>NC_142225.1:2594203-2910604 GCF_049639895.1 Pseudopodoces humilis | reverse complement strand
CATATTGGTGGGGATCACCCCTGTAACTTGCGAAAACACGGATTTGCACTGAGCCTCTTGCGGTTACTTTCTCTGAGCTACGCAGTCCCAGCTTCTGCGTTTCTCAGTCTTCATGTAAGCGCAAAGATTTTCTACGGCCTCTGACGAAGAGAACGTGTGCCGGGACAACACGTATTTGCGCAGCTTACGCCTTAAACTTGCGCAAACATGGATTTGCAGCACTCTCTCCCACACTTCCTGTGCCTGGCATCTGCACTCCACAGGCCGTTTCGCAGCGTCTCGGAGCCTAAGGGAAAGCACAAGGGTTCCCGCAGAGACCAGCACCAGCAACAGGTAGCGGCACAAGGAAGCTGTGGCTCAACTCTTTCCAGACCACAGCTAACGTCAATTGGGCATGCGGGCGACCGGCAGCTACGTTCCTCTCGCAGTCCGAAAGCCTGGCGCACAAGCCGGCTGCTACGTGCCTTGGCTCACCTTTTGGCAGCTCTGGCGCTTACCAGCTCCCAGGTGCAAATTGGCGTCTTCTGGCACACATCGTTTGTCGTGCCGGCTGCCAAGCGCTCCGGACCGCTGCTTCTGGCATGTCACAGTCCCTCTCACATGTCACAGAACCACCTTGTGATGTCACACAGCCTCCTCTCATGTCACATAGCCACACTGGATGTCCCAGCTCACTCTATCATGTCACAGTTGGCACTGTGATGTCATACAACCCGTCCTGAGATGTCACCTGGCTATTCTATGATGTCTCTGCCCACCTAAGGATTTCATATCATCACCATGTGGCTTCACCGCCTGCTCTATGACCTCACACAATCAATCAATGATGGATGTCACAGCCTGCTTCGGGATCTCACAACCCTCTCGCTGATGTCATCTATCTAACGGATGATGTCATAGTCCCTTCTGTAATGTCACAGCCTGCTCTGTGATGCCACACAGCTCTCCTTGTCACGTCATACAGCTCATATTGTGACGTCACAGGCTACCCTGTGATATCGCAACTCGTTCTATCATCTCATAGAACCACTCTGTGATGTCACTATGTCCCTTCTATGAGGCCGTGGCTGCTCAGTGTCCTCGCACAAGCCACTCTGAGAGCCGTCACACAGCCCCTTTCTGACATCACAGCTGCTCTGGGGCTCCATGACACAGCCACAGAGGTGCCACAGGGACACAACCCCCTCTGGGACGTCGCGCAGCCCCTGCCACTGCTGAGCCCCTGGGAGCTCTGTCTGGGCCTGCTCGTGTCCCTGAGATGCCCTGCCGGGCTGTGCTCAGGAGCTGCTCCTGGCCACAGCTGCCGCTCTGCAGCGCTGCCCTTGCCAGGAGCTGCCTCTGGGCCAGGAGCCTGGCCCAGCTCAGCAGCGCAGTCACAGCACCACGGACTTCCATGAGCCTCTCAGAGCTTTGGGGCTTTTTGCATCAGACTCAGTCCACCAGAGTGTGCTCAAAAACACATATTGGTGGAGATCACCCCTGCAACTTGCGAAAACACGGATTTGCACTGAGCCTCTTGCGGTTACTTTCTCTGAGCTACGCAGTCCCAGCTTCTGCGTTTCTCAGTCTTCATGTAAGCGCAAAGATTTTCTACGGCCTCTGACGAAGAGAACGTGTGCCGGGACAACACGTATTTGCGCAGCTTACGCCTTAAACTTGCGCAAACATGGATTTGCAGCACTCTCTCCCACACTTCCTGTGCCTGGCATCTGCACCCCACAGGCCGTTTCGCAGCGTCTCGGAGCCTAAGGGAAAGCACAAGGGTTCCCGCAGAGACCAGCACCAGCAACAGGTAGCAGCACAAGGAAGCTGTGGCTCAACTCTTTCCAGACCACAGCTAACGTCAATTGGGCATGCGGGCGACCGGCAGCTACGTTCCTCTCGCAGTCCGAAAGCCTGGCACACAAGCCGGCTGCTACGTGCCTTGGCTCACCTTTTGGCAGCTCTGGCGCTTACCAGCTCCCAGGTGCAAATTGGCGTCTTCTGGCACACATCGTTTGTCGTGCCGGCTGCCAAGCGCTCCGGACCGCTGCTTCTGGCATGTCACAGTCCCTCTCACATGTCACAGAACCACCTTGTGATGTCACACAGCCTCCTCTCATGTCACATAGCCACACTGGATGTCCCAGCTCACTCTATCATGTCACAGTTGGCACTGTGATGTCATACAACCCGTCCTGAGATGTCACCTGGCTATTCTATGATGTCTCTGCCCACCTAAGGATTTCATATCATCACCATGTGGCTTCACCGCCTGCTCTATGACCTCACACAATCAATCAATGATGGATGTCACAGCCTGCTTCGGGATCTCACAACCCTCTCGCTGATGTCATCTATCTAACGGATGATGTCATAGTCCCTTCTGTAATGTCACAGCCTGCTCTGTGATGCCACACAGCTCTCCTTGTCACGTCATACAGCTCATATTGTGACGTCACAGGCTACCCTGTGATATCGCAACTCGTTCTATCATCTCATAGAACCACTCTGTGATGTCACTATGTCCCTTCTATGAGGCCGTGGCTGCTCAGTGTCCTCGCACAAGCCACTCTGAGAGCCGTCACACAGCCCCTTTCTGACATCACAGCTGCTCTGGGGCTCCATGACACAGCCACAGAGGTGCCACAGGGACACAACCCCCTCTGGGACGTCGCGCAGCCCCTGCCACTGCTGAGCCCCTGGGAGCTCTGTCTGGGCCTGCTCGTGTCCCTGAGATGCCCTGCCGGGCTGTGCTCAGGAGCTGCTCCTGGCCACAGCTGCCGCTCTGCAGCGCTGCCCTTGCCAGGAGCTGCCTCTGGGCCAGGAGCCTGGCCCAGCTCAGCAGCGCAGTCACAGCACCACGGACTTCCATGAGCCTCTTAGAGCTTTGGGGCCTTTTGCATCAGACTCAGTCCACCAGAGTGTGCTCAAAACCACATATTGGTGGGGATCACCCCTGTAACTTGTGAAAACACGGATTTGCACTGAGCCTCTTGCGGTTACTTTCTCTGAGCTACGCAGTCCCAGCTTCTGCGTTTCTCAGTCTTCATGTAAGCGCAAAGATTTTCTACGGCCTCTGACGAAGAGAACGTGTGCCGGGACAACACGTATTTGCGCAGCTTACGCCTTAAACTTGCGCAAACATGGATTTGCAGCAGTCTCTCCCACACTTCCTGTGCCTGGCATCTGCACCCCACAGGCCGTTTCGCAGCGTCTCGGAGCCTAAGGGAAAGCACAAGGGTTCCCGCAGAGACCAGCACCAGCAACAGGTAGCGGCACAAGGAAGCTGTGGCTCAACTCTTTCCAGACCACAGCTAACGTCAATTGGGCATGCGGGCGACCGGCAGCTACGTTCCTCTCGCAGTCCGAAAGCCTGGCGCACAAGCCGGCTGCTACGTGCCTTGGCTCACCTTTTGGCAGCTCTGGCGCTTACCAGCTCCCAGGTGCAAATTGGCGTCTTCTGGCACACATCGTTTGTCGTGCCGGCTGCCAAGCGCTCCGGACCGCTGCTTCTGGCATGTCACAGTCCCTCTCACATGTCACAGAACCACCTTGTGATGTCACACAGCCTCCTCTCATGTCACATAGCCACACTGGATGTCCCAGCTCACTCTATCATGTCACAGTTGGCACTGTGATGTCATACAACCCGTCCTGAGATGTCACCTGGCTATTCTATGATGTCTCTGCCCACCTAAGGATTTCATATCATCACCATGTGGCTTCACCGCCTGCTCTATGACCTCACACAATCAATCAATGATGGATGTCACAGCCTGCTTCGGGATCTCACAACCCTCTCGCTGATGTCATCTATCTAACGGATGATGTCATAGTCCCTTCTGTAATGTCACAGCCTGCTCTGTGATGCCACACAGCTCTCCTTGTCACGTAATACTGTTACCGCTGAAGATCAATAGATCACGCAAACACAGGTTGAGGTGTGGTGCAAGAAAGAGCAGAGTTTATTTTTCCCCCCAGGATTTATAAGCTTCCTACCACGGCCAGGGATTGGATGGTCAGGATAACACTTTCTCACTGCACTGGCCATGAGAGATGCCCATCACAAGACCTGTAACAGAAAGAATGTACACATATCTATGTTTATAGTTACTGTCCTGGGAAAGTCCTTAGAAACTATGTTAGCAAGCTCAGAAGCTGAGTTTTCAGGGCGACATCTCACCCTTTTTAGTTTAACAAAAAGAAAAGAAAAAGAAAAATGAACAAAGAAACTAGCAACATTATAAACAATCAAAAAAATAAATAGAAAAATACAATACTCCATACAATCAGAAGGCTGTAATTTCAGGGTGATGTCTCACCCTTTCATTATTACAAAAAAAAAAAACAAAGAAAAAACCAGAAAAACAACAAAACTCAAAATAAATGACACAGTTGTCCAACATCAACACCTGCTTGTGGATGGCTCTCAATTTGGTCACAGAGGCAGAATCCACAGCTAAATTGAAAGGTGCCTGGGAAAACTTATGAAATGCTATGACAGCAGTCTGTAATTCTATCAATTGGGCTGATCCAGCCTCATGACTCTCTAAAAAAAACCCAAAAAACAAACCAGCGACATCAATGGAAAGATTAACGTAATAAACTTGAGGAGCAGAAACTGCTCACAGAACCTCCTCCAGCATCTACTGTGCCAGTGCGTCAGTGTTAGAGGTGACTTTAAAACCAGAGTCCCCCTTTAATAGACCAGACAAGGGAGACAGTTCTGTCGTGGTCAGTCCCATATAAGGATACAACCATGTGAAAGTCCATTAATATTTGGACATCATTCATGCAGTGTCTGCACTGAATGCAAAAAAAAAAAAAAAAAAAAAAATTGCACCTCCAAATGCGGGACTGTTTGTCCCAAAATTATTTTGACCCTCAAATAATTTCAAGGAGGTTGTTTCAGGAGTCACTTGCAGCTCCAGAGAGGGCTAGAGCCCCATATCATCGGCAAATGCCAGCAAATTTTGCATGCCTTATGGCAAAATCTCCATTGATATCTCTGTGTGGGCTCAGCATTAATGATAGCTGGCACCAAAAAGACAAATTTCGGTCTGTCATCAGGATGCAAAGGAATCGTAAAAAACAATCCTTCAGATCCACGATGAGGACTAGCCAATCAACAGGAAACATGGCAGGTGAAGGCATGCTAGCCTGCAACATCCCCATGATTTCCATCATAGCATTAACTTTCTGGAGGTATTACAGCAACCCCCATTTCCCAGACTTCTTCTTGATACAGAAAACAGGAATGTCCCAGGGACTGGTTGAAACTCCAGATCACTGTGATCCAACTGTTCTTGCATCCAGTCATGGATGGTGACTAGTCTATCATGAGAGAAGACAACAGAAAATGCTGAACAAAGAGTCAGTCTCAAGTTCTTCTTTGTGTTAAATATGTCAGCATTGGGTCCATCAGCAAACTTGACAATCGTGATGTTCATGCCAGTGTCAAAACCCACGGAAGCTAATCTCTGACAGCATCTCACCAAGGATGGACTGGGTGCAGACCCATTCAGGATCACCCCTGGCTGTCAGAACAGCAGTCCGTGAACCCAGGGAGGTCCAGGGAACCCGAAGCCACCATCTCCCCGCAGCTGGGTCTCAGCTCTGCGAACATAAAACTCAAAAGGCACAAGGTGAGCAAATCCAGGTCCCGCAGGGATAGAAACAGGAGGCAGGAGTGTGGAACCCATGGCAGAAATGCACCCCAGGAATTCCGAATCAATGTCCCCTAGGTGAGCAATGGTGCCTTGGGCAGTGATATTCAACCACGCCACAAGAAGAGCACTCAAGCCCTCACCCACCAGATCAAAGCATTTGGAAGCACATGGAATGCCTGATACGCTCAGCTGCACAGTCATTTTACAGGAGGACAAAGTCCACAGGCCAGCCGAAGAGGCTCCAGCAGCCTGGGACCCCTGGCCCGTCAAGGCCACCAGCTTTTCCCCCGCGGCAGCACCACCCGAGCCAGTGCTAAACACCTCAGGACCGTGGACTGCCACAGCCGCAGGAGGCGGCGGGGGAGGGGCGGCTCCACCCGCAGGCTCAAGTGATGCCCGGGAACCCGAGGCGGGGGAGTTTGGAGGCAGTTCGGCACAGCCCGCTCCTGTCGCGGGGGGGGACAGGGGCGCCAGTACAGGCACAGCCTGCGAAGCCGGGGCAGTGTCGTCCTCTGCTGCCAGGGGACAACCCGGGCTTGCAGGAGGGAAAACCGGCAGCGCGGGGCCGGCAGAACCCGGCCCGGCATCCGCACCACCCGCAGAACCTGCCCCCACGCCCCATGAATCCAGAGCGGGGGGGGGGCAGCGCTGGGAACTGCCCCCAACAGTGGCTCCCCAGGGGTGAAAGGTCCAAGAAGCGGTGCTGGCTGCTCCTGCAGGGGAACAGCATGCGTGGCTGCCGGCGCGGAGCCCGGGCCCGGCCCGTCCCCCACCGCGGGGTACGGCACGGCCCAGCCGCAGCAGGGACACGGCACCGACCCCGAGGCATCCCCCAGAGGCAGCGCCGCCCCGTTCAAGCACCCCCCCTTCCGTCTGTGCCGGGAGGGCACACGGAAGAGGCGACCCCGGCCCGGGCTTCCACCGCCAGGGCGCGGGCCAAGGCGGCGTTACACCCCCCGGGTCCGCGGCGCCCCCAACGGCCCGCTGGCAAGGCTCCAAGGCCGCCTCAGGCTTACACCGCTGCGGCGCTGGCCGAGGTGGGGTCACGCCCACCGATCCCGTGGCGCCCCCGTTCAACCTGCTGGGGGCCCCGGCGATCCCGGGGGAGCTGACCTCGGGACCCGACCTCAGAAAGCCACACCTCCGCCAGATCCCGAGCAGCCGGAGCAGGTGGGGCTGATAACCGACCAGGAGAGACTCGATCAGGGAATCGCCTAAAGCCTCCCAAGCTGACTGCGAAAAAATCGCTTCAACCACAGGGAAAAACCCCTCAGTTCTCCCATACTCACACAATCGCTGGAAGTCAGCATACGAAACATCAATCCCTCTCTGATCAGACACCGCATGCCATATCTCCAGAACCAGGCCCTCCGTAAGAGAAAGCCCAAAACCATCCATAGCCACAGGCTAGACAGTACCCTGTAACACACGTGCAAGACACGTCAGGTCACCAGATGTTACCGCTGAAGATCAATAGATCACGCAAACACAGGTTGAGGTGTGGTGCAAGAAAGAGCAGAGTTTATTTTTCCCCCCAGGATTTATAGGCTTCCTACCACGGCCAGGGATTGGATGGTCAGGATAACACTTTCTCACTGCACTAGCCATGAGAGATGCCCATCACAAGACGTGTAACAGAAAGAATGTACACACATCTATGTTTATAGTTACTGTCCTGGGAAAGTCCTTAGAAAACTATGTTAGCAAGCTCAGAAGCTGAGTTTTCAGGGCAACAGTCATACAGCTCATATTGTTATAAATAAAATCCTGAGGTTCAAATTGTATGTTCATGTTAAGGGGTTTTTGGTGTTGTAAGTCCCGAAGGAGTTAATTGTTAAGGAGTTCTTACTTGTTTCATATTTACGTCTGTACCCCCCCATTCCTTACTCTCTCCCAACTCGTCGGGTGGTGCGGCTGCTGCTGCCCAGGAGGAACTTCCACCTTCCCATAAAGACTTGCACGTGGGTACATATTAAAATCATATTATCACTTGGGAACAGAGATAGCTCTGGACAACGAGCCACCCTCAAGAAAATCTGGAGGACCACACTGCGGAGACAGCGGGGACCTGGGGAGACTGGATGCACCAATCTCAGTCCCGCAAGTTGGTCACCGTAACCTGGGCAGGACTTGAGAGAGAAGACACCCCTAGACGTTCGAGCCAGAGAGAGAGCCTCCGGGCGATCTCAGCGAGGATAGAGGCTCCAGTCCTGCCGACAGTGAGCGACGACAGGCCTGTGGGATCCTCCTCCTCGGCGTCGACCACGGGGAGCAGCGGCGGCGCGCACCCCGAGCCCCCCACCTCTAGGCCCATTCTAATAAAGGCTTACTGATAGGAGCAGAAGGTCTCCTGGCCCTTTAATTTACATCAATATTGTGACGTCACAGGCTACCCTGTGATATCGCAACTCATTCTATCATCTCATAGAACCACTCTGTGATGTCACTATGTCCCTTCTATGAGGCCGTGGCTGCTCAGTGTCCTCGCACAAGCCACTCTGAGAGCCGTCACACAGCCCCTTTCTGACATCACAGCTGCTCTGGGGCTCCATGACACAGCCACAGAGGTGCCACAGGGACACAACCCCCTCTGGGACGTCGCGCAGCCCCTGCCACTGCTGAGCCCCTGGGAGCTCTGTCTGGGCCTGCTCGTGTCCCTGAGATGCCCTGCCGGGCTGTGCTCAGGAGCTGCTCCTGGCCACAGCTGCCGCTCTGCAGCGCTGCCCTTGCCAGGAGCTGCCTCTGGGCCAGGAGCCTGGCCCAGCTCAGCAGCGCAGTCACAGCACCACGACTTTCATGAGCCTCTCAGAGCTTTGGGGCTTTCTGCATCAGACTCAGTCCACCAGAGTGTGCTCAAAAACACATATTAGGAGAGATCACCCCTGCAACTTGCAAAAACACGGGTTTGTACTGAGCCTCTTGCGGTTACTATCTCTGAGATACGCAGTCCCAGCTTCTGCGTTTCTCAGTCTTCATGTAAGCTCGGAGCCTAAGGGAAAGCACAAGAGTTCCCACAGAGAGCAGCAACAGGCAGCAGCACAAGGATCCCATGGATGAACTCCTTCCAGACGACAGGTAACGTCAATTGGGCATGCAGGCGTGTGGCAGCTACTTTCCTCTCGCAGTCTGAATGCCTGGTGCACCAGCTGGCTGCTAAGTGCCTTCCTTATTCACCTTCTCAAATTTGCTTTCTGACACCTGACAGATCGTTTTGTTCCCTACAGTTTCTTCATGTGGGGATGACAGAGCCATGCCTGGAGTTGGAAAGCCACAGTGAATCACATGTGCAGTCTAGCACTGTATTCCCTTGAGCAGTAGCTGCCACCAGTCTGAATGAGGACACCCTCCCCCTGAGTTCTGCTATAATGACAAGAAAAAAAAACCTACTCAGCATCTTCCCGCTTGTTCTTCCACACTTTTCTAATTTGGGGTAGAAAACACAGTGAGAATAGCACCATCAAAGGTTTGTTGAGCCAGGCCTAAGCCAAGATTGGCCCATCTTTTCACAACCAGCCTGGCACTGTTTTTTAGGGCAGAATAAATGTCCCCAGACTCTGCTCTTATCTATGTGGTTTATCTGGTCCTTCCTCCAATTTTCCCAGTGCAGAGTGACTCACTGCCATGTACGGTTCCAAGAACTGCCCTTGCCATGCTCTGCACAACATTTGAGGTTCCTCAGTTGCTTTATGTCTTCTGTAGCTACTTCTGTACAAGAGTACAGAAATATGTGAATAAACCATGTGAATAAAACAGGCGATATGGAATAAAACCACAATTTGTAGTCTGCAGCATCAGTAATGATCACGTGCATGTCTGGGGATCTGTATCTTCTAGTTCAGTGCAGTGGGAAAGCAGCCTGGGTTTCTGCAGCAAGCCCTGCCAGGAGAGCATCGTGGCATCCCACCAGCTGGGAAGAACATTAGAACACTGCTGGATGCAAAAAAACTGGAGTTGTTGCAACTGTGTCAGATAAGAACTTCAGGCTGCCAACAAAAATTATAGACAGGCCTTTAAACTCTGACTTCTATGGGTTTTTAGAGTTATAGGTGGAATATTTGGCTATAAAGCAGGTGCTTTGTCGCTTCCCAGCCCATGTCCAGGGATTTGTGCTTGGCTGAACACAGAAGCCTTGTGTCCATATGTGGGAACAATGTTATGGCACTGCACACCTGTAATGGAAAAAGATCAGGATTGGCTGGACTTTCTCTCAGCAGGATATTTGTTTTGCAACATGAATACCCGTAACTTGCACGCTAACATTCTGACATCTGATTTGTCCCCTAGTGCTAAACTCTGCAATCATTGTGGTAGGAAGGATTGGAACCTTGCTGAATAAGATGAAAAAAAAAAAAAAATAATCTAAGTTTTCAGTGGAGACCTTTCATGGTGCCAATAGCTAGGAATCCATTTCATCTTAAATCAAGGCTGCCACAGGAGAGCCAATAGAATCTGGAAATGAGGGCTATGCTTTTCATGGGTTTTACATTACTCATTTTGAACAAAGCTGAGAGGAGCTTGGCATGAAGCCACCATCCAGAACAATGTAGGGAAGCATATGTGGTTTGAGAATTACTCACTACCATTTGGGCCTTCAGTTTTTCCTGTCTTTCAGTCCAAGAAGTTCCAGGATTCCGTTTCCTCTGCAGTAAGAGACTCTACACAGTAACGTGCACTAAAATCCTTTACCATTACATTTTTTGCACTGCAGTACTGTGGCTTCCATCTAGAAACTGCCTGGAAGCATTTGAAATTTAAATGGCAAAAAATAAAAATAATGTTAAAAGAATCCAGTTGAAAACACTACAGATAATTTAATACTAATATTAATATTCAAATTAGCCATCACATCATTGCTACAATTTAAAAGCCAGGAGGAACAGAATTCAGAGGAGCTACTTTGCTGTTACTGCACACCCAGAAACCACAAAATGTCCAGCAGCAAAACTTAGATCTGTTCACATGTTAACAGATTTAGCCCAGAGCACAGGATCAGTATACAAAGGATCCATCATTTGAATTCAAGCTTTGCCCTAAAATGGTGTCTGAATTGTATATACTCACAGTGCTGGCCATCCATCAAAAATAATTACCTGCAGCTCTTCACACAAGGCAATTTGTGCCAGGAGAGAATTCTTCAGACAGGATATGGTGAAGCCTTGTGATGTGTATTGCTGGTGTAGCTGGTGTAGCTGGTAAACCTAGGTCACATTTTTGTACTGACATTACTGCATCAAACTCCATGGCTGATCTACAGACAATATAACTAAGCAGATTTTTTTTTTTTCAAGTGCGGAGTGTATTCATCTCAAGTGCTCAGTCTACAATTTTCGTGCCTCTTCAGAACAAAGGGAATATATTCCTCCATTCTCCCCTATTTCAGAACAGGACTATAAAAACATGAACAAAAAATTAGATTGCCTACTGGGGTTTAGTTCCAGTGGATTAGAAGGGGACTGAGGAAGAAATGATGGAGGGACACACCGTTATGCTGATGCAGTCAATATCAGCTTCAGCACAGTGATGAAGAACAGTAATAAAATGTTTTCTTTGAAGCTTCACATGATTCTAAATACATCTGAAAATAATAAAACTGCCTATATGTGATCTGTTGAAATACATTAGATTAATTTTACTTACCAGCAAGCAAGACATATTTAAGAAGTGCTAAGTTAGGACATTTAAACTTCTACAGAATTTTAAAAACCAAGTCCAAATACTTAGTTAGAATTAACTACAAAACTAGGAATTATACATTGAAATTTCTCTGCTTTTGGCATTGCTGTGGAGCATATCTATTTGAAAATGCTTGAAATAAAGATTTGTTGCTCTTTTTCTAGAACAACAGAATTTCTGGAGGCATTAGTTAGAATAATTTACAAACTCTGGAACAGAAAGAAGAAAAAGAGGATCAACAGCTGATAATCACCAGAATTGTTGCTTAACTGTACCTTTCTCCTCTCTATTGAAATGTGAATCCCCCAGCAGCTGTCCTTCAGGGATTGCTGGTATACTTCCATCTCTTTCTCCAGCCTGGGTCCTGAAAAACCAATTGAAGAGGTGGATTATCACACTGCTGGAAAGAAGAGCTTGGCTCTGTTTTATTCTGGGCTCAGCATGAGATCTCTGGCATTGCCCTTCACATAGAATTTTGTTGACAGAGTTTTTTGCAGAGAAAAAGTATTTATTCTTCTCAAAAAGCTAAGTTAATATCTGGATATAACTCTTACCCAAGGGTGGCCAGACTGTCAAGGTAGTCAAGTGCAGTTCCCATAAAAAGGTGACACCATCTGAGCAGCAAGAGGGCCCTGCTGGCATGGGAGCAAAGGACAGCCCAAATCCCCAGCTCTCGAGACCTGAGCTCACAGGGACTGATGGAGATGACACCCCCAAGCTGCTGTGGGGCCCTGCTGCATGCCCTGCCCAGCCTCATCTCAAAGGGGGCTCCTGGGGAAACAGTCACCTCCTGTCTGGGGGCTGCTCCAACCCTCTCACCGCCTGCATTAAAGAGAGACTGCTGAATATTTACTGTCACCTTCATTCTTTGAACCTTTTTCTATGGGAGAGAGTCTGAAAGGTCTTACATAAAAAAAATCCTTACATTAGACTATTTTGTACAATGTCAAGGTAAGGGAGTTAAACAATTGTTTCATGAGCAGCAGAACTCATGAACCCTGCTTTCCTGCAGATTTAGGGAGGTTTTTCTCCTCCTTCCTGCCTCCTTTAGGTGTAGGACCCCAGCACAGGATGATTAACCAAGACTGGGTTCTTTCCCTAGGTGGGGCAGCTACTGGAATATTTTACTCAGAACAATTGCTTTTCCTGAAACTTCCAGCCACCTGCCCTATATTCAAACTTGGCTGAGACAGCCAAGCTTAAAAATTATTGCAGAATACTGACTGAAAAGGCATGTGCATAAACTCCATTTCTTCAGGAAATCAAGCTATCTCTGTCCTTCGCTTCCCCCATCAGCCCAAAGACAGCTGGTGCAGTAATCTCTGGAAATAAAAAATTTGGAACTTTTGCCCTGCACTGGCAGGGTCCTCACTTTGCCAGAGAAATAAAAACAGCAACAACAAGGAAAACTCAGCAGAATGTCTTTCCAGCTTGCACACAAAGATGTCTTTCCCCAAACAGGAACACAGGACTCAAAGAAACAAACTGGATTATTGATCCATTACATTTAGGAAAAAATGGATAATTCAAAGGAGGATCAGCCCAGCCCCATTTCCTCAACTCCATGGTAATATTTAAGTTACTGGCAGGATAATTTAACGTGAAGGCTTAAATGTCAAGCCAAGTATTCGACCTTGTGCTGTTCAGCTGGACTTCAGCTAACTGGTTTTTTTCTACCTTGCCTAACTTTTTATGCCTGTCCAAAGCAGCCAGCACCACATCATAAAGAGTAAGAAAGAAGTTTTTCTTTGATGACACGGCTGTCAAAAAAAAATTCTTCCCAAAGTCTGGTATGTGCAGGGCTCCATCTTAGGTCCATTTCTCTTCAACATCTTCATAAACCACTGGGACACAGGAGACTTGAAGGTATACTGAGTAAGTTTGCTGGCAACACTAAACTGGGAGGAGCTGTCAAATCCCTTGAAGGCAGAGAGATTCTGCAGAGAGGTGCTGACACATTAGAGGGCTTGGGAATCACCAGCTGTATGAAGTTTAACGAAGGCAAGTGCTGGGTTCTGCACCTGGGATAGGGCAACCCTGGATGTAGGGACAGATTGTGGAAAGGGACCTGGGGATCCTGGTTATGGCAAGGTGAACATGGGTCAGCAGTGTCTTGGTAGCCAGGAGAGACATCCCTCTCCTGGGATGTCAAAGATGGGGATTATCCTGCTCTGCTCTGTGCTGGTGTGGCCTCAACTTGAGCGCTGGGGCACTTTTGGGCGCCACAATATAGGAAAGATCGAAAGCCGTTAGAAAGCACATGAGGGACAAGAAGATGATGAAGGATCTAGAGGGGTCAAGGAGCAGCTGAGGTCACTTGGCTTGTTCAGCTGGAGGAGACTGAGGAGACCTCAGGGGTCTGCAGCTTCCTCATGAGGGGCAGGCACCAATCTCTGCTCTCTTTGACCAGGGACAGGACCTGAGGGAATGGCTGGAGCTGAGCCAGGGGAATTTGGGTTGGATACCAGGGAAGTTTCTTCCCCCAGAAGGTGCTGGGCACTGCCCAGGCTCCCCAGGGAATGGGCACAGCCCCAAGGCTGCCAGAGCTCCAGAAGCATTTGGGCACTGCTCCAGGGATGCCCAGGGTGGGGCTGTTGGGGTGTCTGTGCAGGGCCAGGGGTTGGACTGGATGGTCCTTGTGGGGTCCCTTCTGACACAGGAGATTCTGTGATTCTAACACAGAGGCTATAAAACACAGAGGAAAATAAATAAAGAAGCAAAACCACACCAAGAAGTACAGGTAAAACATTTCACTTATGTTCAAAACTTAGTGTTGGAGATAAGTCAATACCAGTCAACAAAAACTACTCACAGTGACAGCCAGCTGTTAGGACTGTTACATCCTAAATAAACTTTGAATGAAATACAAAGAAAAAATGAGCACTAAGATGCAAAGTGACCCCCAACTCCATCCCAGCATTTGTAGACTGCAGACAGTATTCTCCTTACAGTTGTATAAAAAATGCACATAGGGAAATACCACTAAGGATATAAAATAGATTCATCCTCTACATGAATGATGCCAGCCAAAATATTATTGATGCAGTAAGTGTCAAGGCCTCCATGTAATTTTTCACAACTGTAGGGCCTAAAAAAGTATCAAGAGAACCATTAGGGGACAATGTTTAGTTGAAATTAGGATGCTGAATGAGCCTAGATCTGACAGAAGATAGAACTGCATGAGATGTTGCTACAAAGATTTGCCTTGAAAACCACACATTCTTCTCCTCCCTTCACCATCAGTCTGTGCAGTATGAGACAGTCTACTTTCATTCATATGTATCATTCACATATATAATTAGCTTCTACTGTTTCTGTGTAAGTACCTTAAGTTTTCAAAGTCCTGTCTGAAAGTTTCGGAGTCCTACCATTTTACGAGTAAAATCTTCAATTCATCAGATGCACAACAAGATTTTAATGTAGAGCACAAAAACATGACCCACTATAATGAGCTACCAGAAGGACTGAAAAAAAGAGAAGAAATTGCCAAGTTACCTGACAGGCCAGACCTCTACACGTTATTGTGGATGCTAGCTTTGGAGCAGGCTGCAGGCCCCATGGCCTCTCAGTCCTGCCTGAGAAGCTAGCCTGAGAATTCATAGGAGGATTTCAAAACAATCCTCAGAAACAGAAAACAACTGCTAGGTGCTGTTTGTCTGTCTTCTTGTTTTCCTTGCAGGAGAAAGTCAGGGGGTGGTGAACCCCACTGACCAATAATGGTGATGTAGTGATTTACTAATCAATAAGAGTTTCCTTTCTGTACTTTCCACGAACTAATCTATACAACAAGCCTAGAGCAATAAACTAGAGATTTTCTCCTGTTCTGACTCCCTTGAGAGTCCGTGTCGTTCTTTCCGGCCGTTCCTAATTAGAACGACACATTATGATAATGTGAAGGGCCTTCTCTCATGTAAACAACATTTTAATAAGTTAGCATCTGAACAAACTCATCAAACATTAAATCATGACAAGAAACTACATGGAGAGGACTATGGAGAAGATCAGGACCCAAAATCATGATTCACAGTGACATCCTGGGGGTAAATGTGAAGCTGCCTGCACTGTTTTTTTATGCAGGAGACGCCTCCACGAGCCTCCAGCCACCTCCTCTGCACAGGACTCTGTGCTACAGGAGCTGTGCCAGCTCCCATCCTCAGGAGTACAAAGCAAACTTGACTAACTTGGTGAAGTTCTCACCACAAAGCAGCTGCAGGAGTGGAACAACAATAAGCTGAGAATCTGGAGGTCTGGATTCTCACCTAAATAACATCTGCCTGTTAAATGAAAAAGACAGGACATCTTACCAATATTTCGAAGCAGTAATGAACAAAACCTCCAAGTCCTGCAGAAACATTTCATGGTACAAAATAAACCTCACCCAGATATGATATGAAGTCTCAAATATAACATCTGTCATGGAGCTTCAAGAAGCAGAAAGGAAGTCATTCAAATTTGGTAGGAGTAACCTAGTCAGTCAAACTCCTAAAAGCCCCAGAAAGTAAAAATCTGTTTCTAAAATCAAATAAATTTTGTATCCTTGGTTACTGTTTTCAAGTACAATTTTTCTGCTGAAAATGTGATAATGTTTATGAAAATTTCAGTTGAGAACCTGATAAAGCCAGGCCAGTTAGTGGCAAAAGCCAATGACATTTTCTGTCATGGCTCTTGCTAATTAGAAATTAGACAAAGAACCAGAGCAACTGTTCAGTAAGGCCACCTTTAAGTGGGATGGTTATGTCTGTGAATATCTAACAGACCTGATTTTGCAAGGTGGATTTTAAGGACCATGCCATTTTGCTTACAGGAAAATGCTGCTATTACTTTATATTTTTAGTGTCCTGTCCTTGAAATGATACCATGTAATACCTGATTACGGGAAAGTTACTTTCCTGCAAATATGCAAATAAATTGCTAATGACTCAAGGAACTTCCAAGCTTAAAGCTCCCACATAACCTGATGACATTAGAAAGAATATAAACCCATACAGGAGATAAATTATGAAAACCATGATATACAAACGGGAAGCTTGAGTATTTTTTTCCTCTCTGCTTACCCTGAGAAATCTGAAACACACCAACATTTCAACCACTCAAGATCCAATCTTTGAACCAGTAGGAAAACAGGCTAGTTTAGGACAGGGAACGTCTCGAGTGTGATCCTCCTGAACCTTCCACAGGAGAAGCTGAAGAGATAAACAATTCCTTTTACAACCTCTGTCTCTGCAATGCTTTTGTGTGACGTCATGCGACCACCATGGTTTGCTCTGTTTGCTCTCTGCAGGCACCTGCACAGATGTTATCCCAGAGCTGGCACACACCAGTCCCAGGTAGGCACCTCTGTGCTCTTGCATTCCACTCACATGAATCACAAATACTCTGTGTGCTGTTCACGTGATAGCCTGTCACTGGAGAAGTCCAGAGCACTGGATACATCAATTACTTGACCTAATTAAAACTGCAAAAAAAAGAGGTGATGGTATTTTGATTCCTCTTGTTCTGACCTAGAAGAAAACCATATAAACACTGCATCTGGGAAGCAAAAATAAACAAACTTCTCCCACCTCCCCAAAACTAGACAAATGTTTCCTGTATTATGTTATTTAGTAAGTGGGTTAAATCAGGACTTGATCTACATGATTTATTTCCCATGTATGTGTTTGAATCAGAATTTCCAGTAGCTAAACTTTGACTAACCCCACCACCCAGTGCTCCTTCTTCCCCCTTTTAATTCCCTAGCAATGTTGGTTTGTTTTTTTTTTTTAATTTACAAACCAAATATAAGTGAGGCTTCTGGCATCCCTGAACTGTGAACACTGACTACGAGGACTCACATTAACATTATAGAGCTGCATCCCTCTCCATAATTTCACTGTCAAGAGTGGCTCTGCTGACAAGTGGATACAAAATGGAGAACAGAGAAAACACATGAAAGAGGGAAGTGGCAAAGAAATAGGGAAAAGATCATGAAAAAGCAAGGCAGACATTTTTCTTAAACAATGAGCTGGAGGAAGAAATAAAAGAGGTTTTCTTATTAAACATCGGTTGGGGTCAGAGATGCAAGGTATATACCTTTATCTGTAATGCCTAACTCTGACACCCAAAAAAGCACTGAGTTTCACATAGCACCATGGAGACAACGGTTAGAGTTAAGTAGAAAAGATTGAAAATGTAAATGTGTGAATTAGAAAGTTTCTTGAATCACTGGGTCAATGGGTTGAGGTTTAGAGTTTAAGGTAGTTTAGAGAGCAAAAGACAAGATGGAGGATTTAGGGTGTTGTCTCTTGTCCTTCTTTCTTCTTCATGTTCTTCTCCTAGGGGTTTTTAGGTAGTAGTAGGTGATTGGGTAGAAAATGCCGCAGTGCAGCACACAGGTGTTGGGTCATTGGTTCACTAAGAAAAATAGCTTGGTTGGCATCTGTTAATTGGGTAAATGGACATATAAAAAGACCTTGAAGAAGATCTCTGTTAGCCATTTTACCCCTTTACTATCATAGTGCACATAGCTCCTTGTACCTTGTAATGCTGATAAGAAGAAATAAACAACTGAGACCGAACGAGAGAAAACTGCCTCCATCTCATCAATCTTCAGTTCAAAGGGAAAAAGAACCCAAATCCAAAAGTCCTTAATGAGACAACATCGAGTGCAGAGATAAAATTTCCAACAATATTAGCAAAATTCTCCCTTTGAATTCTGGACAAAACGTATTTTATTGCATCAGGTAATTTTGGATGGATAGACTCTTAACTCTACACCACATGTCATAATTATATATACAATTCAACCCTTACCATCAAGTGATTTTGTTTTTCTGACTTCAGAATTTCATCCAATCTCCTTCTTACATTTTTTAAGATATAAAAAGACAGCGATGGAACAGAAGGCTTTTGCACAATGTAAAGGATCTCACTATTAGAGAAGGTAATCTTGTTGACATGTCTTCATGGTTATTGAAAACTAGAAAACATAACAGTAACTCAAACTACAGCTCTGTTTGCCTGCATTTATCACCAGAAAATTCCTTTACAGCAGTTTAAGTTGGACAAGACTCATAGTTTTAGGCTTCAGTACCATACATGGCTAAGCTGATGAAAGAGCTGGTTATCCAGAAAGAGAAGGTTTGCTCCCCTGCTTTCCTTTCCCTGTGAGGTTCCGTCCCTTTTGGCAGCAGCAGGTTGACAGATTAGCTCACCACACCTTGGAGAACCTCACCCAGTGTCTCAGTCTTGAGTCTCAAGCCCTGTCATGGTCCCAAAACAAGTTTAAGTTTCAGTATACACTGAAACAAAGCCCAAATAAATTATGAATAAGAGATCTATGTTTACTTTCACAGGAGGATTTAGCAGAGCAGACAAAGCCATAACCATTTAGAGTCCAGGCTGGATCCAAAAAGAGATTCAGGAAGAAAACTGCGATATTCAAAACCAAACCAAACCAAACCAAAACAAAGAAACAAAACCATGATCACTGAGACCTGTTTCTTCTGATATCACAGCAGGGACTCGAGCATTATATTTACTGTCTCGTACACATACACATGCCCCAGTCTCTCCAAACCACAGAGAGAGCGAGGTGTGTCTGACATGCTTGAGCACAATCACCCTTTTCAAGGCAAAGTCATACAACAAGCAATACCAACAGGAAGCAAGAGTCTGCAAATTAAAGGTGTTAAGAGCCCTAACACAGCAAGAAGTAGTTACTGTATAGGTGCAAGCAGTGTTAACTCTTAAGTGTTTACTCCTGTGGGCTTCAATGATTTACACCACCATAGGACAGGGTGCCACTTTTTACAGAGAAAAAGAAGGTTTTTGATATGGGAAGCCAAATGTTTTAAAAGCAAGCTTCCATAACCCATTCAGAACGTGTCTATTTTGCACTGTATTGCTAACAATTCACCTTTCTAAAGCTTGAGATGAAAAGCTAAATGGCCTTGAACACATATTCCCAACATCAACTATTTGCAGTGATATTCTGAACTTACTACCTGGTGAAGACACCATGGCTTCCACTCCAAAATTAGCTTAACCTGCTACACATAATTACTTGAGACTTAAGCATGCACTTGGAAGCAAACACATCTGCATCTTTGATATCACAAGGCCTTTTGAAAAGTACCGAGAAGTAGCTTATTCTCAAAGAGAAGGATCAGGACACTGGGAAATACGTGCAATGCGAGATTAGCTCTCCCCAACACCCCTGACTTTACACCTCTGGAAGGGAACAAAACATCCTTGGAAAGTTCACAGGAACAATTCATACCAACTTGCAAGGCTTCAGGAGCATTCGTGCTGAGATACACCCTGTCAGGCAGTTACTCACCCTGTGCTGCCCTAACTAAGCTTTCTTATGGATTTTCCTTTTCTTTTTACTTTTAGAACAGCCCAGGGAGAAGCGAGGCGCTCGCTTGGGGGAAAGCGGGACGCGTTCGGCGCGTGCCCGTCCCCGCCGCCCACAGCGCCGCTCTCGCGAGACAGCGCCGCGCAGGCTCCATATTGAGGCATCTGTGCCCTGCGCCCGCAGCTCTCGCGAGCGCGAGCCTCGGGAGCCCTGAGGTGGCTCCGGGCTGTGCCGCCCGCGGGGAGCGGGCTCTGCGCTCGGACTGTGCGGGGACAGCGAGGCCGGTGCCCGCGGTTAGCGGCCAGGGCTGTGCGGGGTGTACGGAGCCGGAGCTCGCGCCCGCCGCCCGGGCTGTGCCATGAGGGGTGGGGCGTGAGGGGTGGAGGCTGCGGCTGCGGTGTCGCCTGCGCCGTCCCACCTGCGGCGAGAGCGTGTCCCCGCCCCGCACGCCGGCGCCCCCTCCTCGCTCGCCGCTGCCCGCAGGACCGCCAGCCGCGCCTCATGCGGCCATCCCGCCCCTCGTGGCACAGCCCGGGGAGGGAGAGCGGCGGGGGAAGGCGGTGACGGAGCGCGCTCGGCCTCGCCCCCCGTGCCTGTGGGAGGGGGCAGCGGGGGCGCGGGGCGGGGCGCGAGAGGCCAGCGGTGGCAGCGGGGGCGTCGCTGCTGCTGGGCTGCCCCCGCCCGGGAGCGCTGAGGGGAGGGAGCGAAAGAAGGAAGGAAGAAGTCACTGCTGCTGCTGCTGCTGCAGGACGAGAAGAAGAAGGAGGTAGTGGCGGCGGCGGTGGTGCTGTTGCAGCCGCGGCCAGAGCCTCCCCCTCCCGCCGGGCCGGGCGGGGTGGGCTCCGCAGCGAGATGTCTCAGGAGCGGCCCAAGTTCTACCGGCAGGAGCTAAACAAGACGGTGTGGGAGGTGCCCGAGCGCTACCAGAACCTCTCCCCGGTCGGCTCCGGGGCCTATGGCTCCGTCTGGTGAGTGCTGGGAGGGGACGGGGCTGTGCGGAGGAGGTCGCGTTAGGTTGCCGCCCCGCCCCGCGGCCCCCTCTGCCCTTCAGGGACCCGCGGCGGGACCAGTGCGGGGTGGGCACCGCGACGAGCGGGGCGTGTCTGTCCCCTAGAGGCTCCTGTCCCCCAGCTCTTCACCAGCCTCCTGCGAGAGACGTTTTTCCTCCCGGGTTTACGCGCGGTGCTGCCGGGAAGCCGCAGTCTCGTCTCTGGAATGCGGTCGGGGATTGCACCACATGGCAGGTGGCTCTGAAACATTTTGCAGGGGAAGATAATAATTTGTTCCCGGCCCCCCCTCCCCCCCCTCCCTCGGCCCCGAATGATCTCATATGGACATATTTCAGTGCGACTTTTTGCAGTCAGTAGGTGGGGAGTGCAGAGGGATGGAGCCTTGTAAGCCCCCCATAGCTGTCTTTGCAGAGCTGAGGGCTTGGCAGCTCTTGTCCCAGATTCTTTCTGGACCTAAAGGATAGATTATATTTGAGGCAATTGTATTTTTATCTAGAATTTGTTGATAGACAAGAAGTAGAGAGAATGCTGTGAGGACTGTTTTTGTATCCCTGACTTGTTGTTGTGGATTTACAAGCACCGATGTTTTCTTGGCAGTAGTAGATGAACACAGGAAGATTCGTTTTATTGCTACAGAATTACTGCAGTATGTGCTCCCTGGGAGAGTAAAGTCCTGGTGTGAGACCTTCAGAAATACAGGGAGCTTGAAGAGTTTGGTTTTTAATGCTTACCTAATAGGAACAAACCAGGCTACATGTGTGAGATACAATGCATCCTTAATTTGTAGCTTCTCCGCTGAGGTGCGGTGGATCATTAAACATAAATGGAGCTGCATACTTTGCTTAAGCTTAAAGACAAGGTAGTGTTTGAATCAGTTTGATTCTAGACTTTAGCAGTCATTTAGTAAAGTGTTCATCCTCTACATGAGCATTCTGGTTTTTATTCTGTGTTCCTTGGTTCTGTCAAAGTGTGAGCAGAATTTTGAAATATGAGTGCATAATTACAAAGCTGCTTTGCTGTTGTATTCGAGCAGGCATGCCTATGTTTTTATTAACATAGTATGCAAATTTACATTATGGATATCAGTTTTATTATAAGGAGGGACACATGCTGCATTCTGCTAGTAAAGAAAATAAGTTGCTTTGCATGTGCTACAGTTTTAATTAACTGTTCAGCTGTTCTTTACCTGTTATAAAATTGTTGGTAAGTTGAGCTTAAATAATATACATTTTTTAAAATGCTGTGATTGAAGTGTGCAGAGGCTTGCATTTCATAAAAGTAAACCAGGCTGGTCAATTTTGTAGCAAGAATAACCAGTATACTTGCCGAGGTGTGTTTTTGTTTGTTTTTTTTAAATACAATTATAGAATTATTTTGATTGGAAGGGAATAGACAGGTTTCTTTTGGTGAAAGAAGGACCTTGTTGACACAGCTGATAAATACCCGTTTAAGTGTCACAGAGTTATGCTGCTCCTGAAATGTAATGGGAAATTAATTTGCTCAGTGCCTTGTCCTTTGTATTTTTTAAGGTTGATCTGACATGATATACCTCACTCCTATTTTCTTTTCCCCTTCCATACAATCTCCATTGTACATGTAATACTTGCAAAGTTTGTTTTCAACCAGTAACTAAAGAGTTTGCATCGTGAATTTCCTGTTTTGCTGTGTCAAAACTTTCAAAGATCGTGCAACTTTGTTCAGACCAAGTGAGACAGTTTTTTATTGGAAGCAATTTCAGACATGTGGCACAGAGTCTTTTTACAGTCCATGTTAATGGCTTCCTGTATGTTCTTCTAAAAATAGTTTTCAGAAAAGATATAGTGATATGGAAAGTATGTCAAAATTGAAAAATTCAAGAAAACAACAAAAACCTTTGAATATTTATGGGAGTTTATTAAGCTACAAGTGGTGATGCATATTATTTAGGGTATTCCTGCAAGGACTTGTTCTGTTCTCTGTCTCTTTAGAGTTGTTTTTCTTCTCTCCGGTAAAAAGCTACCTAGTTTCATTTGGACTTTGGTGTATCCCTGTTGGGATAGTACATAGTGGTGTTTTAACAATCCTTAAAATGGTAAATATGTTTTCATGTATGTTCATGATTGTATTATTATATTCAAATGTAATCAATGCTCTGTTGTTTAAATTGACAAAACGAGGCATTTGAAAATGAGGAATCTGCAGAAACTGGAGGGGAAAATTAATAAAAAAGAAAGCATTAGGCTGCCAGATGAGTCACTTAGACTATGGAGCCGTTGTAGGCTGCTTTGAATGTGCTGTTAGTATGCCTTGGAACTCCCTAACACACAAACCTGA
The DNA here is from genome assembly GCF_049639895.1 of Pseudopodoces humilis. NCBI lineage: Eukaryota > Metazoa > Chordata > Aves > Passeriformes > Paridae > Pseudopodoces > Pseudopodoces humilis. Next base: position 2,887,622 of record NC_142225.1, on the reverse strand, counting down.
CTATTGTGGAGTCGGTGGGTGGGGGGAGAGGCATTTTCTGCAGGCAGCCTGAGACACCTGAGACATGTGCCTGAAGTGAGAGCAAATATTGCAGTGTTTTCTGAAGGGTGATGTGCAGTGTCAGAAGAATGAGGTTCAAATGGCCAGGTCAGGTATTTTTCAGGATCCATTTTTTAAAAACTGCAAGTGTTGGAGGTACAAACAGGGATTCGATTCCAAAACTTTGAGAAATATCTACACATATCCTCAGATTGATTCTTCCTAAGTCATGTAACAATTGTCGTGGCATCTGTTGTATGAAATGCTGTTTCGTTCATTCTTGCAACATTTTGTGTATTTATACAACACAGTCTTTTGCATGCTTTTGTAACCGGGCCTGAATTGAAAAAAAAAAGGTTCCTGATAGATGCATTTTGTAATATTTCACATAAGGAAGCGAGGGGCCTAGACAATACAACAACTTGCAGTGGGAAGTTGCTGAACAGAGATGGGATTGATTGATGACTCACACTTCACTTGGAGGATTGCTTCATTTCTTGCATGTGCTGGAGGGAAGTCTTGGCTCCTGGCATCAATTCAGCCAGCTCTGAGCTAAGCAAAATGGTGTTTTCACAATTTTTGCCATCAATTTCTAAAAGGCTGTGAAGCACATTCTGTATACTCTTAGTTTACTTAATTGTTATATTTTTGCAGGTGTTCTTTGTTGTATTGATGCCTTTGTAAAATAAGGGGCTTGGTTTAATTGCTTTGCAAGCTATCTGTGTTGCCTTAATTAATTTGGAAAAGATTGAACAGCCAAGATTTACTCTTCCTCAAAATCTTGCATAAGATTTTTTTTTAGCTTTTTTTTTTTATAGACTGTCAGGTGATACAGCCCTTCAAAACCTGTGATTTTTTTCCCATTTCAACCCACGGTTGTACTAACACCGAGTCTGAATTTCTTGGATACAGAGAAACATTATAGATTTAAGAAATTTTAAAACATTAGGCTTCAGAGGAAATGAAATAAACCTAAACATCACCTTTGTAAAAACAGTTCCTCTATAGATTCTTTTCTAATCCCTTATCAAAGGGTGCAAGTGCCTCCAGATCCTGTGTGTGCTTGGAGGGACAGGTGCCTGCTCCTCCAGCAAGGTGTGGTAGATCTGTGAGGAGTGATAGGAACAGAACTGTAAAACCGAGTGGGATGAAGCAGCCACACAGGAAGGATTGGCAGAAAATGTGTGAGGAAGGGGAAGTTGAGTAGGAGAAGGGCAGGTACAGAAAAGCTGTGAGCAGAGCTCTCGAAGTGCTGGCAAGAAGTTTGAACTGTAGGGGAACTTGGTATATTAAGAAGGGAAATTAGTGAGAGCACATCTGTCCTACAGTGAGATTTTTATTGCAGCTTTCTTTGAAGCAGAAGCTAATCTAGCACAGGAGAATGATATTTGCAACTTTTGTAGTGTTTTTGGGAGGTAATGACTGAAGTGCAAGTACAGAAGTGACTGCAGTCAGTAATAATCTATCAGGTACTAACTGTTTTTCTGTCTGCTTAGGAGCGCATAAATTAACTTCAGAGCTAGTGCTAAGGAGATTCAGCTTGGGTATTTGCAGAGGCACTAGCAATGAGCAGCATATATTTAGCAAAACAGCCTTTGCAGAAAAATTAACATTCTGATTATCTAATATTAAATAAATTGTGCTCATAAGTAACCTAGTGCATACTTTAGTTCCTCAGACTGCTTCAATTGTTACTGTCAGTGGATAGGTTCTCTAAAATAATTCTTTTCTTCTAGCTCCTGTGTTCTGGATTCAATTCAGGTTAGATCAGAATTGTAATTTTAGCTTGCTTAGGGTGAGGTGGATGCATTTCGTTTGCTATAGCACAGTACTATGTATGAGGTTTAAAATAGTGTGATAAATTCTAAATTTGTGCTGATCCTGTTTTAAAATGGATTTAAAACTGTGGATCGTGCAATTTTTTCCTAATTGGGCTTCTTTAGCTGAAATATGATCAGTGTAATGCAGCTGTTTTAAGTCTGTGATGAAAGGCAGCTTAGTGTCCTTTAAAATGTTCTCCAGCTGACAGCTGTTCTGTAGTTCTGCAGGAACCATTAGCCAGTTATCTGTATTGGTGGAAGATTACTCAGCATGATTTTATCTGTGGGGAAATAGTCTTTAGGCCTCAAATATGACCAAACTTTGTGTTCTGACCTTAAGTCTAGATTGTGAATGTGCAGTTTTAAAGAATTTTCTTTCCTGGGCTTGTGCATTGTGCTGTTTAACCAGTACTGCTGACTGCAATTCCCTTGGAGGTTGTACAGCTACTACAACAGTACAGTGACTTGATATGACCCCAAAAGATGTAATTTAAAAACAGAAAGTGAAATTGAATTTCATCTGAATCCTGAAATAGCTTATCATATGTCTGGTGGCTCTGAAATCTCAAAATCTTGGAAACCAAAAGAGAAACTTGACTCTGGAGTTGTGGAGGTTTGAGATGCAGGGGATCCCCTTCTTTGCAAGATGAAAGAGTTACTGGTATTTGCTGCATTTTGTACCTAAAATGTTTGGAAACTGGTGAAGATCCATGACTAATTTATAAATGCATGTGCTGAATGATGATAACTACTCTTATTTTTGCTCTAAGTTCTAGAAAACACCTTATGTATCATTAAAATGCTGGCATGTAATTTCAGGCTGAACTTGGGATATTTGTGTATTACAAAATGGTGAATTTTACCTGAGGCTGAAAAAAAAATTGAATTCAGAATTTCATGAAGTGTTGCTGCTTAAATACTGATTTTTTTTTCTAGTAATATATGAAAACTTGAGAATTTGAAATCAACATTAAAAAATGTGTGCTCAGTGTCTTCTTTTGTCTGCCAGGCTGAGGTGTAAAGGATGCATGTGGAAGTTGCTAATGAGTGTTTTTTGACCCAGTGTGATGTAGCTTGAGTAATTCAGCTCTGGCAGGCTGCTGCTTCTGTGACCTGGTGTACTCCTGTGTGTTTTCCAGAGAGCTCTTTCCACTCTGAGGATGCCCTTTATAGAAAGGGAGATGCTCTTCTTCCACTGTGCACAGAGGGTTTTTCCATTCCCTGCCAGGGCCTGGGGGAAGGGTCACTGCTCATAAAATGGTGCTCGTGTTGTGTTTGCTATTTCTCATAAACTTCACTTACCAAATTCCTTGGAATTGGTAAAATTTGAGGCAAATTTGAGATAGAGTCTGGAGGTTAATTCTTGGTGGTTGCTTTAAAAGTAAATGACATCTTCATTTATATCAAATAGCTCCCTTGGTGGGGTGGGCGTTGTGGTTTGCATATGCAATTGTGGGTTTATTCTAGGACTGCTTTTGTGATTGGTTTTGAGCTTCGTTAGTTAAGCTTTATATTTCACACTTTACCTTTATAAATATGTAGCATTCCTTTTTGCCTGATGTTTATCAACTAGTGCATACTCTCTTTTAAATGGAATCAGGAGTTCACCTGAACCATAAATATAGCAGGAAAATCAACCAGTATTGTCCTTGTATGACTCCTTGCATTCCATACTTTCCCCATATTTGTTGTCTTGGTTCAAGTGTTGATTTCACATCCTCTATTTCTCCTCCTTCTTCCTTTTGAACAGACCAGAGAAAAAATATTATTTGTATGTACAAGGTTTCTGCTAAAGGGATAAGATTTGGTAATGTACAGCTATGTATCGTTTATTTATATGCACTTTTGTATAACAGAACTTGGTGATTGGATGAGATTTACCAAAGAAATTTAATTTCAGCTTCAGTTACGATTGACAACAGTCATAACTGATTTTATTAAGCACAGGTCCTGGAATTTTGTATGGATTTAAACCATGAAAATAGTATTTTGAGCATAGTATTTTGTGATCAAGTGTGCTGTTTGAAAGTATGTTTAGGAATAGTGGTAGTATTTACAAGTACTCTTCTCTCCAGAGTTTTAGTGCATAATTATGTTTAAGAGCACTTCAGACAGCAAAGTCATAAACCTTTCTCTTTTTTCTACAAGATTTCCCTTTACTTTGTGGACAAGACTCATCTTTTAAACATTTTTTTGCAAAAACCAACAGTTGTGTAAATATGTGGGGATTCTGGGTGGTATGCAGGTTATGGACCAGGAAACCTGGAAATCATTTTCATTGGAGAAATGGTGTTGCTTGTAACTCAGCGTCTAGATAATTCTGTCTAGAATAAGTGTGGATTTGAAGGCATTCATATAAGGTTAATTTTGATGATTTGAATACTCTCTGTTGCAGTTCTGCCTTTGACACAAAAACTGGCTTACGTGTGGCGGTGAAGAAGCTGTCCCGGCCTTTCCAGTCCATCATCCACGCCAAGAGGACCTACCGGGAACTGCGGCTGCTCAAGCACATGAAACACGAAAATGTGAGTGGTGGAAGAGGGTATGAAATGCTTTTCTGAAGTTGGACTGAGCATCCATCAAGATTGCTTTTAAATATCTTGCTGGATATATTTTTTGTCCTAGTGCTAAATGCAAAGCTTGCAGTAGTCCAAAGTATTAGAGCTGTAGCATATCATGCAGAGTAACAAAACCAGCCCCAAAAAACCCCACAGCAACCAATTTTGTATTAAAATCATAATATTTTCTAGAATAGTCTCAAAATCACTATTTAGCAAGTTCATAAGGACTTGGAACACATAATCGTGGTTACTTGTTGTAGTAAACTGCAGTTTTTGTTATGTTAAGCATTTATTTAAAGAAAAATTATTGGATTTTAGTGTCTTCTGGTGGGTTTTTATTTTTTTTTTTTTGGCTTGCCTGTGTCAGAAAGTTATGAAGCAGACATTCATTAGATTCCTGTGGGTAAAATAGGGAGGAAAAAAGGGGTGGTGATGAAGGGGTGGAAATTAGATGGCTGTTCATACGAGCCATCCACTTAAATCATCAACAAGGAAGCAAACCAGAATGTGGCAAATGTTATATTGAACTATTTTTTGATAAAGCTTCTATTTGGTATAGATGACAATTGCCTGACCAATTTCCTCTGTGTGTGACATCAGCATGCCAATGTATTTATACTGCATGGTGTTTAGAGCAAATTCTGTGTGCAATGGAGCAAAAATTCTCATAACCAGATCTTGGTAGAGCTGTCAGAACATGAAGAAGAAAGGAAGGCTCTTGGTTTCTTTTGTCCCAGCAAACTTTGTCTTGGCCGAAGGGAAATACTGTTTGGACATGAGCTGAGCAAAGCCAGGATGGTTACCTAGCACAAAAAAGCCAAGGACAGTCTGATTGTAAGGATCTCCTGGGCTGATTTGTTCAGAACTTCATGCTGTGGCAGAAATGGTTGTGTGGTGTGGTTCCTGACCACTGCAGTCAGCAGCTGGTATCCCATAAATCATCTTGATGTTTTTAGTGTGGCTCACATCTCTGGAACTTGTGATGCATGTTTGTATTACTGTCAGTATTTCTTCCTGTGGGATACCATTGTCTCAGCAGTAGAGGTAACTTCTGATCCTGCTTAATATCCATAGAAATATCAAATGCTGTGGGTTGGAAGGGTCCTTAAGACCATCCAGTTCTACCTCCTGCCATGGCAGGGATACCTTCCACTGGACCAGGTTGCTCCCAGTCCCATCCAACCTGGCCTTGGACACTTCCAGGGATGGTGCAGCCACAGCTGTTCTGGGAATCCATTCCAGGGCCTCCCTATCCTCGAAGGGGAGAATTTCTTCTTTAATATATGATGTAAATCTACCCTTTTTCAGTGGAAAGCAATCGCCCCTTGTCCTAGCATAACATGCCCCTGTAAAAAACCCCAGTAGTACTCAAGAGTTTCTTTCTGGACCTTTTCTCATATCTGAGATATTCTTCAAACAGGAAAGCTTTGATTTATCTTTTGACACACCAAAGAAAAGCTTATAAGGATAAGCAATTAAAATAAGTTTGTGACTACAACTGAGATTCATTAATATTTTTTGATTGGTATTGCAAAGAGCCTGTGTATCTTTAAGAGTAAGGAATAAAAGGAAGTTAAGTCATTTTTACAGATATATATGTGTGTATATATATATATATTATCAGTTCATCATACCTTCATTTATCTGTGGAAAGTTTGTCTAGGTTGTGATTTAAAAATCCTGCGGATGCAGAGATGATCAGAGCTGATTCAGGCAGGCATATTAGTTTCTACTGTCTTGACTATTCAGATCTCAATTTTGAATAAAAACATTTGGCTTTATGTGGCACAGAACATGTGAATGTGGAAGGTGTGGTGGTTTGAGGGGCTTGGACATAAGGTGGTTTTTTGTATCCTGTATCTAGTTCATGAAGACTTGAGCAAGTAAATGGAGCTGCAGAGCTCTCAGGTGTGTCTGCATCAGGTTTTTAAGTTCCAGGAGACCTCGTTAGCTTGCATAAAGCACAACACTGAATAGATGGAAATTAGACATCTACTGGAATAAATACTTCAGTGTCACAAAGGATCTTAGTAACTGTATCATGGTATGCTATAAATATATTTCACAGCTTTTCTCTTCACTGTTTTCTTTTTAGGTGATTGGCTTGTTGGACGTGTTCACCCCTGCCAAATCACTAGAAGAATTCAATGATGTGTAGGTAACTTCTCTGAAGATTGCAACAAAGTGTCTTTTGTATATCCTTATGCCTCCCAGGTTATGACAGAAATATTTGTCTCTTTAATTTGTCTGCCATCACTCACAAGTAATTCTGAATTCCAGCACAAAGTTATAGTAGCTCCTAAGCTGTTGGACTCATCAGAATTGTTCACTTGCTGTGGTTTGCTGCTCAGTGCTGTTGGAATCATTGTACTAATTTGCTACATTATTTAAGGTGTCATGATCTGTGTTTCATTGAACAACGTGCTTTGGGACAGTCAGCTCTGCCGCTGGAGATTTATAGGGAATTTTTATCCTAATCCTATTCAAGAGATTGCTTCATGGCCCACGTGTTTGCTTTTGTTCACAGGTACTTGGTGACACATCTCATGGGAGCAGACCTGAACAACATTGTGAAATGCCAGAAGCTCACTGATGACCACGTGCAGTTTCTCATTTACCAGATTCTTCGGGGCCTGAAGGTGAGTGCTCCTGTCCTCCCCAAATGAGCACAGCTCACCATGGAAGTTCCTGGTGAATGTTACATCCTCAGAGATTCAGTTGAGTGCATAGGGAGGCTTCTGTAATTTCCCTAAAGTATTGTATAATAATATTTTATTATTGTTCTTTCACTTCTGCCTCTCTGGAGCTCTGCATCAGTAAGGTTATCTATAATTTTTATGTGTTCCTATGGGCAGAGCCTGAAAAATTATGAACTGTGATGCTCTCTGGTCTGCTCTGGCTATGAATTTTCCATTTCTTCAGTTTTGTTTACTTGTGTTGTTCCACTCAGGTGGCAGCACTCCTGGGTGTTCCTAAGGAGAGGCAAACTGGAACACCCACCTGGTGCAACCCACAGACACACAGCTGGCTCCTTCTGCAGACAGTCTGGAGCATCTGAATTGTGTGGGCTGGGGTAGGGCAGTATTTTCTAGGGAAGAGATGAGGAGGTGGCTGCTTGGACTGTTACATAAATTTTGTCATCTTATTTTACAGTACATCCATTCAGCTGACATAATACACAGGGTGAGTATTCATTCTAAGATTGTTTCCGGTAGTGAAACAATATCTTTAAAAAATTAAGCATAGACTTTTACAATGTAGCACTAAGAGAAACAAGAGAAAATTTTCTGAGAATTATTTTGGTTTAGTAGTAAAAAGATTGACCAGGGAAAGTGGTTGTCAAGATCCATAATTTTCTTTTGTGAATTCGCTTTTCTCTTAAATACAAATATGCAGCACCGGTGTTGCTTTTATGCATTTTTGGTTATATGTGACATCTCTGAGAACCACAGGAGAGATTTCTGACTCTGTGATGAAGTAATTTATCCAAAGTTAGTATTTGCACTCAGTTAGAATCTGTATTTTTATCTCCATTTAAAATTTTATCTACTTCAGATTTGTGAAACAACACATATTCCGCTGTTAATGCTGATGTTTAATTTTTTAGGATTTAAAACCTAGTAACCTAGCTGTTAATGAAGACTGTGAGCTAAAGGTAATGTAATTAAAAAATCTGGTTTGTCTGACTGAGAATTGAGTGAGTGCCATGTGAATGTCCCTTGCAACTGAAGTGTCAAAACAATTCCTTTTGAAAATACTTTCATAGAAAAAGAATAATGTGCTTCCCAGTGGTAGAGTTATAAGGAAGTGGTTTTTGTATCTGGTCCTGTGTTTTTAGTGAATCATCATGAAAGTGCAGAGTTAACAGCTTTAGTTTGTGTTTACTTGTTTTGGAGACAAGATACCCAGATATAATTCTGATTGTCAAGTCCTACGCAGTTCTAGCCTAGTGTCTTTTCACAGGTTATGAAATTTGGTTTCATAATCTGTTTTTGCAGCTCTCCCACCCCTCCTGTCCCCAGTTCAGTGATTGTCTGGTTGTTTGTGCTGGGTAGTTTGCACTGTTGCCCTGCAGTGGTTGGTGTTTTGTGATTGTAGATCCTGGATTTCGGGCTGGCCCGGCACACGGATGATGAGATGACTGGGTACGTGGCCACCCGGTGGTATAGGGCTCCTGAGATCATGCTGAACTGGATGCACTACAACCAGACAGGTAATGCCTTTAGCACAAGAATTCTCTGTTTTGTCAAGCTTCTGAATTGTGAGGGGGAGGAAAAAAAGAGGTTGTCCTTGTACGTGCTCCCGCTTCATTTGATTGCATACGTTGACACTCTTGGTAATTGTGCTTCAGAGCTGGTATTTGAGCCACAGTCTGTCAGATGAAGTTAAGAAACATTGTAATAGCATTCACCAGGCTTCTTTATATTTGAGCCTTTGAAACTGCAGTCAGCAAAATATTGTCGGCACTTACCCCTTGCTTTTCCTGGCAGAGTGTTTTTTAAAATAAGTCCGTGGAATGTGTCTGGTTGAGGAGAATGTCTGGAGCTGTAGTGTGAAGAAATGATAAAAAGTGGATAAATCTCCCCATCCTTTTCTCTCCTCTCTCCACTTCTTCACGGGTTTATCTTCCTCACAGTTTCCAGTATCTTCTCTCCAGCAATACTTGCAGATCAAGTGCAGAGAAGAAAATCAAAGTCTGAGAATAGTTCTTGTACAGGAGAGCACCAAAGAAAATTATGTGCTACCCCAATTTCATATATCAGTACCTTACAGGGTTTCTTTCCCCCCTCTTGCACCTGTATGGGCTTGTCTTGTATCTTCAGTGAAATAGTTGGTGGTTGTTTGGGTAGCATTTATGTAAGGCCACATGCAAATCCATTCCTCAGAGTCCTCTTGCACAGGTTTCTTCTTCTGATGGTTTAGATTCCTCCCCAGCTCTTCGGTGTTCAGGTCAGGTTATAGTCTGGAAGGAGGAGTTGCCTGATCTTGAATTCTCTTATTTGTACAAGTTTTAGATGACACAGAATAGTATCAGTTAGCTTGCAATGTATTTCAGATTGCCTCAGTGCCATGAGACACTGTAAGAACAGAGTTGTTTGCACTGGTTGGATGGGGTGATTCTGCTGAGACTGTATTTTTATGCATCATGTTCTGTTTTCTGTTTTATTTTGTTCAGTTGATATTTGGTCAGTGGGTTGCATTATGGCTGAACTGTTGACTGGAAGAACGTTGTTCCCTGGCACAGACCGTATCCTTTAGAAGTAACTTATTTTTTAAAATTGAAATTAGATCTTCATTTTCACATAATTGACAAGAAAATAAATTCTGGATTTAGTTATGGACTTTCGTTAATTTGTTTTTAAATTAATGGCTTCTTTTACTCACAGTACAAGAAGGTGAGCACTTGATTTTGCTGCACATCTGTTCCTCTTTATTGTCTGTTGTCATCAGTAGATTTACATAATGTTTCTATTACTTTCCTTTAAGTTTATTTAAATTTATTAGTTGAGTTTCTAGATAATACTTGCATGGATGTCTGCCAAGAATCCTCTCATGCTTCAGGTTTCTTGCAAATGTGATTCCCTTCTGGCCTCTCTTCCTTTTATCCTGGAGGTATCCTGGTGTTGAAAGCTGTGGGTTTGCAGATTCTTTAGTGCCAAGGTTCTCACTAAAGTTGCTCTGAAATGTTTAGGTTCCATTTCCATGCTTGACTGGAAACAGACTGTGAACTTTCTTTCACAGTGTGCTTGTACTGATGTGAAAAATCAACCTTGAATATGACCTTTCCAAAATATTTTTGTTTTGCCTCATCAAAGTAAGACACTTGGGCAAATTTGAGAGGACTTTGTGAGATTTGGTCATATTTTCCCCAGAAAACTGGAAGTGAGACTTGATGCAAATTGTTGCACTTAAAATTTTTGTTCAACCACACAAGATTGGGATGTAATTTACTACTGGCAAGATTTTTCTTTGCCTAGAAATTGGGCTTTCATTTGCCAGAGAAAATTACGTTGCCCACCTTCTACCAAAGTTTATTATTTCAACGACAGTTTGTTCATTTTAATAACTTTTGTTAGTTTGTTAGTATTTATATCAGTTAATTCAAGTATGTTAGTACTTGATGAAAAATAAAAAAAAATGGTGTTGGAATTGCTGCCTTCTGTTTAATTTACCTTCAGAAAGCATCTGGGTTCCAAAACTCCCTCCTGAGGAGAAGCTTTCATTCCAGCTTTCACAGTGTCACCTCCCTTTTTCATGTTCTTTGACTTTATCCTCTCCTCTTTTTTTGCTTGACTCCGTCTCATAATTTCTCTCTAAATTTGTTGTATTTGTACTGTACTGTGTAGTCATCTCTGCTTTATTTTTCTGTTGTCAGAGACAGAAACTGAATTAAACAAAAGCTGGTATATTTTTATCTGTTGATTCACCATGTGTAGGTTGGTTTGGACAGATATTTTTTTGTTTGTTTCTTTTAAGAAAAACTGAGATACCAAGAATTGTTCATTCAAACAAAGCAAAAGTCTTTAAGCTGTTGCCATTATTTGACCCTAGCAACAGTGACACTTCAGATTTTAAAGAAATTGATGATTGCAACTAAATTATTTGTAATAGGATTTGCAATGTATGTGAAATGCTGTATGATTTTGATTTATTTTGTGTTTTTTATGAATTGAACAAAATGGTGATTCTTCCAAGTCTGAGAATTTTTTTCTCCAGCTCTGTTCTTAGCTCTAAATTAAAGCCACTGTTATCTGCAATGCAAAATGAAGTTTACTTCTAGGGTCTAATTTGTTTGCTTTATCATAGTAAGGTACTTCGCTAATTTATGTCTCCTAGCAGATGCTTGTGATAATTTACTTTAAATGTTCAATTTCTTTTGCAAATTGCAGTAATGCTTTTTAATTAAATGCTCTTTCTGTTCTGAGTTTCTCAGATTTAAGAAAAACAGACTAAATCCTTTCCTATCTTTGACAAAACTTTGTAGTACTGTAATTCTTCCAGTTCTTCTGTGTGGTTCCCCAATTTATGTTTGTGCTTTTTGATCAAAAGGTTAAAACTAAAAGGGGAACAGGGTTGGTTCTGAATCTTGCTTGTGCATGGAACACTTACCCAAGGATTGGAAGGGGACCCAGGCTGGCAGCTTTCACTCCAGTCTGCTGACATCTGAAGACAGCAAGCAGAATTAAGACAACAGTTATAGTTTCTTCCTGTCTTGGAAGGCTTTTTGAAATCTTCATATATGCATTATTTTCGGAGAGAGTTGAAGGGGTTTTCCAGGTTTATATCCTGTTGGGTAGTTCTGGGCTCTTAATAATTTCATTGTACCCACAGATTTGCAGAGGCCCTTGTTCCTCCTGTAGTGTCTCTGTACAATTGCTGACTTACTTTAGAATTAATATAAACATGAATAATTTAAGGTATGTTTGCCTTGTGTCCAGTAGCCATGGATGTTGTATATCCAAATCCAGTGCAGTTCTAGAAAATTCCCTGTGCAGTTGGAGGCAATGTGATTTTGTGTTGCTGGAAACTGCTCCTGTTTGACAACTGAAAATTTGAAGTAGTTCTTGCTTTTTGGTCTCAAGATGTAAATTTTCTCGACTGTGTAGCCTTACATTTCCAAAATTAAAGTGACAGAATATGTAATGGCTTCTCAGGATGATCATCCCCCTGTTCAGATGGATCTTTTGTTGGTCCCTTTCACCAAGAATTTGGCAGAAATGCTGTGATATTATTTACAGTCCATCACATATTTCTTTGTACAGCCCTGGGATGCACCTGTGCAGTAGAGGTAAGCTGTAAGTTCATTTTCAGGTAAGTAATAAAGTTGGACTCTGAAATAATGATCTTCAATGCTGTCTGTGATGACTGTGCCTCTGATAAATGAATATTGAGTTTAAATTTCTGAATCTGTAGAGATTCTAAACACAGCTGTCATTGACTTAAAGCAAGAATTAAGATACTCTTAGAGAAAAACCCTGTGGTTAATTTGGGCTTAGCTCTGCAGGATTGCTGAAGTACTCCTAATTTACAACTGAATGTAAGGAAATTGAATTATTCCTATTGTAATCTATGGGTGAAGCATTTGGATGAAAGATGGATTTCTAATACTGGTAAAATCTCTGCCAGGAGGTAGAGAAGGGGTTCAAGATTGTGGGAAATGAGTCAGAGACCAAAAAATGAGATGATGAAAATCAGAGTGCTTCAGGCATTGGACTCTGATGCTTTCTTGTTGGTATTGTTGTATCTGTCCGATGCCAAGATCAATTTCTGTTAAACACATAAATTTTTACAGCTCTTGTAATGTGAATGATTCATACAAGTAAGTAGGAAAGCTGACATTGTTTGAATATTTGACTTGCATAAAAAAATATAAAGTAAAAATAAGACTATCTCGATTTTTTTCTTGTACTAGTTTAGCTTTTTCTGTGTGTTTTAAGTTGACTGCGTTCCATTAAACTCTGAAGAGTGTTTTTATTACTATTTTTATTCAGTATTATGAAACTTCCACAATAACTAACCAGTCTAAAATTACATATTCTTCTGATACACTTTATTCTTGCTTGTGGTGGCAGCTAAAACAACTTGGAACTTTGCTTTGCCTGGATAAGCTCTTACAGTCTTGTGAGATTTGCTGGTGGTGGTGATAGCAGGTTATTTTCTGGACTTTAGAATCCCTCATCAGTCCTTCTTGAAGCTGGCACTTGGGGTTTGCATGCTGTGCTTTCCTTCTCCATGCACATGTGGTGGTGTTTTTTTTCTGCTTTGTATTTACTAAATCTCATTCCTGTCTAACTGCTTGTGGCTCATTTCTCTGGGATGTGATGGGCCCTGTAGTTAAAGAATGCTGCAGTTCAGCAGGTTATAGATGGCAGACCTAAAACCAGAAGCAAGGTTGGGTTTTGGCAGTGCCAGTTCCATATTCTGTGTTTTTTCTTGTTTATCTGAGAAGTATATTCCACTAGCAAACAGGGCAGCAATATTGTTTACACACCAGTGCAAAAGCTTTTAAATGCCTTTAAATAATTTAAACTGAGCTGTGGCATGTTAGCACTCTAAAATTTGCACTTCAACTCCTGCTTGCACAAGAATAAGTGAAAGAAGTAAGGACTGTTTTAAATAGCTTTGAAGAAAATCTGATTTAAATGAGCCAGTTGTGGTTAGTAGTGTCCTTTGCTAATTCTATAGCAGTGGATATTCTGATCTCATTTTAAGCATTGACTGTTCAGAGTTAGCAATTCAGCTGTGCTAAATCCAACTAGATATTTGGTTTACTCTTAGATTTTGAGTGTTTTGAGTAGCTAGAAGTTTGCCAAGTAACTTTACAAATGAAAAATGAATTCAGCTGTTCTGACAAAGTGCTAATTCCAGGGCTTTTAATTTTATAGATAAAACTTTAGACCAAAGTTTACCTCAGAGATAAAGGTTTGAGCAAAGCATTGGTGATTTCCTTCATACAGAGTTTGCCATATTACAGGAACTCTGAGTTGTTCGCTAGGTTTTTTTTAAATAGGTGACAGTTCTTGAAGTTCTTGTAGTACTCAAAGGATACTCTTGAGAAGGAACTGCAGCTGTATCTTCAACCATCAGGAAGGCAATGATCCCAGAATACAAGATTTGTCTAAAAAAATTATGTAACTACTTTTGTATAATTTTAAAGGCAAATGTAAACATTACAGACAGTCTGAAATCCCTGTGAAGGATAATTCAGGAAAGAAGGGAGATTCTGCATTGATGGTTTTAGGATATTTTGTTTCTCCTTAGCGTCATGAGATTTAGACATAAAACAGTATCTTTGATGGATTTTTCCCCCCTCAATCGTGTGTTTTGTCACCTAGGCCTTGTTGGAGGGGACAGCTCGGACTGGCACGTGGCCTGGGGGGAACTCTGTTCCTGGTAAAACATTCTTTCCATCTGCAGTGTTCCCTCTTGAGAGCTTCCCACAGAGATGTGTTAAACCTGAGCACCTGTTCTGTTTCTCCCTGCTGCTTCAGCAGGTCTGGAGGGCAGAAGGGATGTTCAGGTGCTTTGATCCCCCTGCCCTGGTGGTCTCCAGGAGGTGCCAGGACAGGACCCTGTGCCAGCGGCAGCAGCTCAGCTGCCCTGGCCGTGGGCAGGGTGTGCCCATAGTGAGGTGATGTTGCAGGGTATGAGCAGAGTCCAGTCATTTCCTTACCTTCCCAGCTTTACAAGTGGCTGAATGAGCTTGAAGGTGTTCACAAAAAGCCTTGATTTTCTTCTGAATATGAGTGCCTACCCTTTCCAGCCTTCTGCTTTACTTCAGCTGTCACTAATGCAACCTAATCCTGCTAACTGCAGCTTGGTGTGGGGCCTGAGGGGGTGAAGGGAGCATGGAAATTCAGCCTTTGCCAGTGGGGCAAAAGATTTCTGCTCCAAAATACTTCAGGATGCAGTGCCCAATTCAATGCATGTGGGGTATCTGTAGACAAGATGTTCAATCTGTCTGATGCAGAGAGCTCAGTTATATTTAGTTGTAAACAAGAGGAATATGGTTTGCGTAAAATAGCTTTTCAGTCAAGGCCTTGGCAGGAATTAATTTTCAACCCTAATAGGGTGATGTGTTGCGCTTTTCATTTTGATTTCTCCCAGCATTTTCCTTTATGGTCCATCATTAGATATTGATCAGTTGAAGCTCATTTTGAGACTCGTTGGAACCCCAGGGCCTGAGCTTTTGAAGAAAATCTCCTCAGAGTCTGTGAGTTTACACTTTGATTGTAATACCTGCCCTTTAAGAAGTCCCAAGTTTGTGTGTCGTTCTCATGTAGTCTATCTGTAGAATGTGTTGGGATTTATTTTCTGTTATTTTTCTTCCTTTGTAATTCTTTGTTCTTGGATGGCTTTAAGTTCTTATGCTTTGTGTATCTGATCTTTATTCCTCTTATCTCTGCTCATGGTATGATTTTATCCTTTCACATTCTCATTTTACTGCTTCGTGACTTTTTTCTTAGTTTGTGGGTTTATGCTTTGTCATCTATTGTATGATCAGATGTTACTGGGGAAGTATTTTTCACAGCTAAGAGCTTGAGGCTTGTCTCAGTTGTTTTTTCTCCACATTGCATACCCAGGGATCTTTCTAAATAGGAGCAGGTGTGTTATCCTCTAAACACACACAGTTCCTTCTGTAGTGTGATTAATTTCTGAAGTGTTGCTGCCATATCTTTGTTTTTGTAGCAGAAAATGCCTTGTGGGTGCCTTGCTGTAGCAGCTGTTCCAGGGCACACAGCAGACTTTGCACTTGGCTGTGTGGGATATTGCTGTATGGGGGCCTTTTACCAAGGGAGCAGCAAAAAGGCTTCCTGCAGTCCACTTTGGGAGGTGACCTCTGTTTTCAGAACTTGTGCAAAGACAGTGTGAAATGGCCTTTAATTCTACCTGTTCTGAAGGTGGAGTGAATAAATCAGAGCCAGGGATTAGCAGGTGAATGCACAGTGAGCACTGAGGTCACTGCTGTTTGTGAGGTGCAGCAGAGGATCAGAGCTGTGGAAAGTGGTGAGAAGATTATGTTGTGCTGCAGCTTAATGTTCTTGTAACTGTGACTGTAAATACAAATGTGAGATTAGCCTTGAATAACACCTGCTGAAGTGATGTGCAATGCAAATTGGGATAAATTGGTCAACTTGCTGAATATCCCACCAATGTAAAAAGCCCTGGGATGTTCCATCTTTGGAGAGGTTAAAGCTGAATAACCCAGGTTGATTTGGTTGCCCTGTGAACTGACCTTAAGGCTACTCTGGTGTTGGAAGTACAGGGGATTAGGAAGAGACATAGGGTGGAAGGGTGACTAAATTAAGCAGAAGATTAATTTGCATGTGTAAGTTGAAGTGGGTCTTTTTTTAAACATTATTGCACAATAAAAATAATAATTGCTTTTATCTAGGTCTGAAACAAGTCTGTTTAAAAAAAAAAAAGCAGTAAAATACTATTTCTACTCTTTTTCCATTGTATGGAGAAAGCAAAACTCTGAAGTGTTTGAGGGTTTTGTGTGTGTCACTATAATAAATTCTGGTTTTCTGCTGCATTACTTTACTTACTCTCACTTTCCCTGTTCACTGATACCTGTTAACTCTGTTTTATGCAATGCTAATGTTTTGCTAATTTTGCATATAAAGCCTTCTGTCACCTAGCCCACTTCAAAGGGCACTGAAAGCTGTTCAGAAGGTGTCAGTTGTGAGCGAGTTTCACTTTGCACCACAAGAAACTTAAGCACTTTCTATGCAGCAAGAAAAAAAAGCTGGTAACCAGTGCAGAGGGTACAGTTTTTGTATCTGTTTTAATTTTTGTTCGTTTTCCTGAAGCTGTGTATAACTGCACAGCACAGAGAAAATGTTGTGGAGTAGCCTTAGCCAAAGGAAACATCTACTCTGATGGCTTAAAATTGCTGGGAAATGTGAACACAACCTTGTTGCAGTGTAATGCTACTTCCTTTGGACAGAAATACTTTCTCTACTGGCAGTTACCAACTGAGCAGTGATTCTCCGTTGCTTTAAGTGTGCACTCGTGTAATTGCTGAACATTTCACAGGTAGTTGAACAAATTAGTGGACCCTGCCTGTATGGCTTTTGCCTTGTGGTTTGCAGAAGAGATACTTTTGTATGCGACTGTTTTCTGTTTGAAATGGGTTTTGCACTGATTTTAACAAAGCCCTTGACGAGGCACTTAAGATATTAACCAGCTTCAGCAGATCATGCGTCTGACGGGAACGCCCCCTGCATATCTCATTAACAGGATGCCCAGCCACGAGGTGAGATCTGAGCAGAGGAAGGGGGTTTGCAGGGCAGGGCTTCACTCAGAGTATGAATTAAATGCTTGCATGTGGCATGGGGTGGGCAATTAACTACCTGCTCTTCTGCGAGATTTTTGTACTAAATGAAGATTTGGACAGCGCGTGCTCAACCACAGATGTGTGAGACTCAGCTGTGAGCTGGTTTTGCGTTGTGTGCTGTGTTGTGCAGGTCAGCACAGGACAGCAGGCTGCACCCAGCCTTGCTGGGACACCAGGGAGTCAGCACTTCCTGCACCTCTCTGCTTTCTAGTCTTTACCTCAAGTAATGTCAGCTCTTCCTCTACTGTCATGAGTGCCTTAGCTGGGGCAGGATAATGCTGATGTGCTTAGTAAGTGTCAGAATAAGCAAGGAGACAGACCATAATAACCAGTGCTTCAGGATGGTTGAAAAGTACTTGGTCTTGCTGGCTGGATGATTGTCTGATACTTCAACAGAACATTTATTTCCACAGGCAAGAAACTACATCCAGTCTTTGTCTTACATGCCAAAAATGAACTTTGAAAACGTGTTTATTGGTGCCAATCCCCTGGGTAAGACTTGTTTATTAAATTTTCCTGAAACTGAAGGTAGCATGTGTTGGGACACAGAGATACCCAAAGTTTTGTTCTGCCTGCAGGAGTAGAACAGGGTTATGTTTATGAAGGATGTGTGGGCCAAGGGTGTAAGAGGAAGAAAATGCTAGATGATGGGTGGGTCCTGAGAAACTACAGATTCCCCATCTATGTTGGGCTTTTAGGAGCTTTACATTTCAGAATAGAGTCACACAGCTCATGTGAGAAACCCTCTCTGTCTGGTGCTCTTGCAGCCGTGGACTTGCTGGAGAAGATGCTGGTCCTGGACACGGATAAACGCATCACGGCTGCAGAGGCGCTGGCCCATGCCTACTTTGCCCAGTACCATGACCCCGATGATGAGCCCGTGGCAGACCCCTATGACCAGTCCTTTGAAAGCAGGGAACTTGAGATTGAAGAATGGAAAAGTGAGTCTGGGGGAGGGGAGCGAGAGACAGTCAGCCTCTCTTGTGTTTGTAGAATCATGGGATATCCTGGGTTGGAAGGGACCCACAGGGATCGTGAGTCCAGCTCCTGGCCCTTCACAGGGATCCTTCACAGCCCCAGAATCCCACCCTCTTCATCCTTGAGAGCATTGTCCAAATGCTCCTGGAGCTCTGGCAGCCTCAGGCCTGTGCCCATTCCCTGGGGAGCCTGGGCAGTGCCCAGCACCCTCTGGGGGAAGAAACTTCCCTGAGATCCATCCTAAACAGACCTGCTACCGCTCCAGCCACTCCCTTGTGTCCTGTCACTGCTCACAGAGAGCAGAGATTGGAGCTGCCACTCTCAGATGTTGGTGAGTCTCCCCTCAGTCCTTTCGCCATCTTATGAGCTGAGGTTCAACTAAGCCATGGTTAGAGGCACAGAAGAAAGTGATAAAAACGTGGGCATGCTGTTGATCCTGTTGTTCCACTGAGTGAATCTTCCACATGCTGTGCAATATTTAGCATAGTCCTGGTAACTAATTACTACTAGGAGCACACAAACGTATCTTTGTGTTCAAACTACTCACATCTCTCAATGCCCTGGAAGTATCATTTATTGTGTATGTTGGTCTCTGAGAGCGGTGTAAGCGTTCTTCTCTTCTTTGTCTTAATTAAGCAATACTTTTTGTTTAAAATAGTGTTAGAATATTGGAGATTGTTTCAGGTTTTCTTGCATGAAGAGGTGTCTGGTGGTGCTATAACAGTCCTGATGCTAAGTTTCTGTCCCACTTCTCCCCCCAGGCCTGACTTACGATGAAGTAATCAGCTTTGTGCCACCGCCGCTTGACCAAGAGGAGATGGAGTCCTGAGAAACTGCTCTCTTCTCTTTGTCCCACTTCACTGTGAAGGGAAGGCCTTTTCATAGGGACTCTCCAATTATCATTCAAGTGCCTCATCACAACAATATTCTCCTTAGTGGAGGGGTTTTGTGTGTGTTGAACTGGGGAGGGAGGGGGGAGGGAAGGAAGCTGAGTCTATGTAAACATGCTGCATGCTCTTGTATTCTGTGTACAGCCTGGGGCAAGCCTCTGGAGACCTGTTCTGACTGCACTTAGTTCTTCCAGAGTAACAGTCCACCACCAGTCTGCACTGCTGGGGTGAGGTAGGAAGGTGACAGTTAAAGGTTTGGTTGCAATCTTTGCCATTTATCAATTCTCCTACAACTCAGTAACCTCAAAAAGAATGAAAGTTGGTTTATAAGCTTAGAGATTCCTTGTTTTTCTTCAGGACTGAAGATGGGGTTGAGGGATGTCCTTGTTCAATAGCAGGTGTCTGATTTACATCCAGATCTTCCTGGTACAGCAGTGTAGAGGCCTTCCAGTGTCTGATCCTTGGAACACAAAAAGATGTTGTTTGAAACTGTAAATATGTTTGTGCCTTAAATGAATGGGCAGGGAGGGGAAAAGAAGTCTGGGGTAGAAATCTGACCCACTGTTCTTGAGGGTGAAGGCTCCCAGGTAGCCAGGCACGAACTCAATGTAATTGGGAAATAACTTTGAGGCAACAGCTTCAACCCCTGGATTGTGTATTCCTGTGTTTTTCCCCTTCTTCCTCCTCTTGTTCTGAGGCTTCTCAGCATTATCTCCCAGGAGCCAGAGGTTGGGGAAGATTCTTGCTAGCCACACGTTTGTGTATTCTGTTCCCTACAAGGTGGTGTGTTTTTGCATGTTGTAGCTGTATGTGCATGTAGAGCTGCTTGATTTTTGTCCTTACTTTTTGGGGATGGCACTGGGGGCAGTTCAGTCAACAGTGAAATGTTTACTGAGTACCTCAGGCAGTGCCATAAAATCACAGCATCCTTCCTCCTGTGCTGCAGCTCCTTGTGAAATACCTGCCATCCTAGAGGCTTCAACGAGGGAAGGATGTCATGTCCAACAACAGAGAAACATGCACCTTTTTCTTTGTTCTGACCACCTCTCTGCAGAGGAGGAGAGCTTGGGCTGAAAGGTTTCTTGTGAGATCAAGTGTAAAAAATGTTCTTAAAGAAATGACTATGGTATCTTGTACCAGAACTTATTTCCTGATTTTTCTTTTTGGAAGTATTGGAACCCAAAGCAAAGAAATAAGCATGCATAAACACCCAATCACCCTTTCACTGTCTATATCTATAAATACAAATATTTATATACATGAAACTAACATTTACTAGAAGGTTTTTTTATCCTCTCACATAAGAGCTTCTTGGCTATTTCTTAGCAGGTTGATCTCTGCCCTAGGAAACTGACAAGGGAGTATGTTTGAATACAAACATGGTTCAAATATTTTGTATTTTCCAGGACTCTGCATGAGTGAAGTGCCCAGAGTTAGAGACTGACAGGAGGGAGGTTTCTCCACATGTTTGTGTGCTCCATCTGTAGCTGGGGAGCTCAGGAGCCCAGTTTGAGGGCAAATGTTTGAGGAAACATTTTTAGACCTTAATTTGTTGCAGGCATCCTGTGTGGGCAGTGTACCCATGTATGTGAGGAGAAAGGCTTTTGCGGTATTTTGTATTCTTGTTACCTGTGGGGCACAGAGTGTTTTTATAGTGTTTTTGTCCCATGTTTGAAGAGGCAGCACAAAGGGATGGGACGTGGATGACAAAGCCATTGATTCTTCCCAGGCTACTTCCCAGAGATCTCCTCAGGCCAAATGTTCAATAAAGGTCTGGGCTGAGACGAAGAGAGCAGCTCTGTTGTGCTCTAGGATAAAACTCTCCACAGCCCTACAAAATCAAGACAAAAAAACCTCCCTTTTCTGATGGGCCAGCAGTCTGGGTATTCAAATGAAAATGTAGATATACTATGTAAACCTACAGCAAGATTATTTTTATCAGCCATTTTATGTGTAGATGCTACAGTGTGATTTCATGTGGAAATATTGCTAAAGATTTTTAAAAAGTGTCGGTGTTGTGTGTGTGGGTGTGTCTGTGTGTGTGAGTGGGAATGGTTCACTGGAGTCTGTCCTGAGGGAGCCCCTGGGGCAAAAACTCCCTGCTGCCAGTGCCGTGCTGTGCTCAGCTGCCTGGGCAGGACACTGCACCCAAAAGCAGAGATCTGCTATTTTGTTTCTATCCATGGATTTTGCTGTAATTGGTTATGCCAGATAAGATGTCACAATACCACTGGTTAAAAATAAACTCTATTTTTCAGATTTACTGCACTGCTGGTACTTGGAAACCTCTTGCACTGAAGTGCTGAGTTTTAGCATGGTGTGAATTTCTCTGCTGTGCTGGATCCTGGGTGTGAGGGCTGGGAAGGGACAAGGCCATTCCTTGCTGGCTGACTCTGCTGCCTTGGGGCTTCTTGTCCATGTTTGTCCCAAGAGAATTTTTTGCTACAAAAATATCTGGAGTTAGATCATGAGTACTGGACACAGAAACCACCCCCCCAAGCTTTTATTTTCTGTTTAGTGCAGGGCAGCACTAATTCAACACTAACAGGGCAGTCCTGCTGCTTCCCTGGAGCTGGGACCCTCCCGCAGTAGGACTGGGTTGTGCTTGTTTGTTGTTTAAAAATTATTTCTTTTTTCCTCTTCAGCTGCCATCTCAGTGGTGGTGGAAGGATCACCACAGTGGAGCTTTTTGAGCTTCTCTTGTGTATCAGTGTCACTCCCTCAGAAGAACTTGGCTTGACCAGAGCTGTTCTTCACTCACAGCCCACAATCACTGAAGTTCTAGGCCCTGATGAACAAAGGGAGGTGGTGCTGATCCCTGCTCCCACAGCAACTGATTTGAGGAAGGATAAAGAACAGTGCTGGGGGTGTTCTCTCAGCTCCATGAGCCTTCCTGTTCACTTTTTCTGTCTGCTAGCTGGAGGAGAGGGGGGGAAAAAAACCCAAACAGGACCAGTTGTGTGTTGTTTTCTGGGAGAAAACCAATCTCTTGCAGCGAAGACTTACAATTCCAGAATGTGCTGTTACAATATCCTGATCAGCAAAAAAACTAGAATCAGTGAGAACTGAAGTGGGGGGAAAAAATAAACTACATCTATAAAATCAAATTACTTAACTCATGAAGCTTAACAGTCAGTGTGCAACACTTGCAAATTATTGTCCATCTGTGCTCCAGTCAGTGATGGGGCCATCACAGGTGGGAACAATACGGAGGGAGTTTGGGTAGGCCCATGATGAAATGTTTATTACTAGAAGGGAAGCATGGACAAAATTGTAACCCTGATTTTCACCCCCAGCTGCACTGTAAAGAGTGCCTGGAGAAGGATTTTTGCATGATCCCACCACTTTTTTTTGTGGACTTAGCAGAGTTGGGCTCACAGTTAGACTTGACCTTGAAGATCTTTTCCAACCTAAAGCTTTCCGTGATTCTAAAGTTTCCTGCTTGATTTAGTCACTGAACTTAACTCATCTCGGTACAGACCAGACATGCCCCAGCTATTCAGGACTCCCTAATTGGGAGCTGATTTCCTGCGTGTGCACCAGCAGTTGAGCAAGGCTTGTGTTCATCAAATAACCGAGAAGTTACACGTTTGCTTAAGCACCAGGAGCTTTTTGCTGTGACACCTCTTGATCACAGGTTTATTTACAGAGCCAGGCAAGCCGTGGGTTATTTTCGGGCTGTGCTGCCACTGCAGCCAGGGCTGATGGACAGAGACACTGCCATAGTGCCTTGTCCCTGTTTGTGTTTATGAACAGCAGGCTCTGATGGGGCTGCTTGAGGAGCATGAGGGGCAATGCCATGGTTGCGCAGAAAGCACACGCAGTGAATTTTCCCTGCCCTGCTGATTGTGCTTTTCCTGTCGGGACACCTTTACAGGTGACCTGTGTGGAAGGAGCAGAGGCTCTGGCCAGGGTGGAGGGCTGCTGGGCTAGGACACTGTGCAAGCAGCTAGGCTGGCTTGGTAAGGCTCGGCTTAGTCACTTCCTTTGGGGAGTGGGTGGGGAGGATGCATCTCCTGTGTGGGAGCCCCACCTGAGCCTCCTCATGCTGCAGCGAAATGCTGAGGTGCTCTCTGCTCATCAGGAATGGCTGGGAGTTCTGGGCTGGCTGGGCACAGATAGGGCACTGAGTACGGGCTTGGCTTTGTCCAAGAAGAGCCACGAAGGGCTGAAAGCGGCTGCAGGACGTGAAACCGCGCCCAGCAAAGCCTGGGGCACGAACCGATCTCGGGACGTTCCCATCTCACAGCTGCTCCTGAAACCCCTCGCAGCAGTCACTTGGAGAACCTCAGCCGACTTTCAGCACCTCCCTACGCTGCTGGGAAGCCGGGCTTAGGAGAAAATCGCTATCGCTGTGACCCCGTGGTGTCCTGGAGCTGTCTGTCCACGGGCTTTGAAACGAGGATGTCCCTGCGTGTCTGACGCGATGCTGTGGCTTGTACCTCGAATTCCCCGACTCGACGAATTCTTACTCATCCTCTTGTTTGGAGCAGGTATTTCACGAGCCCCTGTCCGAGCCCCGTGAGGATATTTCTCGGCTGATGGAGTAGCAGAGCCGGAGCTGTGGATGACAGAGGCGTTCCCGAGCGGGGCCGGTGCTCCCCTCCTGCAGCACAGCCCAGAGGCACCAGCACAGCACCGAGGCGTGTCAGGAAACCTGATGCCTCACCTCTGCCAATGTGGAGGCGGAGGGAGGAGGGCCCAAAGACATGTCCCTTCACGATCGCAACAGCTGAAAACAGAGAAGGAAACTTGCTAGAGCGTTTTTTACCAGCGCAGGAAGCCTTGTCCCGCTCTCACCCCAGAAGCCCTCCCGTACTCCATTACTCTGGGGGGGTGGCTGTCCCACACCCGTCGGGCGATGAACATCGCAAGGAGAAGAGGCTTTTACAGACAAGAGGTGAACAACACGCTCTGGGAGCTGCCCAGGAGATACACGTCCCTCCACCCGCTGGGCTCCGGGGCCTACGGCTCCGTGTGGTGAGTGGGGTCCTGCTCACACCCGCGGGCTGGGGGAATTTGGAGTTCCGTGCAGGGGGAGGCGAGGAGGGGCTGGGCTGCACCCCTCCATTAAGGAAGGACATTTGCATGTGTGATGGGGGCCGGCTGTCTCCTGCTCCAGCGCACGGCTGGGGACTCGCTCGCTTGGAGAATTTCCCCCTTTGGTCAGCCCGGGTGGGCAGAGAGGGGACCGGACAGGGCAGCCGAGCTTCGCCTTGGCTCCGGGGCCGGGCAGTTTGAGCTGCTTGGGACTCGAGCTTTCGTTGAGGTTCCTGTCTGGTAGCACAGGCAGGAGGCGGGGGAATACCTGGGTATCTGGAGGAGATCTGTCGGTGTTTATAGAGGTCGGAGCTGGAACAGGCTGTCATTGCTGATGCTGGGCTGCCTGGGGGAAGCAGCTGGGCAATACAACCCCCACCTTGATATTGCTTCCAGTTTGAAGTCATAAAGTGGATAGAAATTATCGCAAAACAGGATCAGTAAGACTGGGACTTCTTCATGGCTGATAAACCCCAGCCTACAAGAGAGCAGCAGGAGCTGCTGTTAATTATTCAGCCGAGTAGAGGTGCCTGAAGCAAGAGCAAGCACAAGTCAAACATTGCTGGCTTCACACTGATGAACCAGAAATGGGCAACTCTGAAACGTTAAATATGAAACAGTGCATTGATAGAATCTGAACAGAGACCTTATTTCATAACATGCTGAGCTAAAAATAAAAGGAAAAAAAAAAAGAAAGGTGTGTCCATTTTCATAAATATTGGGCAAAGTCTCACCGGCCACTGGCACTAATCCTGAAACCCTGGTACCCAGGTTTTGTCCTTTTCCCCCAGCTTCCAATTTACAGAGGGACACCCACTTGGCTGCCCAGATGTGTTCATGCTTCTTAGATTCTTAAGTCCTGCAAAATCAGGCAAGATTAGACTTGACTTTTAATTTATATTTGTACAGTGTTCTCTGATTTTTATCACAGAGAAAAATAAAGGAAGAAAAATAAAGACAGGATAAAAAAAATAAATAAGAGAGAAATCCTTCAAAGTTTTCTTGCGCATCCAAAGAAAACAAACATCGAAAGAAATCTTTACTGGTCCCTGTAAAACTCTCGACTGCTCTGGAGCTCCCAAGGAGGGAGAGTGAGAAGGGTGTTGAAGCAGCCCGGGGATGTGTGGTGGTTTTGAATGGACAGAGCTCAGCAGAGGACTTGATGCTGATTTCTGTACAAAGCTGAGGCAGAAAATGTGGAGTTAGGATTTGCTGTCCTCTGCTGGGAATTGCTGGGAAAATTTCCTATTGCAGTGTTATGCAGCAGTGGCATTTACACCCTGAGCAGCTGAGAAGGTATCTCATGAGAAACAGCAAAGGCTTGTTTCTGCCTTTATTAATTTGCCAAAATCTGTAGTGATTTGGCTTCCAGCTGAGCGTGATTGTGAAAGAAGAATCTCCTGGCCCCTCCAACGCTGGTCTTGCTGATCTCTGCCAGCCAAGGCAGGGACACAGCTCTGCCTGCCTGAGGTCACCCCAAACTGCATCTGTTCACTAAATCTGTGCTGGGAGAGCACCGGGGGCTCTCCCAGCTGCACGGACTGAATCGGCTCTGGGCTGTGATTATGGCAAGGCCATACACAGTGCTGTCTGTGCTGTGCAGGCTGAAGCTCCACCAGCAGCTCTCCTGTGTTGGGTGCAGGGGTTAGAGGCTCTTAGGTCAGCAGGGATCTTAGGTCTGAGGGAGGGATACCCTCAGATCAGGAAATCTGCCTTGGATTCTGCAGTTTGACTCCCTGGTCTGAGTCCCTTCCTTTTATTTTCCTGGCTTCTCAAAAAATTTTGTGTGGTAAAATTTTACTCTGCTGACATCTGCTGAAGTCCTGAAACTGAGACAAAACCTCACTAAGAGTCCTCCTAGGACACCCTGAAGCATCTTCAGTGCTTCAGCTGCCTTGTGTAACTGTTCCTGCACTTCCTTTGCTTCTCCTGACTCAATATTTGTCAGTGCAAGGCTGGAGGATGCAGCTGGAAGCCATGGGATTGAACATGATGATTTACAGCTCTTCCGTTCCTGTGGGAGATGGGATAGGGGTTTCTGAAGCAGTGGGAACTACTCTGGGAATTCAGAGTCGGATTTAGCAAGGAAAACTCTTTTTTTCATCTGTTTGCCTCTTGAGAGGGGGCTGGAAAACACCACTGGGAACCCTGAATTACAGCTGTCTGTCTGAGGACCTCCCTTCCCTCCTTGGCAATCTGAGCAAGGATTCTCCAGAGGAAGTGTCACAGGGTTGCCATGTCCAATGTGACCAGCTGGAAGAGCACAGCATGTCTGTAGCAATGGCTGCTGTACCAGGTTTTCATCAGCTTTATAGAAGAGTCTCACTTTCAGCCAGACCTGCTCTTACACAGAAGCAGATGTGTAATCAAGGATTCTGAACACAGCAGGATTAATTGCAGCAGCATTTTCAACATGACATCCACTGTTGTTGCTCCAGAATACAGTGAAGGCAGCTGGCCTGCCCTAAAACACAACCTCCAAGCAGATGGCAAAGCAGAAATTTCCATATCTTTATTCCCTTATCTCCATGCATTAGGGAAGGAGAAGGCAGATTTAGAACCAATTCTGACCTTTATTTGTGTTTCCCTTTGCTCTCAGCTCTGTTACCTCCAGCTCATTTCTGCAGGTTCAAGGGAATAAGGATGAGCCACTGATGCTTTTCTTGGTGTCTCACCTCAGGATGTGGTCTGCTGCCCAAAGCCACACAGGGCAACATCTCAGAGCCCCGCTGAGCTCCTCAAAGGACCTTTCTCTGCTGTCCTTCTGCAAGCACAGGAATTAACTCTTCTCTAGGACATCACCTGTGGGGTTGCAGAATCTGTTAAAACATACTGCTGACATCAGAATGTTTTTTTTTTTGCCCACTGCAGTTCAGCCATAGACAAGAAGACGGGGGAGAAAGTGGCCATCAAGAAGCTGTGCCGCCCATTCCAGTCAGAGATCTTTGCCAAGAGAGCCTACAGAGAGCTGATGCTGTTGAAGCACATGCAGCATGAGAATGTGAGTGCTGATTTCTCCTCTTCCTGCTGACACAAGGGGTGTTTCCTTGCCACCTGGGAGCAAGGTCTTTTTGGTGGCATCACATGTGTTTTAATTGACATTTGGTATGTGCAGGCAGTCTCAGGGTTTACCTGTGACCTGTTTGCTGTTCCCAGGCTGGAGCAGGTGTGTAATGGGTGAACCCAGGTATTAGTAAGAGGGAAACCATTTGTGCAGCATCAGAGGGAAGTCCATGGGTTGCTCAGATAGAATTCTCTGTGTTCACCCATGTGCATGTACCAGTGGAGAGCTGATGGGTGCCATGTGCACAGAAAATGCTTTCAAGATTTAAATGTGGGCTTCTCTCCTTCCTCAGGTCATTGGGCTGCTTGATGTCTTCACCTCCACTGCTTCCTACCAGGGGTTCCAGGACTTGTAAGTCTAGAGTTGTTTGCTCTATGTAGCCTTAACTTTTCCAAGACAGCTGTGTCTTAGCAGCAGTGTAACAGAGAGGGTTGAGCTACAAAGAGACCAGACTTGAATCCAGGCATCCCCAAACAGTGCAGAGCACACATCAGCTCCCATGGCTGACACACCCAGAACACGTAACCAGACCCCACCCCTGCTCACAGCTGGGACACCACAGCATGCACAGACCAACCTGGGCAATGAGGATGTGTTACATTCCATGGTGCATCACAGGGAGGGTGATCCATGCACTGTGTGACTGCTGAGCTAAGGGGCTGTACTCAGAATGGGAGAAGTCTTGTTCATCAGGCCTCAGGGCAATTAAACTTAAAATTTGAAAGATCTGTCCTTCTTTTCCTCTTGATTCTGGCTCTTAATTAATTTTTTGGCATTTTCCCTCTGTGTTCATGGTCAGGTTGGACAAGTCCTTTTCCCTTCCCCATCACTGCAGATGAGCAGAGTGTGCCTGGGTTTGGGGTTTGGCTGACTGCTGAGTGTTAGCATCTGCAGGAAGAGCAGTTGAAGGCTCTCAGAGCTGTTCCTGCAGGAAGACCATCAATTAATTAGCAGCCTCAGCAGGCAGGCACTGAAGGAAGTTGGATGTTGTCTTCTGAGCCAGGGCTGGAGAACATTACAATGACAGATTTGGGGGCCAATGCAGCTGCTTTGCTGTGTAAGATGTTTCAGCTCCTGGGTGGTGAAAAGCTGTCCAAAATTGAACTTCACTTGAGGTCTAAACTACTTCAGGATCCTGAAGATCCTTGTTCTTACTTGACATCAGATATCTGATTTCAGGGGAGGAGAAAGAGCAATTTTCAGAACAGGTTGAAATTCCAGCTTCTCTGCAGGATGTGCTAGTTAGCCAGGAACACTGTCACAGCAACTCATCTTCCTTACAGTGAGTTACACAGCCAGAAAAACCAAACCAAGTGAGAACAAGGCTAGCCTGGTCTCCTGCATTTTTCTTCCAGACTCAGGGCCTTGTCTTACTGCCTTTTAGCTACCTGGTGATGCCATACATGCGGACAGATTTACAAAAGATCATGGGACATGAATTCAGTGACGAAAAGATCCAGTACCTGGTCTACCAAATGCTGAAAGGGCTGAAGGTAGGTGGGTCTGGAGGAGCTTAGTGACTCCCTGTGTCTCCTCTCTGTGTCTCCTCTAGGCTGAGCCTAACTAAACTCCCCTCCAATACTACTCCAATACAGGAGGATGTGAGGAGTTTATGGCATCCCCTCAGAACACGTATTGGTTGTTGAGCCATTCCTGTTGCAGCACACACCAATAAAACAAGTGTTTCCTCACATCAGTCAGTTGGGTATCGAAGTAATCAGCAGCCACAGGCCTTGGGATGGTTTTTCCATGGCAGCACTTGCTTCTCTCTTTGCCTTGCCCAAACCCTCAGCAAAACTCTGCTGCGAGAGGGAGAGACTGGCAGCAGCAGGAGCTTCTCCAAACCTGTCACAGAGGCTCTCAGGGGAGAACACAGAGGGAATGATTTTCTATTCAGGAGCATAAGGAAGGAATATGTTTCTGTAACTGGCTTTGAGGGAGCTGAAAGCAATCACTGCAAACTCTGGGATGCAGAGACAGAGCTTTCCAGCTCTCCTCTCACATCCTTCACCTGGAGTCACAGCAGTGGCTTTCAGGCATCAATGGGTTCACCTAAATCAGGTCACTGCTTCCTTGAGTTTAAATAAAGTGGGGAAAAACACACAGAAGGTTTGACCGGTGTGCTAAAAAACCTGTAGTCAGTTTTCACAATTTTATGTTTTTGGGGTGAGATTATTTTTTTGAACACCCAAAGTAACCATGCTCTCATGTCATCTGCTGTAACCTTGATGACTTTGATAATTTGAAGCTGTTGTTTTACCTGCTCTAGGGAACTATTGCTTCATCCCTCCTCTTCTGCTCTGTGCATCTTCTTTAGACTGGGAATAGCATTGTAAATACTGTCAGTAGTTTGGGGCAGAAATTCCTTTGCAAACTGCTGCTCTAGGGACCAGGGACCTGTAGAAGGCTGCAAACGTTTGTTTGCAGAAAGTTCTTGTTTGTAGCTCTCATTTCTCTGCTGGAGAAGAGAAAATTTTGTGTGCTGGTGATTACATTGTGGCTCCTCTTTTTATTGCAGTATATTCATTCAGCTGGCATTGTCCACAGGGTAAGTTCATATGTGCTATATTCTGATTTTTGTCTGAGAATCACAGTATAAAGTTAATAAACTCCTAACCATCATTTCACTGTCTGCTCTAATTTTCCATCCTGTCTGCTCTCTTTTCCATCCTATACCCTATATATATGTTTGGATTTGCTAATTTATGCAGCATTTTGAGAAAATGCTGTATTTTCTGATGAGTTGAGAAGCATTTTATGATGCTTTTTGAATTGAAACTGTTTCAAATGGTAATCAAATGGTAATCCAAAGCTGTACAATATAACAGGCATGGTATTTATTCAGTCATTTGCTGAATTCATACTGAACCTGGGGTGTGGTGGGAGGTTCAACAGGAGATTTGTGTTGATGTATTGCAACTTGAACATCCCATTTTTCTGCTCCTGTCCGTTGTAGGACCTGAAGCCAAGTAACCTGGCTGTGAATGAAGACTGCCAGCTGAAGGTACGTGGCAAAGCAGCACTTAGCAGCACATCAGCTCATGGAGGAACTGCTCTGCCAGCAGGAAATTGGCACTGCATGTTTCCTCTTTCCTCCCCAGCCTCCATTCAGGGTGTTGTGTTCTTGGCAGCTGCAGCAGTGGGAAATACTCCCCTGCTGATGTCACTTGCTGAATCAGGACACAGGACTTCAAATGAGCCTTCTGTCACTGTAATCCTCATAGCTGGCAGTGTGTAATGACTTCCTTGAGAAATTCAGCACTGCTGAGCAATATCTGAAAGGTATCTGGATTCAACTGCAGTTGCCCTTTGGTTCTCATGGACATTGTGGTTGTGATTCCAGACAAAGTAATTTTCAGGCTTGCTCTGAGGGGTTTGCTTGCTGCTGGCTGGTGTGGTGCTCTAGCATGCATTTTCTGTAATGTATATTTCAGGGAGTGGCTCTGCTGCCCATAAAGGTTGGGTCAAGCTTGTTCATCTTCAGCATTGAGGGAGAGGCCATGCTGTGTCACCTGCAAGGTGCTCTTATAGGAAAGGGTGAGTTGTGGTGACCTGGGAGCATGCCTTCACCACCAGGTCACAGACCAACTCCAATAAAGCACATTGACTCAAGACATAAGCTTCAAGAAAGGCAGTGACCTTCCAGGGAGCACAAAGCACTGATCCTTTCAGCAGGGTCTTCTTATGACAATGGGGTTTGCAGCTGGCTTGCAATTTACAGTGGAATTAAGACATATTAATTCTTTGAACCATCCCATGGGTATCTGTGGTATAGTTGGAACTTTGTTATTATTTGATTGTAACTACTCCATTTTCTCATAGAAGTAGAGTCTCACTTGCCCATAGAATTTCTCTTTTCTCCCCTGCCCTCCCTTCTCCTTATTCTTCCTTTGGCACTTCCTTGGCACTGCAGATCTTGGATTTTGGTTTGGCCAGACAGGCTGATGCTGAGATGACTGGCTACGTGGTCACACGGTGGTACAGAGCCCCAGAAGTCATCCTGAACTGGATGCATTACAACCAGACAGGTGAGCAGCCCTGCCCAGCAGTGTGACTTCCTGGTGATGAGCTAGGGGATCCTGCTGGCTCAAATCTTACAGAATTGTCCACTTGATTTCCTCTTTATCATCAGTATTCCCTGGAGCAGAGCAGATCCCAGAGGTGTTGCACAACTCCCAGAGCTAGTGCTTGCTGGAAATTATGAAAGCAGAGATTTTAACAGCATGGAAAGAACAAAGGAGGGTGGGAGGGCTCATAAGTGAAATTTAAATCAGCGTTTGCTACAAGCAACAGCAAAAGCGACAGCCCCAGTAACCACTGCTGCCTTCTTAATTATTTTTTTTAATTTTTTTTTCCTTTTCCTCCCTCCCTTCTTTTTCTCTCTGAACAGTGGATATCTGGTCTATTGGCTGTATCATGGCAGAAATGCTGACTGGGAAAACACTCTTTAAAGGAAGAGACTGTATCCTTTCAAGCTGAACCTTTTTCCTGAGCAGAGTAATAATGCTTGGTGTGTGTGGAAGGGTTTGAACGAATGAGGCTACTGAGAAAAATAGGTGTCAGTCTGGTTTATCAGGAGGTAATCACAAGGACCAGTCTTTCTGGGGAGGAAAACAGGAGACCTCAGAAATGCACCTTTGTGGTGGTCTGGTTCTTCATCAGCTGTTCAACCCTGTGTGGCCATAGCTCCATTCCCAAAGCTTTGCGTATCCTTCCAAGCCCATGGATGTGTGTCCTGGCTTCCATGCCAGGAAGAAAGGCTTGGAGCCCTTTTTGCCAGTATAATGAATCTCTACTTGTGTGACTTTGGTGGGTTTGTATCATAAGCTAATTGTACTCTGGCAGGCTGAGCTGTGGTGGGGGTGTCCAGGGTTTGCTCCTCAAGGGGTGATCTTAACACAGCTTGCCAGACCTGGATCAGCTGACCCAGATCCTGAAAGTAACAGGGCACCCAGGAGAGGACTTCTTGGAGAAGCTGGAGGACAAAGCAGTAAGGAAGTTCCCTGTGGATTTGGGTCCTGTCCTGCTGGCAGAGGTGTCAGGGGAAGAGGTTGACTTGTGTTTGGCATGGGAGAGGTGCTGCCTCTACAGCAGCAGGGAAGGGCAGCAGCAGCCTTTTGCCCTGGGCTAGGAAATCATTTCTCTGTGCTGGTGGCATATCTGATGGACCTGGTGCTGTGCTGGGAGCTGCTGTGTTAGGACTCCCATGGGAGGTGCTGATGCCCCAGCAAACCTTCTCTGTTCTCCAGCTTGGCTCTTAAAACAGTATTTCTCTGTCTTGACCGATAAAAATAGTTCCTTGTAAACTGCTTGCTGAAATGGGACATCTGGGATGCTTTGCTCTTCATTTGCCTTTGCTCATCGGAGCCATGAGACTGAGAGCTGCATTTCACACCTGTTCACCTGCAATAACTGTGCTCTCCTTGCTCTTTCAGGCAAAGAGTTACATCAAGTCCCTTCCTAAAATCCCCAAGAAGGATTTGTCTGTGCTTTTCCCTAAAGCAAATCATCAGGGTAAGTTATCTTCAGCATTTCTCATGAGTTTTCACAGCTGGAAAGGAGGCAAGCTGACTGCCACAGCCCAACTTTACTTCTCCTAATTTCTTGCTACTTTTTCCCCCTGCAGTTTGTGCCCCTGCCCTTCCTTAGGGAAAATATGTATCAATTAAAAGCAGAATTGTCTTTTATTTGCATTACAATGACGATGTTCTGCTGCTCTTGGCCATTTACTACTTTTTTTAAAATTATTATTTTTAAGTACAGTGTAGATCCCCTTTTTTGAATACCTGGATCTAGCAATAATTAACAGACAGCTGATGTGAAATTTTCAGGGTAAGAATCTCTTAAAAGAGCTCTCTTCTCAGGTCGGTTAGAGGTGAGAGCAAGCAGAACTCTTCTAGAAACTGAATGGAAGAAAGTCTTAAAATGTTAAAACCAAGTGGGAATGGGGCTGGCAGACTAGTCAGCAGCTGAGTTTTCCGTCCTCCTCTTTACCAGGGATGTATAGTTCTTCTATATAGATTACCCATGTTAAGACTCCTTTGAGATGCAGGGCTCTGAATTAAAGAAAATGATTAAAACTGAAAAATATCTTGAGGCTGCTGGCTTACTCCTCGTGTTTCTGCAACCCAATCTGCGCAGCAAGTCTAATTTGTTATTTCTGCACAATTTAACTTCTTGTTAGTAAGAGCTCCCTGAGGCTGCTGTTGGGCAGACTTTGCATCTCCACTGACGGAAGCTCCTTGCTGCCTTGGCTGGGTTGAGGAATCTTGTCAGTGTTCAGGTCTGGAGATGAAACACTGGAAATACCTTGCAGGGTTCATGCACAGGGTGCTCCCCTGCACCTTGCTTAGCCCTGTTCCCATCCTCTACAGCTGTGGACCTGCTTGACAAGATGTTGCAGCTGGATGTGGAAAAGCGCCTCACAGCCACAGAGGCCTTGGCTCACCCGTACTTCGACCAGTTCCGAGACATCGAGGAGGAGACAGAGGCACAACATTCCTATGATGATTCTCTGGAACATGAAAAGCTTTCAATAGAGGAGTGGAAAAGTAAGTTTATTTTCTTTGAGGTTCCTGTCTAGCATGGGACTTTCCTACCCCTCTTTCTTTCCTGTACAGATGCTAAGGCTGTGATTGTCTGCTGATGCCTCAATGGTAGTGCACAGATCTCTTGCTTTTATGCATTCGGCAAAGATCCCTCCAGCTCTTCAGGCAGACTTTTTTTATCTCTCTCCTTTGTCTCTTTCAGCTGCTACTGAATGCCTTTTTTTGCACATCCAACACTCCAACTTTTGTGTCCTCTAAAATCATACATTCATGGTTATTTTGTTCTGTTTTTCAAGAGCACATTTACAAGGAGATCTTGACCTTCAGTCCCATTGCACGGAAGGATTCAAAGAAGACAAGTGGGATGTCATTATAGTGATGGGTGCAGCTGTAACTGGGACTCAGTTCTCCTTGATGACACCAAATTCATTCCACATTGCATTGCTGGTGGCCAACTTTTGGCCTGTGGGACCTCTCTTCATGTGCCAACGTAAGGATGACACCGTGCCGTGGGCATTGGACTTTGTTCTACTAAAGGGGAAGCACCTCAGACAGTTTCCAAAGTAAAAGACAAATATATTCTTGTTGAAACTTTAAGTGGGAGAATTTTACCTGGTGGTTGGTTTTTGTTTTTTCCCCCTGTATTTCTCCACTTGTAAGAGGAGGGGTTTCATTCTTTCTCATTAGTCTTTTCAAGCACAGGGCTTAGTACATTAATTATGGATGAGGCAAAGGAAAAGGTAAAATTGACTGGGAAGTGAGTCCTAAGCAAAAGGATCAGAAATACTGAATGTCAGCATAGCAAAACCTTAACCAGTCTCATTCTGGCTGTGTCCTGCTTCCCTGGGCAGTCACAGAGCACCCAGCAGAGCAAGGCTGCTGGGATGGTGTCAGCTCCAGGGCACCAGGGGATCAGCCTGTGTTCAGAGCAGCTACAAACTTACCTTCTCATCCTATACACACAATTCTGCTCAGATGCTTCCCCTCCAAAGAGCTACTGCCTCTTTTTTTTAACTTTTCCCCTGCTTATTTAATTTCCTGGGATTTGATCTGTGCTGTCTCTTCCTCACTGCTGGCAGCAAACACAGCCTGGGAATTCAAGGCCGCTTCCCAGAGTGACAGACTGGGAGACTCAAGCAGCTGCACAAAAGAAATTAGTTTGAGCATGGATCTGCAGGAAGTTTTCCAGCCTCTGCTGAAACTGAAGTATCTGCAGATCAGTGGCTTATCAATACAGTCACTTGACAGTGCAGGTGCAGCTGCTCATTGTGATAACACCTTTGGAGTGCAACACCTATGGTGATCAGGCAGGTTCAGCCAATCATTCCAAAGTCCATCCCAAGGGACATGTGCCAAGAGCCAAGTGCCTACTCTGTATCAGAGCTCAGAGTCCCCAGGACTAGAGAAAGGTATTGAGAAGATATTTGACCTCTGTAATACATACAATGGTTCTCAACTCCCCACCTCTTCTGTAGCTGTTGACTTATTTTGGTTTGGTTTAGCCAGGCTGTTTTCAGTACTCTCTAATTTTCTTCTTAAGTAATGGTCAGTTTTGCAGCCCACAAGTAAGGGAAAACTGCAACATTTCCAGAATTTTCTGATCTCTCCACTGGGAACTGGACACAATGATGTCATGTTGCTTGGCTGCCTCCCTGTTGCAGCTCATGGCATGCAGCACTGGGGATGACCCTGCAGTGACTGCAGCTTTTTGATAGGATGGTGTTGATGTTTGCTTGCTGTAGCTGTGCAGATGGTTCATGATGATAAGTTGAGGTTTCTTTTGGTATCTGTCTGGGTCATGTAAAAGCCCTTCGCTTCACTCCTAGATAGGGACAGTGAGCATAGAACTGTTGTCATGTGTCCTCAATTCCCTGGAAATTCAGTTTTCTTAAGCAGCACGCTTGTAAAGAGCTAGGCTGGGGGATATGCAGTAATGTTCTGTTGACTTTGTCCTGAAAAACACAGCTTGATGAGATTTAGGCTTCATCTTTTCCTCTTGCTAAGGCAGAAGGGAGTTTTAGCTGCATCTGTCAAACTGCAGCTGGTACACTGTCCTTTTGAACCTGACCTGGCTGCCACGTGCATAATCTCAAGCAGAGGCTGGAGAGAAGCTCTCTCCAGCTGCCATTAACATCTTGGAGAGCTGCAGATGTTCAGAACTGCCTGTGCCAGGGTAAAATGAGGCTTGGTGCTTTGCAGTGCAGGGTCACTGTCCAGGTGTTGGTTAGGGTTAGGGTTAAGGTTGGTGAGTGAACAGGGAGATGTTTCAGGGCTGTGGGTGGAGCAGGCTGCCCTCCTGACGATATGAAACCCTGGACATGGAGAGGCAGGTAAGTCTAAAAAGCTCGGTCTTGTAGACAAATTTGAGTACATCTATGGAGACCTTTAGAGAGCTTTCTTTCAGAAAGTCATTGCTAAAGTCAAAGTTATCTGTTAAGGCAAAGGTCCCATACAGACAGAGATCATGAACCACTGTAAATGGGAATGCAGGGTATTTGTTAATCATCTTGCCCTCCTTCACAAGGGGATAGGGAGACATGAAGTTTTCTGTCTCAGCTGAGGGAGTTGAGGGAGAAAACATCTTCACAATAAAGGAATGTACTGAGCAGTCTGCTGGTTGTTGAAAAGGGACTTGGATGGTTTTAAAGAATAATTTAAAACGCCCCTTGGGAATCGTCTGTCTGAGCAGAGGACAACCATGAAGAGGCACTGGGGACATGTAATACAAACAGGTGTGAGAAGAACAGTTGTGAGCATAACTGAGTAGGGTACATAGATTTTGCAAACATCAGTCTCACTTGTTTTAGGGATAGCACATAAAGGTTCTTCAGCATCATTCTTTCTGCTGAGTATACATCCAGTTTCAGGGATTGGGTTTCTGGGTTTCTCAGTAGGTTTATACTTACCCTGAGTGCTCTGAAATTGCAAGAGCAATCCCAACAGCTGCTGTGTGGGCTCCATCCTCTGGTTTCATTCATTCGCCCACCAACCCCATACAGTGACAGAACACTGTGCAAAAGGATTACCCAATACCCCAACAAACATGGGGACCAGGTGCTCTGTAAGCCCAGGAACCCTGGAGGTGTATGTGTCTTTGGTTTTTGTGGTATGTATCATCCCAGAACTCAAAACAGACAGTAGAAAATGTAGCAGGTTGGTAGTGGAAAGAGTATCTGTATAGACCAACCATCCCAATGCTCCCATGGCATCTGAAGACCTGTTTCAATGAACAAATGAGCTACCAGAAGGGAGAGGTGGGAGGAAATCTTACTGACATTTCCTGAAAGGAGTTTGAAGGACACCTGCTTGACAGAGCCAGTGACTCAGGCCAAGGCTGGAATCCTTCAAAATCAGCACCAGAACTGAGAGGGGGTGTGTGACCCTGACAGACACTGTGAGTCAATGGAGAAATTACCTCATGCAGAGGTGCAGGCAGTGCCTGGTGGATGACTCACACTGACACATAATTCATGGACATTCCTTTCATTGCAGGTATAGTTTACATACTTAAAAATACAAAACCGAGTGATAAAGATTCCTCAGCCATTAAGTGGTCCAAAATTCCACAAATCAAACCAGCCAAAAATATATTTTCTGTTTGTATGATAAAAATTTACACAGATATATGGATGGAATTTTTGTACCTGTCTCAGATTACATACAGATGTCTAACTTCAAATACTATTTACTTGCTAGTCTTACATTCATTTCTGACTTCCAAGCATCTCTTTTTAATTTGGAAAATAAAGCCTTCAGAAACAATCTTTCTCTGTAAGTTTATTTTGACAGTTAATTAGGTCTGTGAAGTTGCAACTTTATGGGGCCTATTTGTTAGGTAATGGCACATGTAAGTGGGAAAGAAAAGCAGATGAAGGAATGATCATTTTATTTTCTTGAGAGATGCCACAAAACTAGAGGATTTTTAAAGGGAGATAGTGGTAGTTGTGTTTTGGATACCACCTAGAAACCTTTCAGTGCATAATTTTGAAAATTTCCTCAGCCTCTTAGAAAATGACGTATTTTATTTATGTAGGAAAAAGACATATGAAATGTTTTCCAGTTTAACATTTTCACATTCTAGGTAGCAGACTAAACAAATAATGTTCATGTTTTAAGTATGTGATAATGGGAAAGAAGGAAAACTAGAAAATTACAAAAAAAATAGAAAATTATAAACATGTCTGAGAACTCTAGTGAGATTCTGTACAAAGGATGGTAATAACATTTCATATTCCCATGTCTTTCTGTTGCCTGAGCAACCAGGGAAAGCGTTCCTAATCCTCTGCATTTTTCCTGTATCATGGGTCAGCAGAGTGTTGGCTGGAAACGTGATTATGGCTGTTTTTCTTTTCACAGCTGAGAGAAACAAGACATTAAAGATTGAATGAAGACCAGAATAGCCAGTACTAATTTGCTTTCCCCCCACAGAACAGACACTCGCTGCACTAATTGTACTTACCATGGAATCATTCAGGTTGGGAAAGGCCATTAAGATCATTGAGACCAAATCCACACTGAAAATGTCAGAGTTTCCAAGTGAATGTGGTTTAGGGGATGTTTTGCCTGATTTCTCTCTACAAGGCCATTTTTTGAGCACATGAGTTTACACAGCTTTTAATGTGATGTTCAGCTGGTGCTGGCTTACAGCTAATTCAGTCAGCTCTCCTTTTTTGTTGGAATGCACTCCATTAAATAATACTGCATTAGTATAACTGCAACCCTCATTGATTTGCTGTTACATAAAAGTGAGCTAACTTCTTTTAGCCAAGTTTGGCTGGAAAAATAAAAATTCTCCTGCCATAAACCATCATTTCAGATCTGTTTTCAGAACATTTCATCCCCCCCCAAAAAAACGCTTTAACGTTAGAAGACATTGAGATAAAAAAACATAAGGACCTCTGAGGAGGTAGTGCTGCGTGCTTGTGTAACCTCTCTGATGTTAGTGAGGCTGAAGAGGTTTATAAATATACATATATAAAATTCCAGTGAAAATACATGGCAACTGAGGCTAATCACTTGAGATACCAGGTTTTAACCTTTAATGCCCAAAGAACCTGATTAGCAATTGCTCTAATTTCAGCAATTCTGAAGAAAATAGCAGCAGAACAAACAGCCTAAGAGAGATACAAACATAACTCAGTTTTGAGGCTTAGTAAATCAACAAAGAAAAAGGTCAGCTCTCAATTCTAAATGATAATTATCTTCCCTTTTAAAGTATATCTTATATGCTTGAATAAACATGGGGAAAATTGTAATATGAAGGTGCCCAACTCTGTTTGAAGTGTCTTGGCTGCTGTTTTCATTTGAAGCAACATCACTAATTTTGCACTTGTACCCTTTGAAAACTGGGACAGCAAAGAAATTGAATTAAGATCTGCCTCTGGGATTTGAGAGAAGTTCAGAATGTTTTTTTCAAATAACACATTAGTTCCACAGCTTTGATATAAAACTAAATTATTAATAACTTGATGTTGTAACACATGGCCCCCAGTCATCAGAGATGTCTGGACATCTCTGTGCACAAGTCATCCCACTGTTCTTAATAGGGAACCTAATATGATTATAAGAAGCTAATTTCAGTGCAAATTTAAGGGTATAAAGTTTCAAAACTGAGGTCAAAAATGCAAGAGTTTGCAAAAGTCTGTCATACTAAAAAAAAAAGTAAAAAAAATTAAAAAATCAAGTCAAACACAGTTAAAACTCCCACATAAAGAAGGAAAATCATAGATTGACTTGGGTTGGAGGGGACTGAACATCTATGTGTAGCCCCTTACTGTGGAACACCTTTCATTAGAGCAGGTTACGCAGAGCTCCATCCAACCTGGCCTTTAACAATTCCAGGAATGTGGCAGCGACAGCTTCCCTGGACAACCTGCCTCACCAGTGTCACAGAGAAGGATTTTTACCCTATTACCTAATCTAAACCTCCTTTTAGTCTGAAACCATTCCCCCTTGCCCTGTCACTACATGCTCTTGTAAAAAGTCTCTCTTCATCCTTATTGTAGGCTCCTTTCAGGTACTGAAGGGCTGCAATTAGGTCACCCCAAAGTTTCTTTTTTCCAGGCTGAACAAACACAGCTCTTTCTGCCTTTGAAGTTGCACATCAGTTATTGAAATTATTTTATTTACTGTTTAACCAGGAAGCAAATGCAGCTACAGATTGGTTTAGGGCTTCTTTTATCCTTCAAGGCTGGAACCATACTGTTATACAGTAGGGTGAGATCCTTTGTAAATCAGTGAGACTATTGGGACTTCATTTCTAAATCCTTGGTATATTATTTTTCAAGACAAGAATAGCTTATTTTTTTTCAAGTTTTGATGTGTAAATAGTATATATGTAACAAAGTATACATCATATATACATAGTATATACTTCAAAGGTGATATGTAAAGACTGTTCAGCAGTAAGTAAAATGTTTCCCTTTGCTTTTAAAACTGCAACAAGCTCTGGTCCAACCTGAGTACTTGGCAAAACAGACTGTCACAGACTGGCTGTTCTCAGGTTCTGTGGCTAACATACGTTAAGAGACAAAAGATCTCCAATTGGACTGTAAATGAGGGAAAACAGCATTCATTGCTTCCTTCTAAAACAGTTAATTCTATAAATTCAGATGGTGATATTATGCAATACTCTGCGCAGAGTGGGAGGTGGAACACACATATGCTCAACTATGTGGCATGTTCTATAAAAAGTAGGAGTGGGAGCCTCTGCAATTCCTATCTCAATTCTTATATCAGTTGCTAACTTAACTTCTTCCTTGTTCAATCCCCTCAGTCCCTCTCTCACTGTCCCTCTACCCTGTCACACCTCTGCATGTGAAGAGGCCATCTGGACCTGAAATATTGGTCTATAAAATAAATACAGGCCCTTGCTATTTACATTGTTTGTTTAATGTTGCTTGTTTAGGCTAACAGTGGCAGGCAAAGGTTCTCTGGGAGTGTAGCCGGGTTGGACTTCGGCACCCGGCAATGCTCCAGGGTATTTCCTGGGACCCCACACCTCCTGCAAAAAAAGTGGGCTGCAAAATGAAGACACCCCAAATAAGCCTGGGACAAAAATCGCACCCATTGCCCGTGGCCTGACGGCTCGCGGCTGTTAGATACCGGCCTGGGACGGGCCCACACGGCTGCACCCGAGCTCCCACACCTCAACCCCGCGGATGATGTGGGGGACAGGCCAGGAGCAGGGGTAGCCCGCTCCGGCCACCGGGAGGCCGTGGCTCCCCGGTGCTGCCTCGTCAGCCATGGAGGAGGACACGGGCAGCGGCGGCCCCCGCCGAAGCCATGAGGGCAGCGCGGAGGGAACCCCCGCCCTCCCGTCACCACCAGCCCCCGGGGCCTCCCGCTCGGCGCGGCCCGGCTGTGGGAAGGCATCGGGGAGGGGCGGGCGGTGCCTGCCCGCGGGGGGAGCGGAGCGCGGACCCCCCCCCCCCGCCTGGCCGCTGGCTGCCGCCTCTCCCGCCGCTCGGCCGGCCCGCGCTGCCGCCTCCATCTTGAGCGTGTGTCCCCTGCTCCCCCCCTCCCCCGCCTCCACAGCACCGAGAGCATCGGGGACGCTGGAGCCCCGGGGGGGAGCGGGGGGGAGGTGAGGGTGGTGGGGGGCGAAGCGGCACCGGGGCCGGAGCGGCAGCGGCGGGAGCAGCGGTGGGAGCAGCGGCGGCATCGGCAAGGAGGAGCCGGCGCTGAGGAGGCGGCGGTAGCCGGAGCGGACGGAGCCGACATCTTGTGCCCTCCCCTCCCGCCGCCGGCTGGGTGAGCCCGTCCGCCCCAGGGGGGAGGGGAGGGGGAGGCGGAGAGAATAAAAAAAAAAATAAAAAAAAAAAAAAAAAAGGAAAAAAAGAAAAAGAAAAACAAAAATTCCCCCCAAAAGGAGGCAGCGGCAACGGCGGAGAAGCCGCGACGGCGGCGCACTGAGCCGGCCAGGTAAAGCTCTGCGCGGGAGGCCGCGACACCCTTCCTTCAGGGGTCTCTCCTCCCTCACACACCCCCGCGCCGGGGTCGCGGGAAGGTGACCGGGCGGGCGGGAAGGAGCTGGGGGAGGCCAGTGCGCCGCAGCCTGCGGGCCTCTCTCGCGTCCCAGCTCCGTCTCCGTGCGGCGAGAGCGGCCCGTGATCCCTCGCCGAGGAGGGGGAAGCGGCGGCGAGCGTCCGGGGACAAGGAACAGGCAGCGCCCTGTCAGCCGGGCCCCCCCATTGCCGCCATCTTGTCCCCC
Source organism: Pseudopodoces humilis (assembly GCF_049639895.1). Lineage (NCBI taxonomy): Eukaryota > Metazoa > Chordata > Aves > Passeriformes > Paridae > Pseudopodoces > Pseudopodoces humilis. Next base: position 2,845,629 of record NC_142225.1, on the reverse strand, counting down.
CCTTCTTCGCGGCGCGGCGGGGGTGCCGCCCACCTTCTCCCACGCGATTGGCCCAGGCGGGGCCGAGCGCACCCCCTTTAGCCCCGCACAGCCTCGCGTTGCTATTGGTGGTGGCGCTGTGATGGACGGCGGAGGCAGCCAATGGCCTTGCAGTCCTGCTGTGATGACGCTACCGGCCCCCTCCCGCTCCCTCTCTCTGGAGGCTGTGGCAGTTCCGTGGGGAGCTGGGGCTCGGTCCCGCCGTGGTTCATCGCCTCTTCCCCCGGGACGGCTTCATTTCTGTCCGAGTCCCTGTTGTGCCTTGGCCCAGATCGCTGGCTGCTACTGGAGTCCCCTGCAGGGAGCCCTCGGTTCACGGGATAGCTCCTGAGTGGAGCTCTCGCCGGTGCCTGAGAGCTGAGGGCATGTCACCGTTCCCTCAGTTGCTGCTGAGGCCTAACACAGCTCGTGGCACATCACAGTTCTCTCGGAGCGCTGCTGCTGAGCTCAGACACCGCTCATGGCGCAACCCATCTGTTGCTGAGCCCAGACTTTATACCTGAAACTTCATCACAGCCGGCTCCCACCCTCCCTTCCAGAGGGAGGGCCTCTCTTGAGGCTGGTGTATTGCTCGGCAGCTAGACTCGGTTACAGAAGTATTTGGACATTGATAAAGATCATGATGTCTGCATGCGCCAGGGCAAGCAGCTGTCCATGACATCTGTTGAGCACTGACATATTTCATTGTAGGTGTCTGTGTGGGTGTGAGGAGTATAAACCCTTGGCTGGTGTGTGAGGGGACAATGGGCCTGTAAGCAAGCACAGACATGGCACGAACATGAAGAGACATTGTCCAGGGCAGCAGGAGTTTTGCTGGCATTTCGGTTGGCAAAAGGTGGAGAGAGCGCTGCAACTGTTCCAGGTTGTTTCTTTTCTCTGGCATCCACTGGTTTTATTTTACAGATTTATTTTCTTAAATAGCTCCATGGGCGTCTGTTCCCCATTGAACAGCAGTGGTTTTTAAATCCAGTGGCTGCATGGAGCTGAGTGGCTGCTGGTGTAGGAGAGTGGTGCTGAGGAACATCTCCAGACCTCTTGTTTGGCTTGATGTCCCAAAGAGGGGCAGCCTTTGGTAACAACAAACCCTAAACTCTTTAGGACTATAGGAGCTGTAGCCACAGCCAGTAGTCATGGTGTACCAGAGTCCAATGATAGCCATGTTGTTCCTGTCTTCTGCTGCATACCAAAGTCCAGGTGCCCTTTTTGCTGCAAGTGAAGTTCTTCATTGTCGAGGGACCTGTTTTTTTGCTGGGATCACCAAGCTATGCCAAAAGAAAGGGCCAGGAAACTCCCCCAGTTGCATTGCCTCACGCTCCAGCCTTGCATCCTCTGCACATGAGAAACCTGGTGCTGTAAAAGGAGTCCATGGTTGTTCAGGATGGGAAAGCTGGAAGGAAGGACTGCTGCATGAAGGAGAGTTGGGAAAGAGACTGAGGTCTTCTGCAATGCAAGAAAAGGGTTTCTGACCCTTGGAGATGGCTAAGGCAGCACTGTATGGGTGGAAAGTCTATTCCAGGCTGTGTGTATAATAGGGGCCTGTACTGTGATGTTGTACCATATACGTTGATCTCTTTGTGTTTTTCAGGGGAGCTTTAGCTCCCTTTCTAGTAAATTTGAATATCATGATGGTGGGCTTGGTTTTTCAGTCACCTGTTGCAGCTATTGCCCACAGATGTGCTGCTCAGGAGAATCAAACCACTCCCGAAGGAACTCCTTGGGTAGAGTTAAATTCATTCCCAGCAGCTCTATGAATTCTAGCCACCTTGTTTGCTCTGTTGTACTCTCTGGGAACTTCACCCCCTGCTCCCATTGTAATCCCCAGTAGAAATGGGTGACAGGAGCTTTTAGTAACGCCTTGAGCATATTGTGGCAATGCAAAGGATGCTTGAATTTTCTGCTTTCACATCAGCAACCTTTGTCCATGGCAGGACAGAATCAGCATGGGCTGAAATAGCATTTAACCCCACACATGTTGAGTATCTTTAGCATTTCAGTGTGCACAGGTCCTGTTTGCAGAGGGATTCTTTTTTATGTGTAGCTGGGAGGTGTTCTCAAGTGTACCAAGGGAATCAAAACATTCCTAGGTTGCTGCTTAGAAATTTCTGTTGTTGTAGACAAGGTCACAGCGCTCAGCTAGGTGTGTCTGAGTTGATTTTGTTGCAGCTTTCAAGGTATTTTGGAGGTGTCTCTCCTAATATCCAGGAGTATGTCTCATTCCAGGCACTCAGCTGTCACTGGCAGCAATTTCCATGCAATTTTAAATGCTGCTTCATAGTGCTAAGTAATTGTGTGCTTTACAAAAGGGTTGTTTTATGGCAGTTGGTTGCTGTGGTGCAAAGCCCACTTTGGGGTAATTTGTCTAGAAATACACTGATTGTTTTAGTAAAGGAACTCTGCATGCTTGTTTTTCCCATTAACAGATAAAACAGCCCTTCCTTCAGGTGCTTGTTTCACTGAAATTTCCTTGTCCCTCAGCATTCCAAGCAGTTGGCTATTGTCTCATTTTTCCTGAACACAATATTAATGAATTGTGTGGTCAGCTCATAATAATTACTTTATCCCTCATATATCTTTTTGCCTCCAATATCCTCTTGGCTTGTACCAGCCTGAATTGTAACAGAGCTGTTTGTCAGCAGGATTTTCTTTGGTTTGTTTGGGGTTTTTATTTTTATTTTAATTTTATTTTATTTAATGATAAAGTGGCCTTTATTACTTCTTTTTAAAATTCTTTTTTCCTACTGATTGAAGCCATTGGAGTTCAGCTAGGATGAGTGAAGTTGGGTGTCTGTAGTGTGTGTGGATCAAGTGACTGATTACATTTTTAAGGCAAAGGTACCACCAAAATTTGTGGTATCTATATGTGCAGATAGAAGTCATCATCTTTTATTTTACATCTGAAGTAAAATTGTGTTTACAGGCTCCATCATTATGGGTGTGCATACTGAAACTGGCACCTGCAGTTTATTTCTGTGGATGCAGGGAATAGTTTGGAAACCTTTCCCTGAGCCTGTTTGTTTCTTAAGACACAGGTGGTGTCATGGCTTAATCTCATGATCATGGTTAACAGAACCAGTACTTGAAAAAAGTATTGCTCCTGGAATTTGCTCCTTCTTTCTGGAATAAGCTTGGACTTCTTGTAGGTCCTGGTCCTGTGAGATGCTGCTTGCTGTGGCACACAGTTGAGAGTTTCTGGAACTATGTCCTTCATGAAGCACAAATACTGCACTGGCTGAGTACAAATTGTGGGTCTGTGGTATGTTTCCTTGTCTGTGGGTCCCACAGAAAGGGACTGAGTGTGTAGATTGCTTTAAATAAGGGTGAGGTGCTGGTTCAGGCTTCTGCATAGCAACAGATAAGCTCTGGGCTGGCTTATCTTCTCACTGAGAATTTACATTTGCTTTTCTTTGTCTCCTTTCTGACTTCTTTTAGCCTCAGCTTGTTTATTCCCATAAGTCATGTTCCCATCCTTGACTCTGCCCTTCTCTCTTGCATTACTCACTTGGCTTCCTCTCTGCTTTCCCTCTTTGCCAGCTCCCTCCTTCACCCTCTGATCACCGAGCTGCTGCCACCGTTTCTGAATCCTCCCCCAGACCATCTCCCCAGGCTTCTCCTCTGCTCCCCTCTGACAGGCACCTCCTTAATGTCAGCAGCGACTCTCAGCTAATTATCTGGCTTACTGATTAGCAGTTTGCGCGGGCAGAGCTGCCTGGGGCTTTTTGTTAAGGCTCTGAGCAAATGCCATTTTACGGCTTCTGGTGCTGGAAGCTGTCTTGCTGCTTTCCTGCTCGTAGCCCTGTGGATTCTCCATAGCCAGGTGGCTCAGATGGATGAATGGGAATTGTGGCTCCAGAGGGGCTAACGCCAGAGATTGTAAGTCCATTGGGATCCATGCTGCTTTTGCCATGATTATCCCTCTTTGCTTCCTCGTGGAAGAGCAGAAGAGATGCACATCTGGTCTCTGCTGCATTGCTCAGTTCATCCTCTGGTTCTGTTTGTGACCCTTGAGAGAAGGAAAAGCAAAACCGGAGGACAATTTTTCACTATGGGACTTTTTGCATCTGCAGTGTCAGATTGGAAGGATTGGTGGTGGCAGCCCTGAGCTGTGAAACTTGGAGGAGCTTCTTCCTGGACTGAGGAAGAACCATTAGTTTTCTCATCTGGAGCTGACCAAAAAAAAAATTAAATTGGAAACTGCTTTCATAAGACCTGAACAGTGCATTCCTTTTCACCTGGAAAACGTCCAGCACATTCAGGGATATAAAAGAAAAGTCACAGGCAAAAGGGCAGGGGAGAACTTTTTGGTTTGTGTGAGCTTAATGTGAATGGTGCAAGAAGATGTGAACCATGTTGTTTGAATTTCAGGGGATCTGAATGGTTTGCTGATCTGGGTGCACAGCAGACTGTTTGTATATTGTGCTGTCAAATTATTTTGAGTTTTTCTCGCTGGTCATGGGGTGGAATGTACATCTGAGGTGCAAATAGAGGAAGTTGGAGGGTTCTGTGGATTGCTCTGGTACACATTGCAAGAAATGGCTGATATATTAAATACCTGCCTGTATCTAAGGTGTGAAGACTCAGCGAGCTTGAAATTGCTGGAGTCTCTGTTAGAAATTTGATCTCTTGCAGCATTGAGTGAGTTTTTCAGTCTGTACTGCTTCTTGCTTGTCTCCTTGTCTTACTCTGTCCTCTGTCCTGTTGTGTCCCAGAGTCTCTGGACCACAGGGATGAGGAAGCTTCGGAGGAGGTGCCGGCAGCACTTGGAGGGGCGACGTTCTCCCTCTCCCTACAGCCTCAAGAGCTCCCCCACCCGCGAGACGCTGACCTATGCCCAGGCCCAGCGCATCGTGGAGGTGGACATCGACGGGCGGCTCCATCGCATCAGCATCTACGACCCCCTGAAGCTCATCACCGAGGACGAGCTGACAGCCCAGGACATGACCGAGTGCAACAGCAACAAGGAGAACAGTGAGCAGCCCCTCTTCACTTCCAAATCTAAGAAAACACCTTCCAAAGGCAAGAAGAAGGAGTCCTGCTCCAAACATGCACCAGGGATGTCTTTGCACTTGCCCCAGCCCAAGTTCCGTGTGGTGGAGTCCTTCAGCCAGCCAGATGCCTGTCCCCTCCCTGCTGCCTACTACCGGTACATTGAAAAGCCTCCTGAGGACCTGGATGTAGAAGTGGAGTATGACATGGATGAGGAGGATCTGGCATGGCTTGAGATGGTCAATGAGAAGAGAAGGGCTGATGGTTATGGGACAGTTTCTGCTGACACTTTTGAGCTGCTGGTGGATCGGTTGGAAAAGGAGTCGTACCTTGAGAGCCGGAACAATGGGGCTCAGCAGTCCCTCATTGATGAGGATGCCTTCTGCTGTGTCTGCATGGATGATGAGTGTCACAACAGCAATGTCATCCTGTTCTGTGACATTTGCAATCTGGCCGTGCACCAGGAGTGTTACGGTGTGCCCTACATCCCCGAGGGGCAGTGGCTTTGCCGCTGCTGTTTACAGTCCCCTTCTCGCCCTGTGGATTGTGTCCTTTGCCCGAACAAAGGGGGAGCCTTCAAGCAGACCAGTGATGGCCGCTGGGCTCACGTGGTCTGTGCCATCTGGATCCCAGAGGTCTGCTTTGCAAACACTGTGTTCCTGGAGCCCATCGAAGGGATCAATAACATCCCTCCAGCTCGCTGGAAGCTAACATGCTGTATCTGCAAGCAGAAGGGCATGGGAGCTGCTATCCAATGCCACAAGGTGAACTGTTACACTGCCTTCCACGTCACCTGTGCACAGAGAGCCGGTCTCTTCATGAAGATTGAACCCATGAGGGAGACCAGCATCAACGGCACGACGTTCACCGTGCGCAAGACTGCCTACTGTGAGAGCCACTCCCCGCCTGGCGCAGTGAGAAGAGGGTCTCCAGCTGGTGGTGATGATGGGCAGGCGGTCACTGTGAAGGAGGAGGGACTGGAAGAACCCCATTCTGGCCCTCCCAAAGGGTCTGTGAAGAAGAACCAAGGGAAATTGAAGCAAAAGATCAAAAAGGAGCCTAGTGACGTGACCAAAGGGCGTTCATCCGTGCCTGTGGTGACCATTGCACAAATTCCCTCTTACAGGTGAGTGTTGTGGGTTTAGGGAAGGACTTGGACACCTGTAGCTGAACAGGGTCTGTTTTAAGAACTCAGTCCCTCTCATTGTTGACCTTGGAAACACTAAAACTTTAGTCAAGGCTTAGCAATAACTGTGTTCAGAGTGCTCTGCAGCATAGCTTGTGGCTGGGTTTCTTCTGGGTGTCACTGTGGTTTTCTGGCTTTGCTGAGCAGCCATTCCAAGCTGTTGTGTAATGAAGACTCTGTGGTGGTCCCTAATGGCAAGCACCCATCTACCATGAAGGCATTTTTAAAACACTTCAGGCATTACAGGTTGGTAGGCAGTTAGGGGTCATCCCACTATTAAAATTTTTGAGATCTCATTTCATAGTTTTTTAATTCCTCCTTTTAGCACAGAACTTGTCAAACCTGACAGTGTTGCAAGCAGCTTTGACTTTGGCTGTATTTTTGTATTTTTCTCCTAGCTCTCCCTCATACAGAACTAGGTAGTGCTGAATTCTTGTTTGGTGCCTTGGGAAGTGTGTTGATGTGTCTTTTAACAGACAGGCTGATAAGGCACCATGTGTAAGATAAGAATGTTAAGCAAAGGTTAAAATAGCTGATCTGTTATTCTTGGGCTCCTGTCAAGGTAATTTCCCAGGCTCCAGATTAATAACATCAAACTTAAATGGCCCCTGGAAGGTTCTTGACATAGGAAGTAGTTTTGAAATTAAGGCTTGGAGCTGAATTGATGATTTCATACTTTGTACTGTGGCAAGTGGTTGGTGGGACCCTCCAGTATGAAAAGGGGCCACATATGTCTGCGTGTGAGGAGATCCCAGCTTGTCCCAGTTTGTGTGTGTGTACTTCAGGGTGAGCATTGCCACAACACTGCAAAACTTCATCAGGAGACCCAAGGGGGCCAAGATTGCTTTGCAGCTGGCTCCATGACGCTCTGTGCTTCCTTCAGGCTGAACAAGATCTGCAGCGGGCTCTCCCTGCAGAGGAAGAACCAGTTCATGCAGAGGCTGCACAACTACTGGCTGCTGAAGCGGCAGGCAAGGAACGGGGTGCCCCTGATTCGGCGGCTGCACTCACACCTGCAGTCCCAGAGGAACACTGAGCAGGTACCGGCTGCTCCCCAGCTCAGCTCACATGGCAGGACACACAGCTTAGCTTCCAGGAGGAGATAAGCTTAGCACATGGCTGGGGAGGGGAGCGAGGGTGAAAAGAGCAGATTTAAGTCTGTCTCGGTCTCCTCTTGGTGTGCTCATGCATGAAGAGCTGAGTTAGTGTATTAGTGGGATATCCATGACACTACTAAAGTTGGTGTTGGTGAGACAGCAGTTAGGAGCTTTTCCCCTGAGTCAGAAGACCTAGGATTGTGCAAGGGTGTGATGGGCCCTTGGTGGAATGATCTTTTACATGAATGATGAAAACACATTCCTTGGAATGAGGAAAGAAAATGGGTTTTAACCCCAGCGTTATGGCCAAATTCCAGTTCTGATCATTCTTCCTGCAGCTGCAGTTTTTGCCCATCCCATGCATGTTTAGACATAATCATCAGCTCTGGACTCTTGCTTTCTCTTTTGAACTGGCATCAGTAGTCACTTTATCTTGGTGCTATTAAGCAGCACTGCATTTGGCATGAGAAGTAGTTGCTGAAGTAATGAAGCAGTAGGACTCTACCCTCTAACACAGCCTGTCATTAGGGAACATGTGTATTTTTATTGTTGGAGGAATTTATAGACTTTTGGCAAGAAGACTGCTCTGGGTGTTAAATAAAAAATTAAATATAAATAAAATTAAATAAATTTTTAAAAAATAAATTATTCCCCACTCATCAGTGCAGAGCTTGGGAAAGTGCAGTATTTCCTTGGTGTATTACACTGCTAATTTACCATAAGTAAGATCTTAGAAACAAATGTCCTATTAATATAAACCATGAAGATCTTGCGAAGCAATTGTCCTCTTGGCAATCATGTGAAAGTGTCTGCACTTGAGGCATATCATCCAAATCACTAAAAAATCTACAGATTTAGGAGAGGAAGGATGATAGTGTTGTGAAGCCACTGAACTGTGTCTTGGAAGGTGTGAGCTCATCTCCCAGTGTTGGCCTTTGTTGGCAAATGTCTTTCCATGGCTCTGTTTTTTATGGGTTACAGAATAGCTCTTTTCTCCCTTGCTTTTGGTTGCCTTCCCTTTAGACTGTAAATGCTTTGGGCATTTACAAAATGCTGCTGCTCCAATGTACAGAAAAATTTCCAGCGTCTGTAATAAACTTGGATGAAAAAGCAGGAAGGGTGTAAATGAGCATGCGCTGAAGTGTGTTCCCAGGGTGAGGCTGCAGGATAATTTGGGGTAATTTCACAGATAAGGTAAAATCTAGAAAAGCTGATGTTCTCTCTGTTAGATAGCTAAATGCTGGAGGAAGGAGGGGACATGGACTGAACAAGACAGTAAGAGAAAGATTCTGAGAGCAATTCCCAGAGGATTCCTAGAAAAAGAAGGAAACACAGGAAGCCTGTGGTGTTTTCTATCTCACCCACTTACGTCTTGCAGAAGGAGCAGGATGAGAAGACAAGTGCAGTGAAGGAGGAGCTGAAGTACTGGCAGAAGCTCCGGCATGACTTGGAGCGGGCTCGACTGCTCATCGAGCTCATCCGAAAGAGGGAAAAGCTCAAACGGGAGCAGGTAAGGAGTTCTGGCTGTCAAGTTCCTGCTCTTAACTTCAGTCCCATGCAAGCTCTCTGTGCTGCAGAAGGCACAGGAAGAGCATGACAGTTTTTCTTGAGTCTCTTCCTCTTTTCAGAGGTTCTGGTTGTTGGGTGTGCAGAGCCACCTCTCCCTGTGCCAGTCACAGGTTTGCACTGTGCAGCCTCTGCCCTCAGAACCAGGGCTCAGCTGCAGAGTGCTGACAAAATATATTTGCATCATTAATAGTGGATTTGATTCCTGACCTACAGAACCCTTTCTATTTCTGGGCATGGACCAAGTGTTTTGCAGAGTAGAATTAGGTCTCTTTCATGATTATTTCAGGAGTTTGGTAACACCTTCTCCAGGGAGAAGTATAAATCACAATTCAGCTCTTTATTTCTAAAGCTAAAAATTCCTATTTTTCCTCTAAGGACATTTTTAGAAGAAAAAATTTTAAGATGGAGACCATTTACTAATTTTTCCAGTTTCTCCTTTGACCTGTGTGTACATTTCTGAAGTCTTACCAGTTGCTTCCTTTCACTGCTTGCCAATCTTGCCTGTCTTTGCTGTCCTTATCTTGTTGGTTGCTGCACCCACAGCTGTGCTTTCTGGCTGGAGTATCCTCCAGGACAGCTCCAGGAAAGGCTCATTGGGCACACACTGAGCCTTTACACGTCCTCAGGCCTTGCCTGGGTGCTTTCAGGCTGTCTGCAGGGAGAGAAAGCAGCATACTCTGATCACAGCTCCTCTAAGAGCAATTTTTTTATGGCCAGAAACTACCCACAGCTTTTCTAGAGTCCTCTTGATGGTTCATTTACTGCATTGCCCTTTATTTACATCAGTGGCTCAGCCCTCATTGCTGTGTGAACATATTTTAGGTAGCAGGATAAAAAAAACCAAAAATAATTCTTGGGCTTAATTTGCTTTTGATATCTTGGTAGAACCCTATCACGGCTGGCTAAATGCATAGAAGCTTATGGGAACTATGCTTTTTAAAAGGATAAAATACCAGAGAAAAGTGTATCTAGTTGGACTCTATCCCAGCCGAGTTTTTAGGTGAATGCAGAAGGATGCTCCAGAATTGTGCATCTCTGTTTGGCTTTTTTCCTGTTCCGGGGGAAAAGTGTGGTCTTTGTCTATATTCATTCTCTTATTGATGCTGTCTTGTTGCTGAGCACATCAAATACAGTTTGCTTTGTGTAAACAGACTTGCTTACCTTTGTTACTGAAGTGTTGATTTAATGACATAACAAGTGATTATAAGATCAAAGAAATTAAGATGTTAAAGGACAAATTAAATACTTTTATCCTGTTCCAGTCTTCTTTGAGTAGATTTTCTGTGCAAGAGATTTTCAGTGCTACATCTTGTTTGCATGAAATCAAACAGTATTAGAGACTTCCTAAAGGATAGAAGGACCTGTATTAGGAATTTACAGACATCTAACCACTCTTGTTCAGTTTCTGCCTTGAAGTCTGAGAGCTTATGTTTTAAACTTTGTTTTTGCTCTCTAGTCTAATTATGGATGGTTTTGTTCGTATAAATGCCTGCATAGTTTTAACTTTTATATAATTGCTAATTGGCATAATAACAATATCTTGAGGCAGGGAGTTCTCCAGGATAATTTACCAGGTGTGAAACGCCTGTTTTCATTTTTAATTGTAGTATCTTTTGATTTCCTGGGGTTTCCTCTTGTTTTGACTTTATGAGATTGAATAAACAGGAGTTCCCCATGTAAAAGGATTGGACTGGGCAATGTACAAGAGTACAAGGTGTTTGCCAGAAGTTCTACAGCCATACTGGCCTGATGTTCTGGAGGGAGACACCACCCACAGATCCTACACTCAGTGAGTGTCCTTACTGTGTTCCTGTTGCCAGGTCAAGGTGCAGCAGGCTGCCATGGAGCTGCAGCTGACCCCTTTCAATGTCCTGCTCCGCACAACCCTGGACCTGCTGCAGGAGAAGGATGCTGCCCAGATCTTCACAGAGCCTGTTAACCTGAGCGAGGCAAGTCTCTTTCCTAGAGGTGTTTAACGGGTTGTAGATGAGATATTGCTGGGCAGAAGCACAAACCACCTTGTCCCAAGCCACTGGTGGACTAAAACTATCTAAAAAAGGACTCATGATGTGTGTATCCTTCCAGGTCAAAAAAAAAGGTATTTTCTTCTGGAAGTTTAGCACATCTTGGATGAGTAATGTTTTGTTGAGCCAGGATGTGTCTGCCTTGCCTGAGTGACACAGAAATGAACATCTGTTTCTGCTCCTTGCCTGTGGAAAGGATATTAAGAGTGCTTGTGATGGGTGCGCTCTGGTTGGCTAGTAAATGGTTTTTGTAATTGTACAGGTTTTATATGTTTAGGTTCCAGATTACCTGGAATTCATTTCCAACCCAATGGATTTTTCCACCATGAGGCGGAAGCTGGAGTCCCACCTGTACCGAACCTTGGATGAGTTTGAGGAAGACTTTAACCTTATAGTTGCGAACTGCATGAGGTATAATGCTAAAGACACGATTTTCCACCGAGCAGCTGTCCGGCTCCGGGACCTCGGGGGAGCGATTTTGCGTCATGCGCGGCGCCAGGCCGACAGCATTGGCTTTGACACTGGCGTGGGGATTCACCTGCCTGAGTCGCCCAAGCCCCATGACTTTTACCGCTTTTCCTGGGAGGATGGTGAGTAATGATTAATGGTTTTTTCCCCCTCAGGCAGATCATAGCTTTAGTTCTGAGCACATAGTTCAGCCTGCATGGAAGTTGTAGCCATTCTGCATAGAGAATTTGCCTGTCCATCTGTTGACCTAGGGACATGAAGACCTCCTTTAAAACCCCAGAGGGTGGGATTCCAGATGAGCTGGGCACTCTGAGCTAGGTGCAGCTTAGCTCCAGCTCTCCTTGTGCATGTCTGTGTTGGCAGAGCCTTGTAATCTGCCCTTGCTCTTTGATTTGTACTAGGAGTGTTGTACAAACTCGCTATTTTAAAGAGCAGTGCAAAAGGTGGGAATTTTTTGCTCTGGGGAAAGCTCATACATTTCACTGTAAACTGGCAAGATGTACAGCAGCTGGGTTAGATAGAGCACTGAGGGCTTAAAGAGGGTGATGAGGGGTGAAGGTACTGGGACCTAAGCAATCCTTCTAGCTGAGACTTTCCATTCCCAATACAACCCCATCCATTCTCACAGCCCTCTTGAGATGCAGCTCCAAATCATTAGTTGAATAACTTGGCTTAACTTAGTACAGCCATCGAGCACACAGAGCTTGCAGTGTGCCATCTGGTTCCTAAATGTTGAAGCCCTCTTGCGTGCAGATGGACAGTCACTATGAAATTTGTGTAGCTGTTCAGCTATATGTCCTGCTCCCATGGATGCCAGCCCTCCAGCTGAGCCAGAGGAATAGCAAATATGTTACATTTTGGCCACTTATCTTTGTGGTCTGAGTTTGGCATTTAATCTGCCAATGAAATAGGTTTCTGACAAGGGCCTAGACCACAAGCTGTTCTGTGCGGGGTGCAGAAATGTCCTTTCACTGTTGCCCCTGGGGCAGTAACAGGAATTGAGGGACAGTGCAAGTTGAATCAGCTGCTTTTTATCCAAAGGAAGGGAGTCCAAGCTCCAAGATTGCTGACTGCTAAATCCCCAGGCTAAAGTGATTGATTCATGGACAGCATCAAAGGGAATGAGGCCTGGCACTGGCCCCAGATGCTTCTCCAAGAAGCCTTACTCCTTCCCTTCACTGTTCCCATCTCTTATGCTGCAGTGGATAACATCCTGGTCCCGGAGAACCGGGCTCACCTGTCCCTGGAGGCGCAACTGAAGGAGCTGCTGGAGAAGCTGGACACAGTGAGCACCATGCGCTCCAGCGGTGCCCGGACGCGGCGTATCCGGCTCCTGCGGCGCGAGATCAACTCCATCCGCCACAAACTGGCCCAGCAGCAGAGCAAGGCCCTGCCCAATGGGGACACTGTGCCACGGGAGGGGCTGGAGACAACATCCAGGGAAGGGGATGAGGAAAGGGAGAAAGGTGAGCAGCAGGATTTTGATTCCAGGTCTCTAGCACTTGTCAGCAGTCAAAACCTGCTGTTTCTCCTGTGACCTTAGTGAAAGATGAGAACAGCTGTTGGTAGTTTTGGGAATGACTCTCACTAAAATGTTCAAGCAGATTCTTTATTCCTTTAGGAGATGGTGCCAAGCTCCCACACCCTCCAACCCTGGAGCCCACAGGACCAGCACCCAACCTCTCAGAGCTGGACTCTCTGCAGGACCCTCCAACACTCAAACCCATCAGTGAAAGCAGGTCCTTGAACCAGCTGCAGAGGAGGATGGTGTCGGACAGGGAGCTCTTCGACAAGAAGTCTCTGCAGCATGAGAGCCAGGCTTTCCAACGCCTGCTGTCCAACAACAGCCTCAACGGCCTGGCTCTGCCCCTTGCAGACAGCCCTGCCAGCCCTGCCCTCAGCAGCGTGGGCCGGCGGACATCTGTCCTTTTTAAAAAAGCCAAGAATGGCATGAAGCTGCAGAGGAGTCTGGAGTGCTCCCTGGAGAATGGGGAAGAGCACAGGCAGGGCGGGCAGGGCTTACCCTCCTGCCCCGATGGGGAGCGACAGGCACGGAAACGGCCCCAGAGCAGGACCTGCAGTGACAGCAGTGGAGAGAAATCACCCAGGCAGGCAGCACAGAGAGGTGAGGAAAGGCTGTGTGTAACACTCAGGGCCCGTTGACATGGTGTTGTTGGATCCTAGGTTGTACTCTATGATCTCAGAGGTCTTTTGTAAATGATTCTGTGATTCTGTTGTTGCTCTATTGGGAACGGCAAGAAGAATGACACAGACTCTCTTGTGAGTTGAACAAGAGAGTTCTTCCTTTTCTCTTCTTTTAAGGTTTATTACCTCAGATCTTCTTTTATAGACCGATACGTGAAAGTACAGAAAAGTAAAACTCTTATTGGTTAGTAAATTAACACATCACCATCATTGGTCAGTGGTGTACACCACCCCTCGACCTTCTCTTGCAAGAAAACAAGAAACTCACAAACAGCACCTGCAAAGCTGTCTTCTATCTCTGAGGATTGTTTTAATTTCTCCTTATGGTTTCCCAGGCCACTTTCTCAGGCAAGACTGAGAAAGTTATGTGGCCTGCTATTCCACAGGCACTGTGCTCCCTGTTTCATAGTTAGCATCCATATTCTGTAATTCCTTGGGATTCCTTTTCCTTCTGGAAGCTGTGAGATGGGGCTGAGGAAGGGGAAATCCTGGAGCTGAGTGAAAACTTTTGCATCCAAACTACACACCCAGAACAGACTTTATACTTAGGGGAGAGCACAGTCCTCATAACCAGATGGTTTCACAGCCTGGTGAAAGCTGTTTATAAACAGGGCAGCCATGTCTATAATGAGCTGCACTTCTCCATTGACTGTACATGTTGTTTTTGGTATTGTAGCTCATCTCTAGTCACCTCCATTTTAGACATTTAAAGGTACCAAGATGAAGCCCTAGCAGTCACCAGTAATTCTCCTATTTGCCAGGCTGCTGTAAGAAGGAGTTTTCAATTATTTTATAGGCCAAGCCAATGTGCACAGCAGCTCAGAAAGCTGTTGAGTGCCTGGCTGGAGACTATGGGCTGAGGCATTGGCATTCCTGCCCTTGTGGAAGTTTGTGTTGGCTTGGTCACTCCTAGGAGCAAGAGTTTCCTGCTGAAGAAATGATGCATTTGGTTGGAAGTGTTCACACTGTGGAGTAACTTAAATATTACTTTGAAATCACTTTTGGAGTTTAAATAAAATTAGTGGGAATACCAAGCAGGTTCCTTTTCAAATTAGATCTGCAAACAAGAATAAGGAGCTGAGATGAAATTTGGAAAGACAAAAGAGGAAAGGAACATCTGAGCAACATCACTGTAATTTCTTTTTAATTGTGTGAACAGCCATTGTGGGACAGTTCCCATCTGGAAGGTTTGACTTAGCCTACACCTGAAATACCATCTTATAGTTATTTGGCTATCATAAAGTTGCAAGAATATTGAGACTGGGAGAAAGGCAATGGAATATGGGGATTGACTTGCCAGGACAGGTTAAGGGAAATACAGATGACTTCTCCAAAGAGTGGAGGGACTCAATATCATCATCTCTTGGTAATTAAAGCAGAAAGTTGTCGTCCACACTGGGTAGAGGTCAGAATGAGAGGCTGAAATTTAAAAAAGGAAAAATAAAGGCAGGGTGCTGGAAAATCACTGATAATAGGCAGTGGCATTTCTCCTCTGCTAAAGCACAGCTGGCTTTTTTCTGAGTTGCACCACTGCTTCTGTGATTCAGCTCCATCTCCTTCCACAATTTCAAACACAATTAATTTGTACTAACTGGAGGGAGCGTCTGGTGTGATGAATCTGTTATTGAAGAAGCAGGTCAGTGTGAGGGGGATTTTCACAACAAGGTGTTTCCCAGGAATGTGCTCTTTGTGACAATCCCATATTTACAGCTAGAAAAAACAAGAGAGGCTTTGCCATGAATTTGCCCTTTGTGTGGCTGTTGGACTTGTGAGCCCATGGGAGTGTGGGGGTGCTTGGTCCATGGACTGGGGGAAGGCCATGGTCACCTGGCTTCTTGTGCCTGCTCTGGCCTTGGGGCTGCTCTCATTCTTTGTCACTCTCATTTGTCTCCTTGGCAGGAGTGACCAATGGTTTTGCAAAACATTCAGGGAGTGGCTCTGACTCGGAGTGCAGCTCTGCCCTGGGCAGTGGGCTGGTGTTTGAAGCCTGCAGGTAAGTGCCCCAGGCAGAACTGTTCCCTGGAACACCTTCTGTGTCTGGATTAATCTCTCTGATTCTGTTCTTTGACTTCTTAGTTCCAAACCCAGCCCAGACTGTTGCTACTTATGTGTTGACTCTAAAAAACAAAAAGCTGTTGAGTTTTCATCCTGTCCTCTTAAGCTGCAGGTCCCAAAAGCAGTGTTCGATTTTCTCAAGCAGGTGGGTGTGTGTTACACTGTTCTTTCTCAGTGCATGCACATCCTCTCTGCTGATGTAGTTCTTGAGATCCAAAACTTGGAAAAACTTGAATTCTAATTTTCAATTCAGCACTGCAGGTAAAGCTACCACCTACTAAACAGCTGCTTTCTTCCTCTCAGAAATTAAGGGGCAGAACTGGGCTTCAAACATGACTGAACAGACTTAAAGCAAGTACCTGACATCTTCTGATGTCTCGTGGATAAGTTGTGCAATTATTCTATTTAGGAACAGCTCTGTTTACTACTTTTCCAGTCCTTCTATTCCATCACCAAAATCACTCACAGTAGGTTGCTTATTAGAAATCTGTAAAAGAAAAAGCAAATTACAGTATGCAAAAAATATGATTGAGTTGGAGTTAGTCCATTTTATGAAATGTTTGTTGTAAGGGGATGAACGGATGTTCAGGATATGTGTGGGCTGATAAAGTCCAGCTTCATACTGGAGTTGTACTGGAGGGCTGCTGTGTCGTCTCTCAAGCTTATACACAACTGGTGTAGCTCGTGCAAGCTCCAGGCATCATTACATCAGCCCTCAGGCGTGAACTTTTTACTAGGTTTTCTCCTCATGTTTACATCTGGGTTTCTGTGAGGTCTTTTCATGGCTCATGGCAAAGCTAGGATGATGTCCGCTGTGCTTTCACCAGAAGAGATCACATTTTGCACAAATATTCAGTGTTCTTTTTTTGTCAGTGGTGCACTAGTGCAGTCATTTTTTGGTTATTTTAACCTGATTTGGGGAACCCATTGTCTTTGTTGTGCAGGACAATCTGTTTTCCCCTAATGCCCTACTTTTCCACATTTTCCTGACAGTGGTTTGATGCCTCCCAAGCGGAGTCGAGGGAAGCCGGCTCTTTCTCGGGTGCCCTTCTTGGAGGGTGTGAATGGAGATTCTGATTTCAGTGGCTCAGGTGAGAATTGCTGCCCAGCACCAGCTCTGGACCCACCTCAACCAGGGGGAACACATCTCAAAGCACACCAGGAGCCAGTCCTGCACAAATTACCCAGGCTGGACTTGCCTGGGCACTATTACCTGCTTTGCTACAGATTTAGGTTATTGCATATAACATTCTTCCTGCTTCCACCTTTCCTGGTTGCCTGTGCCCTGCGTTCTCCTTGAAGGGCTGCTTTCTGTAGGGCTGATGTGTGTAATGTGCCTGTCACTGTTTCCTCCTGTTTTGGGGCTAGTTCTCTTTAATGATGCTGTAATACAAACAGGAAATCATCATTAAAGAGGGATCTCTCTGGAGATGACTTCATGGCTGTTCCCTCTTGTTTTGCTTGCAGGGTCTCTTTTACAAAAGTTGTCTTTGTCAGGCTGTGTTGTACATCTGTAAAATTGTCACATTGCTCTCCCGAAGGCACTGCACCATCCCCTCAGTGCTCACATGACCAGACTGTTGTGTTTCTTAGGGTGTGTCAGGGATAGAGATATTGCCGGTTTATCAGGATTCAGCTTTGAGGCCCTGGTACTCCTGTTGCCTGTCTGTGCAGCTTCATTGCTGGCTCTTGTTGTGGCTCTCTGAGAATCATTATTATCCTGCACGTTGTGTGTCTGCTTTGGAGATGAGCTCACAGAGTGAGGCCGGTACCATGAGAACTGGAATCAGTGGGACAGTTCTGGGCTTTGGAATATAATTTCATTAATGAAAGAATACATCTGGAGTGCAGTAGTGGAAGACCACATCAGGTCTGTCCTGACAGGGTGCTCAGCTGGGTTGTACTCAGCATTTTCTAGGTTCAGTTTTCAATGCCAGTATTTGTCCATTTTCCCCAGAGCAAGCAGTACTTGCTGTAAAATTTTCATTAATGAAGATTGCTCCTTTTCCAGGACAAGGAAAATCAATGGCTGATTTCATATCTGTGACCAAATCCATCTCTTGTGGGGCCATTTGATTTCAGTTCACTTTGATTACATTTCTGTGTTGAAGAGTTCATGTGAAGCCACATGCATGCACAGACCCATGATTTAGGAGATTGTGGCTTTATCCTAGTGCTGAACCTGACTGTGCTGACAGAGCATAAAGAAGGCTGGAGTTTGGTACATGCTGAGTTTTATCATAAACACCCAGTTCATACAGATACAACCAACAAGTGATTTTCCTGTCTTGTCAGTGTGCTTTAAGTACTACAGTACTTCTGTTTTAGTTGATTGCTACTGAGACAATGAGATGACAGTGTGGTTTCTTGTGTTTTCATAACCCTCTTGCTGGTTATGAAAGCTCCTAAGCTCTGTCTCCTGCTGTCCCTTAGGCAGGCCTCTCCTGATGTCCTTTGATAGCCAGGCTGAGCTGGAGCCCCTGGAGCTCGTGTGGGCCAAATGCCGTGGTTATCCCTCCTATCCTGCCTTGGTAAGTGCCCTGTGGCTCTCCCACAGCCTGACCTTGCAGCTCAGGTAGCCCAGAACACAATTCTGTTGTGCACTGTAACCAGACAGAAATGAAAACTTCCCAAAATAATGTGATATGTGCTTTTTTTCTCCTTTCCCTTTTGCATAGTGAATTTTCCCTGTGCTTGTTGTTTCAGAGCTTTGCAGAGGATTCATAAAATATTGGTCTCTCATGTCAGGGGTAGGAGCTCTTTTCGCTCACCTCTCCTCTGAGGAAAGTCATCAGTACTGTAGGGATGAGAAGACCTAAATTTTATAAATGCAGGCACCAGGTTCTGCTGCCTGCACATTTTCCTGTTTGATGAGCACACTGTAGGTGCCCAGCTGGCCCTGTCATGTCTACATCCTCTTGCAACAACCATATGCTTGATTTAAATATGAACATATATGCATGTCCCTTGAATGTTATTTCTTACTGTTTATCTGCCTTTGGATATTTATCTATTAATGCTATCAAAAAGGGCAGATTCTCCTGGAGGTGTGACCCTCATCTATGTTCTTACTCCAAGTGAGAGCCCAGAAGAGGGAGCATACTTGGATCTTCTGGTCATCCTGGCCAGCCAAACCAGTTTTAGTTCTCCATGTGGCTACAGTCAGAGTTAAACTGTGGCATTGAATGGATTTAACCACCGAGACTGCCTCCAAAAAAGGCTTTTTTATAGCAGACTGTTGTGGTGGCAAAGTGTCTTAATAAATTCCTACAGATGGCCAATGTCAAAGCCAGTCTACTTTTTCAAGTCCTTAGGAGTGGAAGAACAGACTGAGCATTGCAGCCACCCTCTGCTGTTTTCTTCTCCTCCTGTGCTGACAGGAGCACAAATGTGGACATGGACATTTCTGCTTTATAGGGGGAGGTCTGATATATTGTGACTTATCTTCAAAATTACTGTTGTCTCTGTTCCCCTGGCTTGATGGAGCCAGCACTGCTTGTCAACTCTCAAAATATTTGGCCTGGTTCTGATCTAATGCAGTGTAAATCTAAGCAACGCCACTGATGTCAACTGATTTGTTCCAGAATGGAGCTGTTGTGAAACAATGTTTTGCCTGTGGAGTACAGCAGGAGCATTACATTTATTTGGAGTTTGGCATGAGGGAGGGAAATCCTTTGCTGAACAGAATAATGCTGCGTTTGTACTGAATTACACATTAGTGTAAATGCATTTGCAGCCACACAGAACCATGCACATCCCTTTTTCAAGATGAGGTGCCTGGCTTTGGGATTGACTGGCTTCCCTCTCACAGGGGAAGCCTCAGGATGAAATTTTTGTAGAAAGAGACACTGAAAACAAGCAGTTTTGCTTACCCACCCAAAGCAGACATAATTTGTATAGCTTGCATACACTGAAAGAACAGAAAAGTAATGCATTCTGTTCATTGCTGGGAAGCTTTGTGCTAAATGTCCTCCGTGTCCCCAGATTATCGACCCCAAGATGCCACGCGAGGGTTTGCTGCACAACGGAGTCCCCATCCCTGTGCCCCCCATGGATGTCCTGAAGCTGGGGGAGCAGAGGCAGACAGAGGCAGGAGAAAAGCTCTTTCTTGTCCTTTTCTTTGACAACAAGAGAACCTGGTGAGTGTGTGCAGACAGCTCCATGGTGAGTGTGAGCAAGATTTAACATAATCTTTGGGATGTGGGAGCATACAGGGATTATGATGTAAATTGGGGTATTTAAACATGCAGCAGGCAAAAGGAGTCTAAATAAGGAAGACAGCCTGTTTTTCCTGGCCAAAGAGCACAACATCTGACAGCTCCACCTCCACACTGAGCAGTTCAGCATCCTTCACCCAGAGCTCACATCACCACAAAAATACTGAAGCACATGAAGAGAATTGAGAGCAAATTACAGAGAGCATTTGACTTCAGAACACCAGCAGTCTGTTCCTATGCTGCACAGAAGACTTTCTAAAAATTTCCAGGCTAACTTTTTCAAAATGCAGGGTTTATTTCATATTTAGATTTGGCTGATTTTTCAGAGGTGCTGAATACCAGCAGTTTTCAAATCAAGTTTTTTATTTAAGATGGTTCAAAGCAAGAAAAATATCTGAAGACGTTTTGTTGTTGTACTTCAGACAGGATGAATATGCTGATTTTAGGAGTAGTTGCTGACCATGCTCACATGGTAACAGTCAACCAGCCAGATATAATAAGCCATAAATCAGTGAAGAGCCTTAAAACTACCAATAAGTCTTCGAAATCTGTGTGTGAAACAACGGGAAATCTGTAAAATTTGAGATTTATGCTGGAAAAGCTGACAGCTGCATGCTGAGCCTACTGGATTATTGAACCAGCAAATACCACATGGGAACATGAACAGTGACACAGGAGGCGGGACCTGTGTGCAGCTGGGTCACAGAAACACAGTTTATCTTGTGGATGAAGTGGGTGCTGGATTGTTGGGATGCTTTGGGAACAGAAGAGACCTGGGCTTGCCTTTTCTTCTGCTGCCTCTGTAAAATATCAGGAGTTTAAAAAAAAGCCTTGTGGTGTTTGAAGGGCCCTTCTTCTGAGGAAAGTTTGTGCTGGCATTCCAGGAAGAGCAGGGAAGCTCCAAGAGGTCAGGGAAAGGCTGGAGGAAGGAGGTGAACATTGCCAGGGCTGGAGGGAAAATAGAGCAGAAGCAAACACACAGAGGGGTAAAGCTGCAGGGGGTTATTTCCCCTGACATTTGGGGATTCTGCAGGGTTTTATGGGGTCTGAAGAGATGGGGACAAGGTACAACAAAGGGAGAAGTATTTGCCATCTGCTTGGGAAGCTGGGAAGGGGATCAGGTTTACATCACTTGGTGAGGGTGCCTGTGTCCTCTGGGTGAAAGAGGTGTCAGGAGACAAACTCCTGAGGCTTTTTATTAGCACACTGCATTGTTCCCCTGTTCCTGATTACAGGAACCACTTGATAAAGAGCATGTTCTGCAAAGAGAGACTAATGATTTGTAGCAGAAAAATCAATGGCATCATGCTTCCTGTTGCTGTAGTCATCAGTTTTCAAAATCTTAAATCCAAGGTTGTAATTGAAGCTATTTTCCCAATAAAAGTAAACATCTCCTTAGCTTTGTCCTGCTCTTGTTGAATACAAGCTTTGCTGCATGTTTACACTCTTCAGAGGCCACTCAGAGCCTTGTTTACAGTTTGTGGGAAGCTGAGGTGCTTCAGGAAAGTACTAAAAACCCCTCTTGGAGTCAGATCTAATTTTGATTGACTTCAGTGATTCTGCAGAAGGGTGGCAAAGATTGAAATTATCATCTTTGTGTGAAGAGAAGCTGAGCTGCTCTGGATTGCCCTTACTGGCTGAGTGGGAGGTGCATTGAGCTGTGCCAGCAGTGGCTGAGGTGGAGCTTCAGGGGGCTGGATGGCATTAGGAGAGGTGGGTGACACATTTCTCAGTGTCCAGTTAACCTGGACAAATGACCACACAATAAAAGCTTGCTACAGACAAGGCATTTGCAATTAAAGTAATCCTTTGGGGTCAGTCTGGGCTTGGGATGTGTCATCCTGGTTCTGGATGATACTCAGATAGTTGTACTCACCTAAACTGTAAACTAATGCTTACAGCTTCTTGGAACAAGACAAAGCTTTTTTGAGGATAGAAACTCACTTTGTACCATGAACATCCCTGTATTTGCTGCTGTGTGGAACACAGGAATTTCCAACTTTCCCCTGAGCTCCAAGGAGAATTGAAAGCTTTGAGTAAGGATTCCAATGCTCAGAAGGCATTTTGGCTGCAGGGGCTTCTTCTATGTCAAACACAGGGAATTAAACATGTGTACCATCGTTGTGGGGCATTAATGATAAATAAATACATTACACGAGGGTAAAAGCTCCTGGGGAGGAGGTGATAGATCTTTGCACTCCTCTCTGCTGCAGGCAGTGGCTGCCACGGGACAAAGTCTTTCCCCTGGGTGTGGATGACACCGTGGACAAGCTGAAGATGATGGAGGGACGCAAAACCAGCATCCGCAAATCGGTGCAAGTGGCCTATGACCGAGCCATGATCCACCTGAGCCGAGTGCAGGGGGACAACCCCTTCATCCCGGCCTCCTACCTGTGAGGGGCTGCTGGGCCAGCCCTCCTGCTCCTCCACACGTCCAGCTCACTGCACTGCAGGGTGCAGCACCTCCAGCAGCTGCCAGCACTCCTCAGAGTACCCCGAAATGTGCCAAAAAACACCTTGTCCAGCTTCTTCCTGAATGTGTCTTGCTGAAGAGCTGGCAGGAGATGAAATGTAGTCTACAGGTAGGAAAAGCTGACAGGTGGCAGGAGCCAAGGTGAGTTGCTGCAGTGAGCAGAGCACACAGCTCTTGGATGTTTGGATGTCATACACCATCCCCTGCTCCTGCCTCTCCTGGACTGCCAGGGTTTTGAGTCATCAGCCAGTCCCAGGTAATTTCTGGGAACCTGGCACCCCCAGGATCTTTACAGGAATCCCAACTGGACTTTCTTGTGCCAAATTTAACCTAACCATTGTTGGCCTTTTCATTTTTCTTTATATGACATTGTCCTGTCACATAAAAACCCCGCAGAATTGTAGCTGGGAGCTCTGATTGTGATTCTCTTGCCTATGTACATCATGTTTTCATGTTTAGATTTCTCTCACTGCATTACAAAAAGCTTGAGATTTTGGTAACCTTCCCCCCCCTGCACAGTTTCATGCACAAATGCACAGAGCTTTAAAGATGAAAATCAAATTACCTGATCTGTGTCTATATGTATGTCCTAGCAATTGATTTATAGTTTCACGTTTCAGTTCAGATTTCTGTGACTCTGCTTGTTGCAGTAACATTTCCTATCATGACTTAGCACAGTACCTAAGGAAAGAGAACTTCCTTTTTTTAAGAAGTAATTTTGGAGGTGTCTGTTGAACTGGAGCAGCTCTGCAGGCACTGAGGTTGATCAGGGTTGGAGGGAGATGCATCTTTTGTGTTGGTTTATGCACATTTGGTGTAAGGCTCCTCTTCCTTTTTCCTCCCCCTATTTTCTGTCTGTTTTCTTCTGCCACATTTTGGACTGAAACCAAGCACTGACCAGAGCACACAACCCTTCTGCTGTTTCATTTCTCCCACATGTGCACATCCTTCCCTGGTGTGTGGGTCTCCAGTGTTGTCAGCCAGGTAAACCCAGACAGTCCCCTTGGTTTGGGTTTGCATTGCAAAAAAACGGGGACAAACTGATGTTTGGGAATTTGGTGACTACATCTTTTCTATTAGCCAAGGACTTTATGATTTCTCTGATCTCTTCTGTTGCATATCCCTCTTTGCTTTCCCATTTTAAAGAGCCAAAGGTGCAAAGCAAGATTGTAGATTGAATACCATCATTTTGCTTTTTAACTCAGTATTTTTTTATTATTTTTAACTTTTTCATACTGAAGAGAATGTGGAGTCAAAATAATAATTAATGATAATGAAGAGTAGGGAATAATCACTGCCATTTCTACTTGCTCTACTTTTTTAAAATACCACTTCTTATACATTGGGGCATGGAACTGCATTTGAAGGAATTTCAAGATTCCTGTAACATATAGGAATGGGGCATAGGAGTTTGTAAAAATATTAATATTGATAATAATGCCCATGGAGTGTGGCTAGGGAAGGATGTTGTGTATATAGCTGTAAAATGTTCTAAATTATTTAGATCTATTGTCACCATTCTTGAAGTCCTCAGTTGTGTTGCTGGGTCTTTTATATGCTACACAGTGTAATTTATTTGAAGGAACATACAGTTTTCCAGGTGGTAGCTCAGCTGTGGACTAGTGACCTGTGTATATGTTTTAAGGTCTTGGGAGTTGGTCTTTTTTTTTTTTTTTTCATTTTGTTTGGTTTTTTAAAATGATTTTAGAATTTGGATTGGCTGATTTCCTGTTGTTGCTACAGAACCTAAATGTTACTGTCAGTCTGCTGTAAAGCACAGATTGCTCTATTTATTGTAGAAAGTGAGTTTATTTGCTTTCTAGAACTGTTTATATCAGATGGTATAAGAGAAGGAATAAGAAAATTTATGCTTGTAAAGAAAAAAAAAGCTAATTTTACCTACTATAATCTGACTGTCTGAGAGTATATTTTCTCTCTGAGAAATAAATGTTCTAATGTATGGAAAAAAAAAACAGAACAACAAAACACCACCCTCAAAAAATATTTCTTCCTTGCTAATGTTGTCCTGAAATCCAGAACTTACCGTGATGGCTTTTACTTTTCCCAGTGGTCCCAGGTACAGATGGGAAGAGCAGCACCAGGGAGGTGACCCAGGGAGGGGTTTCTTGTCCTGCCTCTGCCACGTCCTGTGTCCCCTCTGCAGTGGGTGACACAATTGGGTGCTGCATGGAGAGGTCCCACTTTTTGCTGTCTTTGTTTGTAGAGTTTGGGGCTTTTTTTGTTTGGCGTTTTTTTAATTCTTTTTTTAATTGATGTTAAACTAAGGACCACTCTGTTTTCTTAAGAGAAAAACAACAAAAGGCACACACAAAATCAAATGCCTGAGAAAAACAACTCCACCTTAGGAAAATGATTTCTTGAGATACTGTTTGGAGTTTTATTGGCAACAAGGTTCTGCCTGTCATGCTTGGCCCTGGCCTCACTGCCTGCTGCTTTCTCCCCACTGGGAACAGAAAGGGAACGTGGAGGGACTGGGAGCCTCCACCCCTGCCAGGAAAGCCCTGGTGGCCCAGCAGGAGTGCTGGGAGAAACCCAGGGTGGGTTTCCATCTCCTCAATCCCTCCCAAATCCAGCCCACGGCACAGCACAGAGGTTCTGCCCACAGAAACATCCCCAGCTGGGGGAGTTAACAGCACTCGCTGCAGGGTGTTGTGGGGGACAGCACCGAGAGCTGCCCTGGCTGCTGGGGACAGCTGCTCCTGCAGCTAGGATTGTTCCTCCTCCTATCACTGGAGTGCAGCCCCAGCACAGCCCTGCCCTGCAGGGCCCGGGAGGCACTGCCAGCGGTGCAGCCCATGGCTCTCCAATGGGCTCTCCTTGGCTTCTGCTGGGAGCTCCAAGCTCTTCCACTGGCCAAACCCTGAGATGGGTTTCTGTCACACCTCGGGCAGAGCTAGCACTGCAAGAACATGTCGGGGTAGAAACCTGCAGCTCTGGAACACCCCCCTCCTCCAGAAGGGTTCAAAACCCTACAACACCATAGCCAGGCATGCCTCTCAGGCATGGAGAGGATGGGGAGAACAAGGGGTGCATGTTATAAATATAAAATCTGCTACAAAGAGAAGACATATATTGTACATCTTTGACCCATATACACAAGAACACAATATACACAGAATGCCTCAGAGGAGTAGGGATGTTGTCAGGAGATTTTTGAGAGATGTTGCTCCCCTACCAGCACCCCCTCCGTGCCTTCCCCACATGCTGGATGGGGCTGTACTCAACATCAGTCACCAAAAGTTCCACCAAGCTGGCACACATCATTCCAGGTGTGTGTGGATGGAGTGGTCGTGGCCCCTGTTGTGCCTGCCCTGCTGCCCTGGGGGAGAGGTAGGCGAAGAGGATGGAGAGAAGGAGGGAGGGCAGACACGAGGGACTCTCTTGTGAACCCACAAAGTGCTTGGGGGGTCTCTGGACCCTTGGAGCAAAGGCAGGCCCTGAGAGAAACTTCTTGCCCTGCCACCCTCGTGGGGAAGGATTCTGTGGCCAGGCAGGTCTCTGATAAGGCATTTTCATCTGGGAGTTGGAGCAGTGTCAGAAGAGAGGAGGGAGCAGATGGGGCAGCGCATGTGGTGTAGGGCAACGGGAGGCAGCAAAGCCAAAGTGGTCCCAGCCAGACAAGCGCAGGACAGGGAGTGGAGAGGACAGGAGGGCTTTGTCTCCGGCTCAGTTTATCTGTAAACCTTCCCCCACGTTCTCCCTCAGCCCCTTGAAGCCTCCCTTCCTCACATGAGCCACCAGCATGGAATGAAATACTGAGTTGTCAAAATGGCACATCCAGGCGCATGGAGTGGCAGACAGGCACACGTTCAGAGTTAAGACAAGAGTTCAGGTGAGCTTTGTACAGCAAGGAGCAGCTCCTGGCTGGGATGTCCGTGGACCTGGGATGACAAAAATGCCACAGTGATCAGATCAGGCCAGGACGAGGGGCGGGCATGGGAGAGAGGAGCCAGTCTGGGCACCTATCGGCGGTAATGGTTTGGGGCATCTGCAAACATGTACTTGAGTCTGTAAGCTTCAGCCAGCAGCAGCCCAATCTCTTCATTACCCCAGTGTATCGTGGGCAGGTTTTGTAGCAACATCAAAAGGCCCTGGAAGAGGGGAAGGTGTTTAGTTTGGAGAGGCTGAAGGCAGAGCACAGATCCAGTGCAGGCTGGGGGCTGGCCTGAGCAATGGCAGCAGTGCTCAGTAACTTTTACCCACCACACTTGCAGTCTGAAAGGCTCAGGGACAACATCAAGATATGCTTGGGTCTAGATCTGAACCAGTGAAGCACCCCAAGCCCCTTGGAATAAAGGGTGCTGTTAAAGGGTTACAGCTGGACACAAGAGGGCAAACACTGATCAGAGCTGAGATCCTGATCAGGAATGGGATGTTTGAACCCTCCAACACCTCAGTTCTCTGTCCTTATCACCAAGGCTCAAGTTACTTCTAGGCAAAGCTCCTGAGACCTGGTCTTGGAGCCAGATCTGACAGCTGTCTATGTCCACACTACGCTCCCAACCAGAGCAACTCCCTCCCCTCTACTTCTCTTCCCCAGGAAATCATCCCCAACCCCAGGGTCGTACTTGGAAATCTTCCTCATCCAGGATCTCCTTCCGCCACTTGATCAAGAAGGCAGCGCAGACGTACAGGTGGAAATGGGAGAATCCTTCTGGCTCTGACTGTGGACAGCAAAACTCTGGGTGAATTCCTTCAGCTCAACTGGAGAATGACCCCCAGACACAGATGTCCTACTGGGCTACCCATCACCCAGCTGGCTGTAAACATCCTGGGGCCACACTGCTTCATCTCCCTCAGCACCCCAGCTGGTGCCATGAGACCTCTGTCCTCATGGGGACAGGGACCCAGGTGACAGTGACAAGCCAGGCAGGGAGGGCAGTGGAGCCTGCATACCTGGTAGGTGTCCCAGAGGCGGATGGTGCAGCGAAGGGGCAGCTCCCTCATGAGCAGGTTGTTCATCCAGCGAAAGGCAAACTGCAGGTACTCGACCTCGTACTTCCTAAAGTGATTATGTACCTGCTCTGAAACAGCACATTTCACTTACACACCTGAGGCTCACAGTGCCCCAGCTCCTGCACGCTGCTCACAGCTGAGACCTTTTTCTCCTAAATTCCTCCTCTCCTCACCCTGTGCTGTCACCAGGTTTCTGGCTGACCCTGCCCTGCTCTGGTTCTGTGGGTGTTGTAAGAGATCTCTAACCCTGCCCTGAGAGTTGTCCCAAAGGAGGCCTCCCTCCCTCTGCTGACAAACCTGAGCAGACCTGAGCAGGTAGGTGTCACCTACCATCGATGCGGCTGACCAGCTCCTCCAGGGCTTTCACTTTCTTCTGGATCCCTGGCTGTGCAAAGGTGTAATTGTCCTGTGGGGAGAGGCCCTGAGTCAGAAGCAGCAGCTTTAATAGCAGCTAGAAATTATCAAACCCAGATCAGCAATTGGGATGAGCCAAGGAGACAGGGCTCTTGAGCACCAGGATTGTCTGCCTGCTGTGAGTTCCCTGGTCAGGACAGGGCCATCTGGGCAGCCACAGCACCCACCTCCCCAGGATTTCACCAACAGATTTAGCTCAGTGAAGTAGCAAAACCTCCCTAATGCTGGAGCATGCAGAATACTGCCTCAGTCAGGGAGTGGAGACAAGCACACTTCCACCCCAGCAAGAGCAAAGGAATTCCCATGGCCCCAGGGGCTCACCTGTATCCCATCCAGCAGCTTGCTCATGCACCAAAAGCTGTCGGCTTCGATGCTCCGTAAAACATCCTGGGACAGGTTTGTCACGTCAAAGTTTTCCACATCCTCCTCTGCAAAACAGAGAGGGAAGAGCATCAAGGAGATGGGGAACACCAAGAACATGGGACAATCCCAGGGACTTTATCAGGCTAAAGCTTTGCAGGAGGCACTGTAACAGTCCCTGTGTGTTAGGGATGTGCCTGGCACAGTCACAGCACCCATGCACTCAGCTATTTCTCCAGCTGAGCTGAAGAACCCCAAAAGACTTGTTGATCATGCCCTGAACCCAGTCCAGCTCCCCAGGGAAGCACGGGAGGGATCCCCACAGCGCTTCTGTCATCCTTCTGGGACAAGGGCTGTGCAGGGACAAAGATCCAGCACTTTGGAACCCCTTTACACAGAGCACACCTGCTGTGGGGGACAGCAGGTCTCTGCCAGCTGGGAGCACCACAGGGAGAACTGGGAGAGGAGAAACCTTCACTACAGCCAGAAACCAGGGAAGGAAACACTGCTCGTGGCTTGGGGCAGCACAAGGGAGCTGCCAGTTTCTGCTCCCAGCTGGATTCATCAGCATCACCCCAGGACCAAAGCACAACAAAGGCACCCAGCCCAGAGGCTGCCAGCTTTGAGGACTCATGAGAAAGAACTGCCAAAGCTTCAGGAACCTCTCTAGGAGAGCAGGACCCTCAGGCATAGCTGTGAGGACCCAAAAGCATGCAAAGATCTTCCTGGGCATCAAAAAAGACACTGAGTTAAATCCAGCACAGGGACAGCTGGGCAATGTGGCAGACAGGGCTCAGCTTCATGGGGTTTCTGCCTCTCCTGGAGCCCAGCTGGCAGGAGGGCTCCAGCAAACAGAAGCTGCCCCAAGCACAGAAGAGGCTCAGTGTGGGGAAGCAGAGATTTGTGCAAGTTTATTTTTCAGACCCAGTGGGAGTCTGACAACACAAGCATCAGTGGCAGCTCTGTCCCCAAACGGTTCTCACAGAGTAAAAAAGGCTCCTTGCTTTTAGATGGGCTTGTGAACCCCCCAGAGCAGGTAAGAGGATAGAATGACAGTGGTGCTGCCTGAGCTTGGAGCAGAATCATCTGCTCCAAGCCAGGCTCACCTTAACTGGTGGCTGGAGGGGGAAACAGCCATAGGAAGGCAGTGGGACTGGGGTGGGGAGACAGTCAGGAGACACAGGTCTAGCTCTCCTGGATTAACTGACCCAGCAGTTCCCTCCCTTTTCTCCTTGGGAAGAGAGCACCCACCACACTGCTGTCATGCCACTAAATCAGATCAAATAACAGAGCTAAGCTGGCCCATTTCCCATTTCAGAGGCTCAGATATCCTGGCAAGCGTCTTTGATATTCCTCGGAAAAAAGCAAGAGAAGGAGAAGATGGGGCTTGGGGCTGGAGCCAGGCCACCCTCTTGGCTCAGATACACTGCAGGCACTGCCACAGGCTGGGGAAAACCAATACCAACAGATCCTGCCTGAAGGAGGAAAGGCAGGACAGAGCCAGTGACTCCAACACTGCTCCCACCTCT
The DNA here is from genome assembly GCF_049639895.1 of Pseudopodoces humilis. NCBI lineage: Eukaryota > Metazoa > Chordata > Aves > Passeriformes > Paridae > Pseudopodoces > Pseudopodoces humilis. The sequence goes on along the minus strand of NC_142225.1, from coordinate 2,816,033 downwards.
GCTTCTCCTCTGGGGCAGAGCTCAGCTCCAGAGCAAACTGCCAACAGGAGCTTTAGGGACAAACAAGAGCTTAACCCACTCATCTCACAATCTTGTAGTGCAGAAAGAATAGCAAAGCTGTTTTCTAGCTGCACTTCATCATCACTGTGCAAAACTGTCACTCCTCTGCTGGCTTCTCTACAGCCACTCTCACATGGTCCAGGTAGGGACAAAGACAGGCAAAATCTGTTTAGTGTGCACTCCTTCCCGATGTCTCGCAGAGAGGAAGGTGGATGGGCAGGAAGGACCAGGACAGGACATGTGGACACCCAGGACTGGTGGCAAAGGCCAGCTCAGCCCTGAGGGAATGAGCCCTGTGCAAAAATCTGCCTGTGGATGGAGGATCATGATGGAGCAGGGACTGTGGTTACCTGGCAGGGAACAGCCTGCTGCTTGCACCACCACGGGGACAAGAGAAGCAGCTCTGCCAGCACCCCCATGTCACAGCAAAACAGTGGCAGGAGATTCCCAGCAGGAGCCAACACACATTGCAAGAGGCTTCGAACAAAACCCCAGGTGCCTGGGATGTGGCTCAGCACAAACATCTGCTTAGCAGCAGCACGGAAGAGGCCTCATGAAAAGGAGATGCCCAACATATGGCTTTGAGAGGGACTGAAAGGAAACCACTGGCTTGGTGATGGCCACACCGAGCCCAGGGGCAACAAGGGCTCAACAAAAGCAAAGTTCCTGTGAGTGACATTCAAAAGAGCTCAAGAAGGGCACAGGAGAAGGGAAAGACTAGAGAGGCCAGGGCTCCATGCACCCCCATCTCTGCTTTCCATAGGGAGGCTTTAATGACTCTCCATATTCTGGCAGTGGGGGTTCAGGGCAAGACTGGACAGCTGAAGGAGAGTTAAGCCCAGTCTCAGCTCACAAATTCCCACAGCTCTGGGCAAGTCTGCAGTGCCTGCAGTGAGCCCCAGGCCCACGGAGGTCAGGATGAGTGGTGACACAAGTGTCCCCATTCCCTTCACCCAAGTTTCTGCTCCTGCTTGCAGGGAAACCGTGTCTTCATTGCACAGTGATTAGGATTTAGCGACAAAGCCAGCTAGAAGCAAACAAGCTCAATACTTCCCATGGCATTGCTCCTCTCAACAGCCCTGCTGTGGCACCAAACAGGTCCCAAAGCCAGGACAACCTCTTAGGCAAGGCCTGGAATCAGGGATGGAAGTGGTGTCACACAGGCAGAGAGTACTGGGAGAGACAGCAGGGCACTCCTGGGGATGCTGAACTCACCTCAGCTCTGTCACTGCCATCCTAAATGCAAAGACAAGCCCTGAGAGCTGGGAGTGACTCAGCAGAGGGGCTTGCAGGACCTGAGCTGGGAGGGACTGAAAGCTCAGTATCCCTGTGCTTGTTATGCCCTCTCTGATGACCTGGAAAAACAGGGATATGGTTTCTCCAGGAGGTGCTGAGCTGTCATTCCTGCCCCAATTCCTCAGCTGCCAGACCATCTCCCTTCATCCCCATACTCTCCAGAGGTGCTGGGAGCCTGTGCCCATCCAGAGGGCACCAATAACAAGCTCAGCTGCTCCTGCAGCCTCAACACCTCCCTCAAGCTCTTCCTCAGTAGCACCTGCAGCAGAAGCCATCAGTCAGGAGGAAGAATTACTCCAGCTGTGGATCTGTCAGTAGCAGGAGCCCAAAGCTTCCATGCTTGTTGCCAAGTAGCTGAGGCAGTAGTGTCCATGCAGGAGGCAGGGAGAGCATCACAGGAGATGAGCCAGCTTGCCATGTTAGGGCAAAGGAGAAAACACCACAGCTAAACCTATCCCACCTGCCATGGATGCAGTATGCAGTCTGCCCAGCACTGGGAAGAAGCAGCAGGTCTGGGATCCAGACTGGATGGGAAAAGCAACTGGTCCCAACTGGCAGAAGGCGTCTGGGGAGTTCAGACAAGGACCGGAAAACTCTGGGGATAAGCTTCTTCCTGCCTCAGCCTAGCTGGTGTTTTCTGAAGCTGGTCAAAGGGGCACACACACACTGGATTCAAGGTATTGCTCAGAAAGAAGAGACAAACAGTGTCAGTGGGATGCCTTCAGGAGGGATGTCAGTGGGATGCATCAGGAGATGCAAGTTAATAATGGGCTCATCCAGTCCCCAAAGCACCCAGGGCAGCTGAGAGAAACAGCTTCCTGTGAATTATTTCCCTTCAGTTCCCCCCTCCTTCAGGACCTGGAGAGGACCATATTCTTCCTGCACCTTCCATGGTGGTAATGGAAAGAAATCAAGTCAGAGGCACTGCAGTGTGGGTGCTCTCACCCTGCCCCGAGGCAGCTGTGTTTAATGCCACTGCACACAAGGGCCTGGAGTTTGTTGGGTAACTGCTGACTGTTTCATTGTTTGTGTCAGCTTCAAACAAAGGAAGCTGCCAAACTGTTCCATGGAAGTGACTGCTAAGCTACAAACTGTTCCCTGCCCAAAGCACCCTCCTTTTCCCTGTTCCCATCTTCCCCTTTTCCAGTCCTTGCAGGGGATGCCAGACAAGCCCACTGAAGGATGTTTCAGGCCTTGGGCTGGTAACAAAAATAGTGAAGATATTAACAACCAGACACATCAATCAGCTGGTGAGCTCCAAAGAGAGATTTTAACTCATCTGTAGAAAAGATGGTTTGTTGTCTGCAAATGCAATACCTGCCCAAAGCACGGATGATGGATCAGAAGTCTACAATGGACTTGGCAGTTGGGATCAGCCTGTGAGGCTGCTCCATGAGAAGTCCCTGGACTGAGCAGCAGAAGACCAGGGTGCCATCCCACCCTTGTGCTTCACAGCTAAGCAACATCACCAGCTCTGATGCAAACATCCCAGGGGACAATGGTGGGCAACCAAGCACAGGAGCCACCTGGCAGCACACTGGACTCCTTCAGGAATCTTGTGGTCAGCAGAACACGTGCTCTGAAAGGAGAGAAGGGGCAGCAAAACTGAGATTTGAGGATGGAGCCAGTGCTGGTGCCAACTTCCCAGAGGAAGCTTTCCAGAAAATGTAAGGGAAAATTTTCCAGGCCAGTTATACACTCCCCTGTGAGCATGGGAATACCCACAGGTGACACACAGGTGTGTGAGCCCTCAGTGGCTCCATGGGCAGGGACTCGCTGAGCCATACAGGCTGTTCCCCTTCCCAAGGAAGATACAGCTTGAAAAATACAGGGAGAATTTCCTTTGAAGAGACTTCCCACAGAAAGGTGAGCTGTCCCTGGGGGTGTGCTGCACAAGGATTACCAACCTGTGCAAGGCCTCCCCTGCTGCAAGGACTTGGGTGCGGCACAGACGGAGCTGATACAGGCTCCAGGGATCCTGAGAATCAGTGATCCAGCATGGAGAGCCCTCAGCCCTGCCTGCCCAGCTTCTCAGGGGCCTGTCTGCAAAGGCAGCTGTAGAGAGGAGGCTCCAAACCAATGACTTAAATCCTGTTACAGAGGGGTTATAAGGGTCTGACCACTGCCAGCTCTTCCCCGTGGAAATTAGAGGCAATTTTTGATTTGTCTTTCAACTCTGCTACACAGACCAGGGAGCAGGTAGCCACCACGACAGCTCATGACCCAATGGCTGGCTTTGAATCCCAGGCTCTGGAGACAGAAGGGTTGTTGTTGCTTGGCCAAATTCAGCACAGCTGCTCTCCTGAAGAGGAATTTTTCCCTGCAACCCAAGTTTCAGAGAGAGTTGGAAACAGGAAGGCCACATCCAGAGAGGAAGCTTCAGTAGGGGTGAAAACAACCCTGTAAAGATGGGGAGAAGCTTCAGATGGGGATGAAAACAGCCCTGGTAGATGGTGAGAAGCACGAACCCAGCACAGAGCCTAACAGGGCCAACATCAGCTGCCACATGCAGGGAGAGCTAATCCCTGACACCCAACAGGGTACAGGACTGCAGGAAGTCACACCAGGTAATACATGCAGCTCTGATGATTCACACCAGCTCCCTTCTTGCCTAGGTCACTCACTGTGCACAGCTCTGCTCCTAATGCAATAAATCAATTCTGAGCAAGTGGCCTCTGCCAGCACTGAATGCCATGGATGCTGCTCAGGCCATAGGAGAAGCCCCTCAAAGGGAACCTGCTCAGATCTGATCTGCTCAGAAGGTTCCCCACAGAAGGGAATTCACGCCAGCTGCCATCAGAGACACACTTGGTGCCTTCTCCTTCAGGCTGTGAAGAGCAACAGCACTTCCCAGGGATCAACCCTGACCACACTGGCTCTCTCAGTGGCAAGCAAGGTGGCTCAGCCCTTCACAAGGCCCTCAGCAGAGGCAGATTATTACCACTTTACAAAGCCTTAGCTTGATAGCACAAGGCTTTCACTCACTTCAACTTTTGGATCAGATCTTAAAGATATTTATTCAACAGGATTTCTGACATTAATACAGCCTTACGAATTCCTTTTCCCTTCTATTTACAGTGGATGCTAAGAGCCTTTAAACATAGAGATTATGACATCCCAGCATGTCAACTCCAAAACACAGCTAGAGCCAGAGAAGGAATAAAAATACCATGGGTGGAAAGGACTTGATCTCCAGCTAAAAGCCAGTGGCTGACAAGAAATCCAGAAGCAGCAGGGAGAAATCAGTTTGCTTTCTGAAACTATCAGTTTGAGGCACACACCTGTTACTAGCAGCAAAGGAGGGAATCTGTATTTAAAGTTTCTTTTACATTCTCAGCAGGGTCTCTAAACTTCACACATTCCTTCTAGAGCAGGCACTGTCTGCCAAGTCCCAGCTTTGAGAGCAAGACTCTCCTCCAATTCTATAGATCATGGCTCCCTCAGTGACTAGAAGATCCCATTCCCCTCCAAGCTGTGAGGTTGTTAAGTGCATTGAAATGCAAACCCACCCTTAGTATTTCACCTTCTGTGGGGCTCAGCAAGATTATGAAACTGAAGTCAATTCAACCAGAGAGCAGAGATACAGAGGTACAACTCCAGCCTGGCCCAGGCACTCTGAAGGAAAAGAACATCATCCCTTCTCCAGCAGAGAAAGTTTTCCTCATGTCAGCATTTCACACCACTTCAAACCCCACGGTCAGGAGTGCTTACAGCAGCAAGTGTCACTTACCAACATGCTCAGAGAGGAATACAACAAAGAACGGAGTGACCAGGTCATTGATGCCCTGCACATAGCCGCTGGCTGGGTGGCGAATGGCCCAGATAAACAGGATTCTCTCAAAAATCTAGGGAAGAACCAGGGAAAGCAGGTACCTGCATTAGCCATGCACAAAGGGAAGGCAGAAAAGTGTAACTGCTAAGCTCAGGGAATGCAGATCATGCACTGACAGGCTTTTCTGTAGTAGTAACGTAATGTTAGAAGCATAAAAGTCCTAGGAGAGACTCCTGTGTCATCCACAAATCCCACACACAGGCCAGCTCACTCTTCAGAAAAGATAGTCCAAGATCTTCATCAAAACCTCTGCCTGAAGAAATGCAGACCCAACTTTTCAAATCCCAGACAGTTTAATATCCACAGGAGAGGGCTGCCTCTTGGCAGAGCAGCCTCCTTGGCAGAACATCAGTTGGGAAGATGAGGTATCAGCACAGCACTTCCAGAAAAACACCACAGATCAGGACACTTCCCAACAGGGCAGCCTCCCTCACAACAACCAACATTCCCAGACTGCCCCAAGCCCCTGGACACCATGCTCTGACACACACTGAGCTTGTCTCCAGAGAAGACAGGTGCCCACACCTCCTGACTACCTATCAAACCCATCCCTGCCCAGGTTGCTCCCATAAAAGAGGTTTTGAAGCAAAACAGAACCTGTGTTCTGGTTCAAACGCCTTCAATTTGTCTCGAAACAAAAGCTTCAAGTTTTTCACCAGCTCTTGGCTACATCTTGCCAAAGAAGAGATCATCTCATAACACCAAAGCTCCAAGTTTGATGTCTTTCAGAAACATGGGACAAGACCAGTTCCAGGAGGTATTTGCATCAGGAGCTGTCAGGCAGGGAAGTTTCCCAACAAAGTTAATTTCCTAGGAGCAGTCACTCCACACACACATCCCATGGCAAATGCAGGGCAGGAGCCTCACCCCCCCTTACCTCCTGAACAAGAGGCTGCTGGAAGAGGGGAATGAGTGGGTTGGTCCTTGGAATGTCAATGTGGATCTGGAAAAGAAGGTGAGTTACACACACCAGCTGTGCTTTCCAGGGGCACAATAACTTGTCACAGGCTAACAGAGGGGAATCTACCATCAGTGTTCCCCCAGGCAAGAGCTGACAAGCACAGTGAGCTGCACAGTGGGCTACAGATGACAGCTGTACTGAGAAAATCATCTACAGTTATCTGCAGTCTGCTCTGCTCATGTGCAGGCAGGTAGTTCAGAACTGAAATTTACTATTAGATCAATTTAGGAAAAGCTTTAACAAGGACAGAACCATGGTGCCTTTTCCCCAAAGAGAAGACGACTCCTAGCTACAGCTAGAGCAAGTTCTGGCATGACCACACCCATGGGAACAAGCAGCAGCAAGAGAAGAGGAGAGGGCTATACCCAAAGCAGAAAGGCAAGAGGAGGGTTCCTACTTGTCTGTAGGTGTCCTGGTGGTGCTCCTCATTCCGGGAGTCGTAGTACTGCTGGATGAAGCCAAAGTACTCCTCCCTTTTCCGCTGCAGGGTCAGCTTCCGGCGCTCCGAGTTGGCAGGGAGATAGCCCTGTGTTGGGAAAACTCAGCTCAGGGGAGACCCTCTTTCCTCACCAGCCCTTGTAATCCTGTCAGCTGTGCACCCACAGACATCAGGCACACAACTCTGGAGCTCAGGAAATAGCTTTCATGGAATTTGGCCTTCCCAGCCCCCAAAAGAGAGTGAACCACCCAGTCCCCACACCAATCTGGGCTTTGAGCTCAGAGAGGATGCAGCAATGGCATCCGCTGATCAAAAAACCCTACAGCTCACCTGGAAGCTGGGCACTAGGAACACACAAGCTATGGGACACAGGGAGGTGTAGAGCATGTGTCCCTGAGGTGGCCCAGTCCTCCCAGACTCCAGAGTCACAGCTCCCAGTACTTACTGACAGCAGTCTCCAAGTCACAGGCCGGACCTCTCTGGGCACACCAGGCCAGCTGCATTTTCTCAGCTCATCTGCAAACGGACAGTGGTGGCAATGGATTAGATCCTAGGCACGTCCAGGCACCACTACACCTAGAAGGAGAGGAAAGCCCAGTCTGCTCCTGCAGGCTCTGGAGACAATGAGCCTCCAGGAAGGCTCCCACACTAGCAATGACTGGGGATGTGGGTCTGCTGCAAGGAGAGCAGAGATGATTTCAGCCCAGCTCAGGCACAGAACTGGGAGCTGCACAGTCACCAGTGTGCCAGGACCTCAGTTCTCATGCAGAGCCCAACAGCCCCCAGTGATGCCAACCATCATGTGCAAGATGGAGAATCATTAGGGACAGACAGGAAGGGGTTGGAGGACATCACCATCTGCCAACAGAGCAATTCCTGCAAACACCCATCTGGTACAATTGCAGGCAGTGATTTTTTCCACCCCAAAGCAGACCTGATGCAGGCAGCAGGCCCCCTGTGCCCTCCCCTGCTCACCCAGAGGCACCCTCATTCTGCCCCACTCACCCAGGTCGGTGTTGTGGCTGGAAAGGAGCTGCCGGAACTTCTCCAGACGCGTTTTCTCCCTCACGGTCATGGGGGGAGCCCCGGAGGCATTTTGGTCAGAGATTCGGGCCACAAGGGGAATGACAGGTCGGAGGGGGAGGGACTGCTGCTTCTGCAGGGGGCTCCGCACACAGGCCTCCTCTAGCAAGAACCAGATGCTACACTGAGCTGGGGAAGGAGGTTCCACCTCTCCAACCCCACCTCACTCCCCTAGCCACTGTCAGACAATGCAGATTTCACCCTTCTGTTCCTCAGCACCACAGAACAACATCGCTGGCCCACTCCAAGGGATCCATTCACAGGCATCTGTTGTGGCTCTTCCACAACTTTCCCCCATTTCTCCCTCCTTCTCTTCCTCCTGCATCCAGACGCCTGGCTCCAAGTGGATCAGACTTCCCTCCACATGTGAGTAGGACACAGGAGACACAGCAGAACTGATGTCCAGATCTGCTCTGCTCTCCAGATCCAAACACCCATCAAGCTAATTGCTAGTGCAGAGAGAGGAGCTGACAGGCTGTGAGTGCCATCTCCTGAGGTAATCTCACTGCACAGGCAGATGAGGCAGAGTGAGCAGAGGCTGCTGCTGCCCAATTCCCTGCCCAAGCTATGTCAACACAACCTCAGCCAGACCTGTGCTAAGAGCAGCACACCAAACCACCGTGGAAGCAGACAGTGAGCAAGTCCCAGCAAGAACTTAACAGACCTCAAAACTGACTTAGCACCCAGAATATGGAATACTCTGGGACAGACAGGTATGTAGGATATTGAGCAGCTGAGGACACAAGCCTTAAAGCCATGCCTCTGAAAATGGCTCCTTGGAGTACAGGATACTAAAAGGAAGAAAAAGCCTCTGTTGTGCTCATTGCCTCTTGCCCATACTGCGAGCAACAAGCAGCTGAGTTCAGTGGCCAAGTAAGAGAGCACTGGAGCACGAGGCTGCTCCTGAGGATGGCTCTTACCAGAGGTCCTGGAGAGCTGGGCCTCACTGCTGGACTTTATGACCTTGCAGCTGGTGGGCAGGTCACTGAGGGCAGGCTGGCACCGCTCGGGCTTCACCCGCAGCTTGCTGTGGTTCTCCAGAACCTGTGCTGCCGTGGCCTTGGCCACTTTAGAGTTCAGAGTTTGCAAAGAGGACAAGGAGGAGGAGGAGAAGTCCTCATCTTCATCATCCCCAATGTCCCAGGCATCGCTGGTACTGCGGGCAAACTCGTGGAAGCTGGAGGCTTTCTTGCTTTTCATGGGCAGCCCACTGGCCTTGGAGCGGTCCCTGATGAAGCTGTGAGCCACAGGAACAGGATCAGAGCCATGGATGAGTTCATTTTCTTTCCCCATGCCCTCACTCCAATCAGCCAACCCCTTTTTCCAGCTTCCCTGTTCCTTCTCTCAGACCTAAGGAATACATTAAGTCTCTCTGCGCTGCCCACCGCCAGGAGTGGCTGTGACAGGCTGCTGTGACAGCAGTCTCAGAGGCCACAGTGGCAGCACACAGCTGGAGAAGTGCCAGCCTTCCTGGCTAGGAAGGGCAAAAGGTAGACAGGTACAATTCCTCCAGCTCTGCCTTCCCCAACCCTACACAAAACAAGTAGATTAACACCCAAAAAAAAGGTCTTGCAACCTGGAGAGAGGCATGTCAGAGGGCAGATAGAGCAGGTCTCCTTCCATGGACACTCCCAAAACAGCTGCAGTTGTTCTCAGCAGCCAGACCAGCCTGGGTCTTTCCTCAGGCAAAGAAGGAATTTACCCTTAAGCTACAGAAGCTTACAAAGTCCACCACCTGAAGCAGGGAACTTTTGCCACTACACAGCACAGGATGGGGTCAAGGAGGCAACTCAAACCAAGAATTTTGCCTTTTCCTGCTGGAAAGGCTGCTGCAGTTCTCCAGCTTTGTAGCTGCTGGACAGCTTTACCTCACTTTCCCTTAATTCCTCCAGCTCCAAAGAGGAGCAGAAGGACCAGACACTGTTTTAAAAAAAATAAAAAAAAGGTCTGTTTCCTTTGATGTTACTGTATGGATTTCCTGGCCATAAAGGGCACCAGCAGATAAGCTTTCCCTGCAAGCTTTCATAGAGCTCAAGGCAGCACCACACCCCACTGCTGTCCTTCTCTGCTGCAGTATCATAGTGCCAGGGATGCTGGAGACCTCCACCTACTGCAGAACTGAGCCCCAAACCTGCCAGGCCTTGTGGCCTGCATCTCCAGGAGACAAACACTTACTTTTTGGTGAGCTGGGAATCCAGTGGAGGATGCTGTGCTCCATAGACAGGCTGAATGCTGCAGGAAGGGGAAAAGAAAAAAACCCAAGATGCTGTAAAAAGAGGTCCTACAAATAATCTCAGCCTAAACTGGGGTCACGCTTCTTGCCTGCTTTTGGGAGCAGAGAACAAAAGCAGCTGCAAAAACCTTCTAATTTACAAGCCTGAAATCCAAAATGCTACATGCAGATGAAGATTTGTTCTTTGCAGCAGCAAAGAGAAGCCTTGTTTAACTTCTTAGGCCTTGTCCAGCCTGAGCTGGGATTTGAGATCTGCTCTTTCCTGCACCACCAGCTCACTCCATTTAACCACGTGTCTCAGTCTACCTGCTGCATACACTGAGGTTCGTTCTCTTTTCCAACAAGTTCCCCAGTTTGGGGAAGTCACCCTCCCAGGCCCTGTGGGACAGAGAAGGACTTCATGCACTGACACTGGGCTCCTCCATAAATGTAGTTCAGGGTTTGAAGCCCATGCTGTTTCTCAGGATCACAGCCAATGCCACAGAAAAGGAATGCCTGGTACAGTACGTGGTTTGACCGGGTCCAAATCCCAGTTTAATCAACTACTTCCTATGTGGCCTGAAGTGAGTCTCCACCTCTCAGTCGCTGGTTCCTTGGGAATCGTGGGACAAGGAGCTTGAGGGCTCCAGGCCCTACATGGGGAGCATCACCTCAGAGAGCAACTACTGAAAACATGCTCATCGCTGTTTTTACAGGCTCTGGAGGTGAGACGGGGATCCTGAGTTATCACCTGCATTGGACAAACTATTCACAGTCACCCCACTCTGGAAAACAACCTCTGGAAAACAAGTCCTGCAATGCCATGGCAGAGACAAAGGCCCTTTCAGAGCTGGCATACAAGGAACAAGCTTCTCTTGGGTCAATAGAGCTGGCCTGGTTTCTAGGAGCTGCAGATGGTGCCCAGCAATAAAACCAGCAGAGCCCAGCCATGGAGGAGAGGGATGGCAGCCTGGTGCAGCTGGGAACAAGCTGAGGATGCAGAAGCAACAGGTCCAGCTGGCAGGGAAGAGATGCAGAGAGCCAGGGCAGAGGCTGGAAACAACCACAGCACAGAGAGATCCTGGTGGAGCAGCCGAGCTAGGGGGTGGGATCACCCCTGCAGTGGCTGTCCCTCATGGCTGGAAGTCCCCATTGGCTTTATCATCAAGGATTAAGCCTAGGACAGAGTGTGATGACTAATGAGCATCTGGAAGTCAGAACAGCAATTAAGCAGAGGTACTTCCATGAGTGGACATAGCGAAGTGATGATGAGGAGGAAGAAGAACAAGCCTTCCGGATCAGCATTGCTTCCCAGTGACTTGTGGCAGCTCCCTGCAGGAGCCAGCAGAGCCTCTCCCATGCCCAGTACCAAAGTCCCAGGATATCCAGCACAAGGTTCCTGCTCCCTGTCAGGGACCCACAGGCTGCCAGGGGGGAACTGCTTCGATTCACCTGTGAAGGCCTGGACTTCACAAGACCAAGGAAGGATGTGTGTTAGAGAGAGGAGAGGATGTGGCAGCCAGTGCTGGGGGAGGAAACCCTTTCCTGGGGTTCTGAATCAATGTTTGATATGATGGCAGAGGGTCCCACCTGCACACAGCTCTTTTTTAAACTCTTACAACCCAGACACTCCCAAAGAATCTCAAGCTGATCTAAGCTGTGCTCCCAGCCTGACTGGAGGAGTCCCCTGCTCTGTCCCAGTTTAAACTCCTTGGGGCAGGCATTTCCTGCTGCCTGGATGTTCACTGCAGGGTACAAGGGGTGACCAATCGTGTGAGTAACAATGGCTGTGCTCCCTGTGTGACACATCACAGGATCATCCCAGGGTGTGGGTTATTGACACTGCAGCAGAGCACAGCCATGAAATGCCACTGCCCCTCTGGACACACAACACATTTACTTCCAGCAGGCCGCTTCTCCCCTTTTAAAACAGCATTTAAATAACCCCAGCAGACTCTGGCTGTCTAAAGAGCAGGGAATAAACAACCCATCACAGAGGACAACACACCACAGCACTCAGCCAACACATCCCTAGAAAATTACCAGGCAGAGAATAGCCAGTGAAAAAACCACAAGATAGCACTGGAAAAACAAAACAGCATTTACCAATTCTAAAGCTACATCTAAAATCCACCCTAAATCTACAGGGGCCAAAAGCTAATAAACTTTATTGGCAAATAAAAGCTAATACAACTAAGTGACCAAACACACAAAGTGTCATGGAAAAGGAAGGTAACACAGTATCCAAGTTCCTACAAAGCCTCCCTCTGCCAGATTGTCAGGGGAAAGAAAGGAGACAGCCAAGAATCTGTACAGGAGGGTCTCCCAAAGCTTGGACAAAAAAGAAGAAAGGGTGGTTCATGTCTAGTGACCATGGATGCAGCACATCCCACCTCCATGCTCCGAGTCAGGCTGCTGAAGACCTGTTGGTGGCTCTCCCTGGAAACAACCAGCACACAAGAGGTAACAAGGCTCGGGCTCCAGGATATCTGCCAAGCAGGCAGTTAGGAGAAGGAGAGAACACTGCCAAAAACTTCCCGATGCAGTGTCACAGGCAGGACCAGCTGCCTGCCAGACCGGTTCACCTGGTTTGAGCTTTCCAAGGCAAAGCTCAGAAGTCCATGCAGAAGAGAGATGGTGTCCAAGACTACCAGCTGAGAGTATGGCTGAGACCTTCAGGTAAGAGACAGGAGCAGTTAGGAAATAACCCAGGGAAAGCACAGGATTTTCCTCCCACAGGAGCAGCAGAGGAGGAACAGAGAGGTCCTTGCTCTCCCTTTGCTCACCACAGACATGGATTGTCCAGCCAACTGAGGGAGTTGCACAGTGACAAGCAGATGAGTGAAAGCACATTAGAAAGAGATATTTAACTGGCCCAGCAAGATTTAAAGCCAACTAAGCATTTCAGACTGCACCCATACCCCAGAAGGCGAAGGGCACGGTTCAGATAAGGCAAATGAGAGCAAAAGTAAGGAGCACCAGGAAGGAAAAGCACTTGAGAGAGCCTCCACAGAGAGGCTGATGCCCTCTTTCCACATCAGCTTGCTCTCAAGGCGTTGTAGGGAGCCTCTCCTTCATCAACACCAGCCTCTTCTTCCTAAATACCATGTCACACATTTCACTTGTTTCTCCCATCCCTGAGTGAGTAAAGATGCCCTGAGAGGAACCAGGACATCACAGCCAGAGGAACTGAAGCAGGAGAGGTACAAACAGAGCCCTTACAGTCCTTCCTCTGGAGCAGAGGGGGACCAGGAGTGACATCCCACACAGCTGAGGGTAATGGGGGGTTCCGTGCGTTATCAGGGTCACCCCTTGGGGACAGAGCTACTGCCACCCAAGGTGACACCTCTAAGGACTTTGGCAAAGATGAGTTTTCTTCAGTATCTGTGGAAAGGAAGATGGCACACTGGGTACCTGGCTCTGGGACTACCCCAAAGAGGCCTTCAAGGCCCCCTGATCCCTCCACCCTGCTTCCCATGGGGGGCGCACAGGGGCCCCACGCAGCCCCCACAAGCCTGCCTTCTCCTACAGATGAGGGAGCAGCTCTGACCTACCCTTGTCCCCTATACATTAAGCCTTCCACCAGCAAAATTCCTGTCCCATAGCCTGCGGTGGCCCTGGCATCCCCCCCTACTTCAGTGAGGAACGCCGGGGCCCCCAACCAGCTCCTCAGCCCCGCAGCCGAGACAAACTCTCCTGATATCCCCCGAGCCTTACATGGGTGCCCTCAGCCCCAGAACCAGCCTGGGTGACAGCCCCCTCCCCAGGCTGAGCGCCGGCTCCAGCCTCCAGCCGGAGCGCGGGAGGCGCGGCCCTCGCACCCCTTCCCCGGGGCTCACCTGCCCGGCAGCTTGGCGCTCCGCTTCCAGAACTGCCTGCCGCTCTCGGCCGCCATGGCAGAGGGCGGGGCGGGCCCGGCGGGCCGGCCAGCCCCCGAGCGGGGAGCGGGAACCCCCGGCCGGCCGGCCCCCGGCGCGGCGCGGGGCGCGGAGCAAGGCGCGGCCCCCGCAGCCGCCTCAGGGCCGCCCGCCCGCAGTCCGCGGCGCCGCCATCTTGGCTCGGGGGGGGGCACAGCACCGCCATTGGCCGCTGCACGCCAGGCGTCGCGGGTCCACCAATCGCGGGCGGGCACGGCCGTGACGCGCGGGGGGCGGGGCCCGCTGGGCCGGAGGGGCGGGAGAGACCACGGGATGGGCGCGGGGGGGGGCGCGGGCGGCACCACCCGGCTCCTGCCGGGGCGGCGCGGTGACATTCCCTGGGGTTTTGGGATTTCTGCTTTTCCAGGGAATTCGCGGCGCGGTTTCATTCCCCGCCCTGGATCCCTCTCGCCTGTCTTGTGGCGTTTTAGGTCCGGTGAAGTGCCTGCTTCGGTCTGACACAGGAGCTGTTTCTGTTCAGACTTTTAGAATTAAAAATATTAAATAAATTAAAAATTGCCTCCAGGCAGCGTCGCATTTTCTGCACCAGACGGTATTATTTGTCTTTTTTTTATTTATAGTGCATAAAGCCCATAAATAGTGCTCCAGATTGGAGTAACACCTCTCATAGCATTACTATTATTCTCCACCCCACTTACTCCCATATGGAGCACTGAAGAATAATTATACTAATGACAAATTATGCAAATATACTATTGTATATGCAAATTAGGGGACAAAATTTTTTTCCCACTGCCACCCCCATAACCAATACCAAACACCTGCAGCACAAAGAACTGCAAAAAAAGCAAAAATAAATGAAAAAAAAAACCACACACATGTACAAAATAGAACAGCATAAAAAGAAAAAAACCCAAACCACATTAAAAAAAATTAAAAAGCTGGCAACTGCTCCAGGACCATCAGAAACAAAGAATCCCAGCCTGGAACTGGCTCTTTCCACATTTTAAGTACCTATGGTCTGGGTATCCATGGTCTATCAATCTTGCTAATACCTACTTTCTATTCCTCTATTTACAGTTTTCATATCTGGTTTGTTTTTTTTTTTTGTCTACTTTCTATTCAGTTTGCTGTTGATGTTTCTGGTACCCACTTCCTGTCCTTCCTTTTATTCGTGTTTCTGGTACGTACATTTTATGATACTTTTTAGTATCTTTCAATTCACCTTGCTATTGATCTTTCAAGTATCTACTTTCTACTCACCTTGATATTTATCTTTCTAACCTAACTTGTTAGGGTTAGCCTTAGAGTTAGGATTGGTATTAGGGTTAAGGTTAGGGTTGGCTTTAATGGTTAGGGGTTAGGATTTAGGGTTTAGGCTTAGTTTTATGGTTTGGTTTAGATTTTAGTGTTAGGGGTAGGTTTATGGTTAATGGTGAGGGTTAGGATGTGTGGTTAAGCTTAGGGTAAGGGGATTAAAGTTAGGTTAGGTATATGTTGGAGTTTATGGTTGGGATCAGGGGAAAGAGTGTTTGATTTAGCTTTAGGTTTAGTCATTAGTGTTAGGTTTAGATTTGGGTTTACAGACAGTTGTTTTCCATGGGAAGAAAAGAGCTGTCCCTGGTGTCTCGGGAGCAGCTGTGGGATGACCCCTGCAAGACCAAATCCAAACAGAGCCGTCATTCCCAGCAGCTTTTTTCTGGGACCAATCCTTAGCCTTTGGCAATTTTAGGAGTGGAAAACCAACATTCATTCTAAAATTTTCAGTGTTGGAAACCAACATTTGTTCTAAAGCTGCTCCCAGCCAGAAGCTGCTGGCACTGCTGGGTGTGGCCAGCCCTGGCCTTTCCATGGTGGCCCCTCTGCTGCTCCCCAAACTCTGAGGTGCTGGGTTTTCCTTCCTGAGGAGAGGAACCACTCTTCACAGGTGCCTTTGGCCGACAGTGAGATTCCACCTCCTAAACCTTCAAACATCCGAGGATTTCTCCCAAACTGAGGCCATTGGGACTGTCAGCTCTGGCTGGCCCTGGCCTCCCCTGGGCTGCCGCTTGTCTGCGCCCGAAATGCTGGGGCTGCACTCTTCCCTTCCCGTGGAAAAGAGCTGCCATCTCCTCAAGATACTGGAATCCTGATGCCCCCTTAGCACCCAGAGCATGGAATACTCTGGGACAGACATTCAGTGCCAATTTCTCTGAAATTCAATGCAGCCAAGGATGGCTCCCAGACAAAAGCTGTCACGACAAATAGGCCTGGCCTTGGCCTCCCCTGGGCCGCCTCTCATCTTCTCCTCAAACACTGGCAACGCGTGTTCCTTCCCAGCTAAGTGCAAATTTGGGGTTATCTTCTTCCTCGATTGGGGCCATAGAGTCCAAAGCTAGGATTTACACGTGGTATAGCTCCAAGACCCCAGATAAACCAGAGCCATGGATTACAAACACAAAACTAACAGCTGATCAATCCATGATCAGAAAGGCTAAACCAGAGTCTCCAAACCTACAGCAGGGGCTGATTCCTCCAGCCCCACTGAGAGTAACACGTAACCATTGAGTGTTTACATGGGCCTAACCCCTGTAGCTCAGCTCCTGAGGCAACCCCTGGGCTGGGGCTCAACACCACAAACAGGAGCTGAAAGACTGCCAGGGATTTTTCCCCAGGGAGGACAGCAGCCATCCCCTGTCACAGGCTGCCCACAGGAGCTAGAGGTCAGCCAGACCTTTCTGTACTGACCCTTTCCATGCCTGAAATGGAAAACTGCATTGTTTGTGGCAAAAGTTGTGCTCCAGAGCACTCTGGGCCTTCATGGGCTCACTCATCCCTTTGCAGGTGTGACCCATTTCCTTCCCTTCAGGCAGGACACCCTGCAGGTGACAAGGCCGTGCTCAGGTTGGTGTCTCCGCTCACCTCCAGTGAAACATCCCTTGTTATTTGCAGGTTTTTCCTGTACCAGCAGTGACACCCTTTAGAGCAGGACAGGAGGGGCAGCTCTGATCCCTGGGACAGGGACAGGACCCAGGAAAGTGCTGGAGCTGGGTCAGGGGAGTTTAGGTTGGATCTCAGGGAAGTTTCTTCCCCCAGAGGGTGATGGCACTGCTCAGGCTCCCCAGGGAATGAGCACAGCCCTGCCAGAGCTCCAGGAATGTTTGGGCACTGTTCCAGGGGTGCCCAGGGTGGGATTTGGGATGTCTGTGCAGGGCCAGGACTGGATGATCCTTGTAGGTCCCTTCCAGCTCAGGATATTCCATGGTTCTCTGACTGAGGCAATTCTGGGTCTGTTTGATGCTTCTCTGACGCGCACAGGGTGGGATCCTTAAGGCTGCCCTGTGAAGAGCCAAGAGCAGGACTCTGATCCCTGTGGATCTCTTCCCACTCAGGATACTCCATGATTCCACGAGTCCTGATAGTGTTGCTATGCTGTTGCTGACTCCTGGTGGTTCCTCACAGGGCTGGGAGGGTTATCAAGGCTGGCCAGAGTGGGAAGCTGAAGGTGAGGGACTGGATCTTGGCCAGTGCATGCTGGAGCTCTCCCATGACAGTTTCCTGCAGCTCATCAGGGACCTGGGCACCATGCTGACCTTCACAGGGGTGGCTGAGGAAGGCAAGGAAGGTGCCAACACACTGCCAGAGTCTTATGTTTGTCACTGCTGATGTTTGTTTGCTTCAATTAAGTGTTTGAAGATATTCAAAATTAAAGAGAGTGAGTCCCAGAATAACCTGAGCTGGGTGGGACCCACAGGGATCATCAGCTCCTGGAAGGTGAGTGAGTTGGGATCTCATTGCTCTGGAAGAGCTGAAGGCAGGTGGGGCAGAGAGAGGCACCTGCCAGGGTGGTTGTGCCAAAAAGATACAAGAATTAACAACACGGTGTGAAATGAAAGAAGTTCCCATGTGTGAGAGAGGGAAATTGCTGCTGACATGGAAACAGGTCCTGTCCAGACCTTGTGTCCTCCAGCCGAGGGGAAATGACCCCTCCTGAGGGGGGTGCAGCACTGTGGGATGATGCTCAGTGAGAAAAATCTCCCCCTGCTCAGGGCTCTGGTGATGCAGGAGTTGCCAGGGCTTTGCTCCCAGTGGGGTTGGTGCCCCCAGAGTGCTCCTGCTCTCCAAACCTCTCAATTTAAACCCTGACTTTGCCCTTTCTTCCCTGTTAAAACACACAAATTCCCCCAAGCTACATCTCTGGGACATGACAGAAACATCTCGTGGTTCTCTGTGCCAAAACTTCCCCTTGAAAAAGAGTCACAATTCTTTTTTTAAGTGTGGGAAAAACCCTTGACAGTGTTTTTCTGCTAATCCTTCACCTGCAGAACCCTACTGTGTCACCTGAGCAGCAGAGTCCTGGGGACTGCACAGTCCCATCTCCAGCCTGGGGTTTAATGACAGCTCCCACACAACACTGTGCTATTATTTCTAAACAAAAATGTAAGTATATAAAATCCAGTAATTTGGAGAGAAAAGCTGTTTTCCAACCCTGCATTTTTCTGGATTGATGCTTATGGGTTTAATTAATCTCCTGGTCATTATTTTGTCAGAAATTTGGCTTTTTTCACCTTTTTAATAATAAATACCTAAAGCCAGACTGTGACTAAAGCCAGCAGATGATTCTCTAATTTCACATTCATTTCAAATATTTAACGTGCCATCTCAGCCTGCTACACAGTATTTCAAAGACTTAACATTCCTTTTTGTTAATGCTTGAAGCAAAGAAAACTCTATAAATTGTTATTTTTCTATTAAGATTTTTATTTTTATCAAGTCTGATTCATTCCAGTTTGAAGGGACACACTTCAAAGCAGTTGCCCAGGGTGATTATAAAGCTGCTGAAGTTTGGGTTGGTTAAATTAGACCTGCTTCTCTGCAGCTTTTAATCTTTGAATCCCAGACTGGTTTGGGTTGGAAGGACCTTAAAGCTCATTTCATTCCACCCCTGCCATGGGCAGGACCCCTTCCACTTGTTTCCAAAATAAGTTTTCTGAGTATCATGTTTCTAGTCATTATTTATGCACAGCCTTACCTGGATTCTGTGTAAAAACCTTTCCCACTATCTCAGTTACAGATCTGGAGCTGAAATGGAGAGATAAAACCTGGAGCTGAGGACACTCAACAAAGAGAGGGAATAAAAACCCCTCAATAGCAGGTGGTGAAACCAGAGTGAAGATCAGTCAGAAAAAAATCTGTGGCTCAGGGGAGCTGGAGTTTAGTGTTTCAGATGTAAAGAATTTTGTGACAGTGAAGGAGAAAAGAGCAGAAGCTGTTCCACTGGAGTGGGAATAAATCTGTTTAAAATTCCCCTGGATGCAGCTGCAGGAGCCGAGTTTGGCTGTCAGCAGAGCCCTGTGTGCAGAGGGGAAATCCAGAGTGATGGGGGTGAGTCAGTGAGGGCTCCCAGGGCTGCTGCACAGCCAGCAGAGCCCAGGGTGCAGCTTCAGAGAATCCAAAATGTCCTTTCTGTTGTGGCTGTGGTGCCTCACCGGGCACCACCCCTGGCAGAGTTTGTGCTCTGCCCTCTGAGCCTGGGCACAAATCCTGTTCTGAGTCCCCTCCCTCCCTGCCAGCCCTGGCATTTATTTCCTGGGAATAAATGAATCCCTTCCTGCGCCAGAAGAGACTTTTTAATATTTTCACCAAAGCAGGAGCCTGTCGTCTCTTGCCCTGTGTCAGCTGGGAGCAGGGCTAGAGGATTCCTACCAGCAGATGGCATTTTCCTTGCCTGTGCTTCTGAATTAAAAATCTGAGTGTGAACCAGGAGGAAAAGTTGATATTTTTAACTCCAGAGGAAAACCTCTTTAAGGATGTCACAGGAAGGGCTCTGAGCAGTGCTGTGGAGGGTTTGGGAGGCCTGACATACCTGAGAAATTCAGTTTAATAGGCTTTAAATTTCCCTTCCCTTAAGATGCTTGAGCACTTTTTTATGTTTTAATATAATTTGTTTGTTCTTAAGAAATGCAGCAATGCACCCAATGAGGCTGGAACATGTCTAGTTTTGGTGCTTGGGATGATTTTTTTTAACCTTTTCAGAAAAAAAGAGTTTATCAGTTTATAATTGAGCACAGAAGTCCATCTTAGGCCACTTCTTGCCATTCAGGTTCTACCTAAGAGTCAGCTTTTTGCATAGGCTGTGGCTCCTTATTCTTATCCTTCTGCCAGTGTAATTTTGTATCCTGAAATGTGGTTTTCTTTCACAAATGCACGGGATTTATTGTAAAGTGCACATTAACATTTTTTCCATGGATGGGAAAATAATATGAAGTTATTTAAAATGGCTTTATTAAAATGATATTATACTCCAATTTTTATCCAGCTTTTGGGAGAAGACAAAACAGTTAAAAATTCCTGTCAGTGAACTCATTCCCCCAGTGTGGCTCTGGGATCAGTTCCTCACCTCGCCTGGAGCTGGGCTGTGGAAAACTCTGTTGTACTTTAAATAATTTGGCAACTTCCCTCCATTTTTGGGGCTTTCAAATCCCCATTGCCCCTGCAGGGCAATGTGACCTCGGGCAGGTGTGACACAGCTCCTCATGTATTTCTTATTTATGTGCAGATAAATAATTACTGTCTGTTTGTAAATAAATAGGAATTGGGGTTCAATTCCCTGGAGTCTTTTCCTGAGCCCAGCATGTACCTCTGAACCTCCTGAGCCTGGGGTCACATGCTGCTCTTTATCCCAGGAATTGTCACCACTGCCACTGGATTTTAGCCCCAGATGGAAAACAGAAGAACCTGCCTGTATTATTTTTTTTCCTCAATTAAAAATCAGTCCCCAGTGTCAGAGATTCCCAAGGACTGACCTGCTGCTCTTTCCTCCTGGGGTTGGTGACCAGATTGTGGAAATCCATGGAGAGCCCACCCAAGGCATCTCTCACACAGGAGCCACTGAGCTGATTCAGGCTGAGGGAACAAAGTTCTGCTGCTGCTGAGCACAGGGACTGTGCCAAAATTTGGCTGTTTGGTTTTGAGGGTCCAAGGCAGGGCAGGAAAGTAGGATCAGGAGGTTCTGATGTTTCTTCACTGTCACTTCCCTTTGTGAGAGAGTCCAGGTGCTTTATTATTGAATTGAAAATTAAAATATAAAAATTGAAAATTCAAATATTTTCTTTAAAACATAAGGAATATTTTTGGTAGAATTAGCACATGACAAGTATGTAGGAATATTGCACAGTGTGAAATTATTCCATATTTGTAATGAATCTCTCAACTCTTCCCAACTAATCGAGTTTTTCTACAGAAATGTGCCAATTAACACTTATTGCCTTTTAATTTACATTAAAATTCTCTGAGCTCCAGTGCTCAGTTCAAAGTTTCAAATATTGTTAAAATATTTCTGTACAGATTTACTCCTGCTTTAAGTTTCTAAATTACAGAATGCTTTATTTTTCAAAGCCAGAACTTCAGGAAGCAGGAAAATCTGCTTGGAACTGTCTTAATTTCTTTCCTCCTGAGAGATGAAAAAGGATTCTGACCATCACACCTGGACCTGCTGCTCACAGAAACCCCCTGAGCCAAGGTACAAACAGAATCCCACAAGAAGGAGCCTCTGGAGCACCGAACTCCTTCAGGTTTGGCTCCTTCCAGTCTCTCCCTATGTGGAACCTGAGCAACATTAAAGGCTTCCAGTGCTTTCCTTGTTCTTTCCTCAAAGACTTGGTAAATCTGCAAGTCTTGGGTTTCATCTCTTGGAATGAATAACCCCAACCTTCCACTGTTTAAATTTTTTTTTAGCATAAGAGTTCCAGTTCATTTAGCTTTATTAAATAATGTAGGTCAGGGACTTTCTATTTTGCAATTTTGCTGTGTAGGCTCTAAAACTGTTTTGAACCCAGACCGTGTCAGTCCTGCAGGGATCCAGCATTCTGAGCACCAGGGATTCTTTCCGAAATCACATCCTCAGGGTTTTTGCAGGTTTTTAGAAAAACACAATACAGAAACCTGGCTAAAAAAGGCTTTGAGAATATGCCACTCCATAATGTTACTCAAATTGAGCTCAATATTTGCTGCTGAGGTCCTGAAATTCTGAAATATTTGATTATTACTTTTCTTGTAGTTATTTGGTCAAATCTCTCACTGTTCACTTCCAGGTGATTGGCATAGCAACAATCCAGCTTCAGCAAATGTAATCTATGAGGAGCAGTCACCACGATCATCTCCCATTCTGCTTCCTCATCTGCATAACTCACTATTTACCAGCACCAGAAGAAGCTTTACCAGAGTTCAGGTGTCTGAGGAGGTGGAACAAGCAGAGAATGCTGTGCCTGACAAGATACACCTCAGTCTTCTCCCCAGAAAACACAGAAGAGATGGGAATGTCCCTCCAGCCCTGGGTTTGGAATCCCTAAAAGTAGTTTGGAAGCAGGGACCAGAAGGGACAGATCTGCCAGTCCAGCAAAGCCAGGGGATGCTGAGGGTCACCCCCACATGGGATTCCACAGCCCCAGGAATGGGGATCCTGAAAAAAACCCAAACTGACAGTTGCAGGAGTGAGAGTAAAACCACAGAAATCATGACAAAAAAGAGTTTTCCATGGGAATGGAGGAAGGTCAGCCGGTCCCCAAAGGCATCTCAGGAAGCCAGGAAGATCAGAAACAGTGGGAAGGATCCAAGACAGAACACCTGGTGGTGATAAGGTGACTGTGGAGCAGCTGAAAGGGGGGAATGCTAAACCAGGAGTCATCAGGAAAGAGCAGAAGCAGAAAACCCCAGGAAAGGCAGAAGGGTGACCTGCAGAGTGACACTACCCAGTGTTTGATGGGAATAACCTTCCCTTCAGGAGTTCCAGGAGAAAAACCTCTGAGGACGATTCATTAGCCAGGTCCAGTTCTGAAAAGGCAGAAATTCAAAATCTCCAGCCTTTGCAGTATCCCACTGCCTTCCAGGAGACACAGAAGGCTGACAGTGAACAGACATCATGGAAATGCCAATGAAACCAGAGATGGAACTTCCCAGCCTGAGGGGAATTCTGCAGTGAGGAAAACACCAGTAATTCCTGAGCCATGCAGGGTCCCCAGGGGCTGGAAGGGCACCCCAGCAGCAGGAGTGGCTGGACAGTGGGAGTGACTGACTGTGATTTTTAGAACATGTTCTGATCAATTTTCCAATGAGGCTCATTTAAAACATTAGTTATTTTCACACAGTTGTCTTGTTTTTTTTCCTCAGAAATTGGTTAGAGGGGAGAAAGTCAAAAGAAATTTGATTTGTCCTTATCTAAGCAGCATGAGGGGCCTTGTGGATGGCTTCAGGAACACTGCCATGAGCTGCTGTCCCTTTGCAGGCCATGTCAGCTGCTCCAAGGTTGCCCTGCTGCAGCTTGGGAGCTCTGAACAAAGTTATTGAATGCTTCTGCTGCCGGTGTGATCCTGAGTCACTCCCTGGCCTTGTGCCAAGCTATCTCCTGTATCCAGTCCATCTAATCCTTCACACGTGGGTTCCAGCCACAGACAAGGCAGGTTTGGGCTGGAGTGGGGCTTTTCTCAGTGCATGTTTACATCAGGAATCCCTCGTGGTCCTGCTGGGCCAGGGAGAACAGGGTTCTGTTCTGATTCTGGTTCTGTCAGTTCCAGTGCAGCAAAGCCACTTAATACTGCTCCATTGATTTATTTCCTTGGATTTTTGTATCCAACACAAAACCCTGGAGTTAAATATGATATTTGACATAATTCTGTAATTTTGCTTTTTCTGAACACAGCACAATCACTTCAGTGCCTCAGTTCAGGGGGATTTGGTTTGCAAACCTCTGCATGAAGAGAGAAAGCTCTGGGCTTTGTTCAGTAACATAATTCCTTTGGTTTCACTCGTTGTTGTAGTGCATCTAAAAATCTTGGTACCTCCCAAGGGTAAAACTCACCTCTGGTTTGTGTAATGTGAGTTCCTACCTGAAAACTGTTATAAATGCAAAGGCAGATTTGGGTTAAATAAAAACAATTTATTATAAAACAATTTTTATAAAAAAATAAACAATGAGGGAAAACCACAATAAAACAAACAGCGCAGCGCTGGGTGGACAGGGGTCTATACCCAAAGGTATAGGTGTTCCCAAATCCACGAAGGAGGGTAAACTGTCCGGGGTTTTTATAGGGATTTTTAGCCTTGAGGCCAAATTCCAGGCAGGCACCATTCATCAACAGTCCTTGATTGTCGTATGAATTGATTTCCTGGCGTTGGAGAATAGAGTCGAATGGACGTCCGGACCGAGTCTCCTCATATGTAAAGAAATTCTGAGTGGCTCTTGTGGTTCAGGCCATCCGGATGGGATGGCTGGATCCGGGTTGGAGCCGATGGATATTTCGGTTGGATTTTTCCTTTTGTTTACTTGATGGCTTCCCCCAACGGTAGCCCGCAAGGCGAGGTGTTCAGGTCCGGTGATGAATATCTCGTCGGAGCCTCTCCGTTTTGGCTTGATGTTTCGTGTCCTGTCTATTCTTCCCTGTTGATGGTCACCGAGCCTGTCCTTGTCAGTTTGAGGAGTTTTTTTTCTGTCAGCTTGATGGGCCGCGTCCTGTCTATTCTTTTTGTTGATGGGCGCCGGCTAGGATCGTTATCCTTTGAGTGGGAATTCGTGGCTAGATCTGGGAAGGGCTTGTGTGTCATACTGCACTTTATATTTTATATCATTATTGTTATATACATTTATTTAGATTTCTACGAATTTTTACAAGTTCATTTCTCACAGTCCCCCGCCTAATAATTCATTACATTAAAAATTCGTGTTATTTCATCCAATTCTGCAGGGGAGGACTATAATTTTTTTTTACTCACATTCATCTTCTTCCCAGTCCGTTAACGAATTCTCACTATATGCTTGTGCCAGGTTATATTTATTTTCAAAATTCTTTAAGGCTTTAATCACATTTTCGTTTTCTTTTTCCTCCTCTAATTTCATTAGTTTAGAGAGAGGAGTAGGTCTCCCTTGCGCTTTCTCAGGATCAATTGGAAGTGTGGCAATCTGCATTCCTTGCACAACAGAGTGAATTAGTCTGATGAAGCAAGGAATTAAGCAGGGAAGGAAAATGATTCCGGCAACTGAACAAGTGATGAAAAATACTAGCTTCTTCCACCAAGCCCCTTGCCCGAATATCTGGTCCCACCAGGAGGCTTGTAGGATTGAATTCCATTTTTGGACTGGCACATGAGCTACCTTTTTAATTTCAGCAGCCAATCCTTTTATTGTTTCTCCGTAATCGTCTATTTCTATACAACACTCGGATTCGTTGTATCTGCCACACACTCCTCCCTCCTCGGCTAGCAAATAATCGAGAGCTAGTCTGTTTTGGTACACAAAAGCTCTCATTTGTGAATGTTGTTTGGCTAGGAGTTCTAGGGCTTCTGAAGTGTGGTTGGAAACTATCTCTACCACCGCTTGCAACTTGATAAGTCTGTTGAGGAGATAAATGGGGGTTCTGTAACCCCAGCTGCCATCATTTGCCCAAGTAGCGGGCCCGTAATATTGAATGATCCTTTTGGCAGGTCATTCTTCCTCGTTCTACTTCTGGTTGCCTCCCGCTATTGGTAGTTTCCGTTTTAATTCCCTCCTTTGTCTGTTTAATGTCTCAAAGAGAGGGGCTCAATGATTTACTCTCTGTTTTAGGTAGAGTAAAGAAAAAGGACCGAATTATTCCAAGTGTGCAGGATCCTTTCCATTTTCTGGGTAGCTTGCTGTATGCCTTTTTTTACATATCCAATATATACTATCAGGAGCTTCCCAACCCTTGTTCAACTTTGCCGGATCATCCCAATATTCCTTCAATCCTATTAGCTCATGGAAGGGATTGGCCCCAGAGTTTTTGTACCAGCAAAGTTCAATTATTTCCATCCATTCACAGTTATTCCCCCGGGAGCGACTCCAATAGCCCGCGGGTGGTTCAGGTTGCCAGGTTTTTGTTTTGCTTTCCGAATTCACCGTGAGTGTGCTTACACACGGGGTATAGCCTACTAAATCAGTGAATTCTTTTCCTTCTCTGCTAATGCAGACAGTACCGATTATTCTTTGGTCTATAACCCATCCCTCTGGTCTTTGTTTTGTTTTTGATATTTTAGAGCCTTCTCATTTTTAGAAGTTGCTCTGGGGTTAGTTCCTCTCCCTTCCAAGGCTATCTTTCAGCTGATTTTAAACCGCCACAGATCCAACAGTTAGATAGACCTAATTCTGTGGCTATTTCTTGCATTAGATCTATGAAAAGATTCTGGTTGGGGTTTGGCAACCCCCAATTGCTGTATTGTTTCTCTAATTGCTCATAATGTTCACTAAGAGAGTTAAGCCTCTCCTGTTCTAGCCTTTTTCCGAGCTTCCGCTTCTTGCCTCTTTAACTCTAGGGTTAGTTGTTTTATTTTGTTTTCAGGGTCCACCCCTTCCTTATCCCTGGAGAAGCAGAATACTTGGTTGAATTGCAAACATACCCGGTCATCACTACTTTTTAACAAATCAAGGATTATCGGTTCATTATTAAAAAAAGCCTTTTCTTCATGTTTTAAATTTCTACCTTCTCAATATACCTTCTCTCCCATGGTACACATTTTCAAATTCGCTTTATTGTAACATAAAGGGTTAACCGCATAATATGCCAAAAAGGTGGATTGTCTTTTCCCCCCTATCTAGACCGTTTTGTTACATTGACTGCAGATTGGAATTGGGGGAATCATTCCCACTTCTCTCCTATACCTGAAATGGGAAGTTTCAGTCTTTCTTTTCATAGGAGTTTTAGACTGCCCGTTCTTAAGCCTTGCCCCTGAGTGGTAACACTAGACCTTCCCCTTTAATTCACAAAGATTATACTGAGTGCTGTTAGACAAACAACGTTCCGGAGGACAGTAGTTAACTATTCGTCTGGTATCTGTGGCAGTTTGACACTGCTCACACTCCCCCGGAGGTACTTCGGGAATCATTCTCTCGGCTAAGCACACGGCTAGACTCAGGACAGTCAGGATTCCCCACCGGTGTATCCCTCTGCCTTGCCCTTCGCCCGTATAGAAATATACGGCGGGGATTACCATCTTCTCGGCAGCAAGGATATTCTTCAGGGGCTTTTGTAGTCCTTATGGCGTACCTTCTCTTGAAAGCAGCCCACCGAGACGACTTAATTGTGTCTGTCCTGCTCGGTACCTTGACTGTCTTTTGGCACTCAATTTTTAAAGTTTTTGCTTTGGAGTCTAATTTACCTCTAATCCCCTTTTGAAAAAACAGGTACCACTCAGGATAGTTAAGTTCTAAAAACCCCGCCCGGGTGACAAGTATTAAGAAACGGCTAGTCAGCTCCTGTTCTTTAGTCAGACAATTGGTACACAATCTCTTAGGTTTGTACTCTCCCCAACAGTGGGTTACTCAAATTTGTTTACAACAAGCACATTTAAAATGTATAAATGGAAAACAATCACAGTTTGCGTTGATGTAACTTATCTGGTCTGCAGCTCTACGATTTTAGAACAATCATGTACTAATTTTTCTGAATAGAAACTGAGCAGGATTTTTGTGCAGTGGTTTTCAATTCTAAACCGGGTGAGCTGATTAAGATGGCTTCATATTTTAGAAGCCTGGAATCAGTCAGCCACTTCTTTGCTTTTTGCTGCAATATGTTTTTCACATCGTGGGGAGTGTAAACTACCAGGGGAGGAAAAGTTATTTTCCTTGCTTCTCCTATTAACAGAGCCACTGTTACAATTGCTGGTAAACACGTAGGCTAACCCCGACTGATTGGATCTAAGATCTTTGAAGCCTATAGGCTTCCCTTTGTCTGCTCATTCCTGAGTCAGGACTCCCTGTGTTGTTTGTTTACTCACATTCACGAACAACTGGAATTCTTTATTCGTATCTGGTAGAGTTAGTACCGGGGCAGTCATAAGAACAGTTTTTAATTTCTGGAAATTAGACTCATCCTGTTCAGTCCACTTCAGCCTGTCAGTGTTTAATCTTTCATACAAAAACTTCACTTTTTCACTGAAACCCTCAATCCACTGCCTGCAATATCCCAAGAGCCCTAGAATTTGTCTAATTTGCCTTTTTGTTTTTGGTGCAGGCAATGCAAGGATGCCTGCTACCCTCTCCGGGTCTAATTTTTTCCTTGAGATATCCAATGTCTGAGGTATTTTATTTTTTATTTCAGGCTCTGTGAATTGCAGCTTGGATTTTGATACTTTCAAACTTTTCTTTCTTAGAAAGTTTAACAAGGCAATCGTGCTTTTCTTTACACTCTCTTCAGTCGGTCCAGCTATTAGCAAGTCATCTACATACTGTGAAAGCTTTGTCCTGTCCTCAAGAGCAAATTGGGTTAACATTTGTTCTAAAGCTTGTCTGAAAAGGTTCGGAGACTCCACAAACCCCTGGGGGAGGACCGTCCACTTTAGCTGTTGCTTACGGTTTGTATCTGGGTCCTCCCACTGAAATGCAAAATAATCTCTACTCCTTTCATCCAGAGGGCAAGTCTAAAAAGCATCTTTCAAATTAATCACACTATACCACACATCTTCTGGTGTGAGTCTATTTAGTAAAGTATAGGGGTTGGCCACCACCGGGAATCTAGTCCGGGTCCTAGCGTTTACCGCTCGTAGGTCCTGGATTAATCGGACGCTATCATCCGTCTTTTTTACAGCCAGGATGGGGGTGTTGTGTTGAGACATGCAAGGCTCTAAAGTACCCCCGTTTAGGAGGTCATCAATTATTTGTTTCAACTCCCTTCTCTCTTTGAATGCTATACTTCAGGGTTTATTTTCTCTTCATTTTTAGGAGTCAACTTAAATATTTTCACCACTAATTCAGAATTTTTAATCAAGATATTAATTCTTAAAGCAACAATCATGTCCCTTCCCAGTAAATTGTAATCTGCTTCTTCTACTAATAGCAAATTCCCTAAGCAAATTTTATTTTCAGATTCTATTTCCACATCTTTTATTATAGGTACTTCAAAGGGGTCTCCCTTTGCACCGATTACAAAAACTTTTTCTCTGCTAGCCACACATCCGTATGGCAATTTCTGCAGGGTACTTTTCTCTGCCCCAGTATCTACAAGAAAACTTACTTCTTGTCGTTAGGGGCCCACTTTTAATTTTATCAAGGGCTTCTTGGATGTTCTGGTCTCTAAATTAAAGAGCCCCTGACACTCTTAATCCTCTTGAAAAATTTTCTCATCTTTTATTCTTTGTTTACAATTCCGCTGAACGTGTCCTACCTTTTTACAGTAGTAGCATTCCGGGGGCTCTCTCCGTGGGGCCGGGGCTGCCCAGTGAGAACCCCGACTTTTTCCGAGTAGTGTTTTAAACTTACCCTGCATCTGTTCTTGTTTCTGGATTTCTTTTACTGCAGTTACTAAAACCTTAGCCTGCAATTTCTGCTTCTCATCTTC
Source organism: Pseudopodoces humilis (assembly GCF_049639895.1). Lineage (NCBI taxonomy): Eukaryota > Metazoa > Chordata > Aves > Passeriformes > Paridae > Pseudopodoces > Pseudopodoces humilis. The sequence continues at coordinate 2,786,952 of NC_142225.1, read as the reverse complement.
TCTCCTCATGTATACTTTTTTGAGCTTCCCTTAGGAGCTCCTGGAGGCTTTTATCTTGCCACTCCTCGATCTTTTCTAATTTTCTCCTAATGTCCTCCCAAGATTTAGCAACGAATTGTGTTTTTTAACAGAACCTCCCCCACAGGAGAGTTCGGGTCAGTCTCAGAGTAAATCTGTAAACTTCGCCGTAATCTCTCGATCTATTCAGTGGGTGGTTCTTTTTTCCTTGACACTCTCTAAAAACTTTGCTAATATTCTGGCCCCTAGGGACCGCTTCTCTTATACCTTGTACAATCATGCTCCTTAAATCCATTATGTTCCGTCTGCCTTCCTCTGTCTGTGCATTCCAGCTCGGGCTTGCGCTAGGCCATTTCTGGTTACCTGGCATCCCCTGTGGATTGCGTCTGTCCCAGTCTCTGATCCCGGCTTGTTTAATCATTTCCCTTTCCTCTGGATTAAACAGTGATCTCAGGATTGCCATAAGATCGTCAAAGGTATAAATGCTACTCCCTAAAAATTCATCTAACCTCTCAGCCACTCCGAGAGGGTCATCTAACAACCGCCCCATCTCTTTTTTTAAATGCTCTTACATCTCCAGAGTTAAGGGGGACATTCACAAAACCGATCACTCCCGGGGCCGTCGGTACTTCCCTAAGAGGGAACAACCGGTGCCCCTCTTCACTCTCTCCCCATTCATTATCTATCATTCTTGCTCTTAAACAGGTTCTACTTGCGGGAGGGGAATTGGTGATTGTGTGTTGCCTCCCTGTTATTAATTGTGGGAATTCTGCCGCCACCTGGTTGAAGGGAGGAGTCCCCTCCGTTGTATGGGAGGGTCCCGGTTGTGGCGGCTGGACCGGCAGGGACGGATAGGGTGATCCCCAGCCTTGCGCAGAAAAAACCTCCGAGGAGGTTGCTGTGGTTACGGTGTTTACAGGCGGGGAAAGGGGAAGTGCTGCCGGCATTGCTGCTGGCCCCGACTCTCCCGCTTGAGACACACGTATCTCAGTGGGTTGGTCTCGGGGGCCCAAGGGTGCTGAAGGCACCACTTGATCTGCAGAGGAAGGTCCCGCCGGTCCATGATATGGGGGTGGTAAGTGATCGAGGGGTTCCCAGGACTCAGCTCTCGACTCACGTTTTTCTTTTTGCTTTATTGGAAATAGCCTTACTCTGACATTTACCCAGAGCTTAGCGTATTCCCTCTCCTCAGGATCTGAGGGGACTTTGTTCTCCACATAGGAGAACAACTTGTTACACGTCCATTTTTCAAATGTGCCTAACACTGGCCAATTGAGGTGACTTCTCAACTCCTGTCCTCCCCAAACCTCCATACAATAATGTATTAATTTTTCCTTTGATTTCCCCTTCCTCTGGGGACAATCTTCTCAGTGTTTTATCATCCACCCCAAGGGACTTTCCAGTGGGATGTCTGGTGATTCCTCCCCCTGATCGGAGGAATCTTTTCCTGTGCTTCTTCCTTGAAGCTTACTCTTTTTCTGCCCCATACTTCGCAAATATATTCTTACCTTTCTTCGACTTCTCCGTGAGTCGATATCAGTTTCTGCGTTGTGTACTTAGGAATCAAAATTTGCCGATACTCACCTTTCAGCGAGCTGAGCTGAGGTCTCTTGTAATCGGAACTTTTGATTCTTCCCTGGACCTCTCCCTGGGTCCGTTACTAAGAGGGTTTACCAGCCTCGAGCTCGACAAGACGTCCCTTCCCCTCCAAGTACCTTGCGATCAGTTCCCGAGACACCCTTTGGTCTCAGGTTTTACGAGTGTGTGTCGAGGGAAAAAAAAAACTTTCACTCTGTATCGCTTCCTTCGCGGCCGGCCAATTCCCTCGCGGGAGGATGGAAACGCGACCTTGAAGTCCGCACTCGCTTCGTGATCAGATCACGTCTCACACACTCGCCCGATCGCCCGCTCAACCAGCAGTACTTACAGCTATTTTCCTGCGTGGGTGTCCCTTGTGCGCACTAGACGTTTTACGAGCAAAGTAAGCCGCGGCTTCCGAAGGCTCCGTGCCTTCCGAGCTCTCCGATCCGGATTTATCCTTTTTATTGTGGTTTTTACCTCCGCCTAAATTTGGTTCGGATATCGGAATGAACTACGGGGGTTCTCAACTCACCAGGCCGCCAAAATCAGCGGGGGTACCCGTCCTGGGCAGCGAGATTCCCCGCAGTTTCTCCGATCCGAGTCACGGCACCAATCTGTTATAAATGCAAAGGCAGATTTGGGTTAAATAAAAACAATTTATTATAAAACAATTTTTATAAAAAAATAAACAATGAGGGAAAACCACAATAAAACAAACAGCGCAGCGCTGGGTGGACAGGGGTCTATACCCAAAGGTATAGGTGTTCCCAAATCCACGAAGGAGGGTAAACTGTCCGGGGTTTTTATAGGGATTTTTAGCCTTGAGGCCAAATTCCAGGCAGGCACCATTCATCAACAGTCCTTGATTGTCGTATGAATTGATTTCCTGGCGTTGGAGAATAGAGTCGAATGGACGTCCGGACCGAGTCTCCTCATATGTAAAGAAATTCTGAGTGGCTCTTGTGGTTCAGGCCATCCGGATGGGATGGCTGGATCCGGGTTGGAGCCGATGGATATTTCGGTTGGATTTTTCCTTTTGTTTACTTGATGGCTTCCCCCAACGGTAGCCCGCAAGGCGAGGTGTTCAGGTCCGGTGATGAATATCTCGTCGGAGCCTCTCCGTTTTGGCTTGATGTTTCGTGTCCTGTCTATTCTTCCCTGTTGATGGTCACCGAGCCTGTCCTTGTCAGTTTGAGGAGTTTTTTTTCTGTCAGCTTGATGGGCCGCGTCCTGTCTATTCTTTTTGTTGATGGGCGCCGGCTAGGATCGTTATCCTTTGAGTGGGAATTCGTGGCTAGATCTGGGAAGGGCTTGTGTGTCATACTGCACTTTATATTTTATATCATTATTGTTATATACATTTATTTAGATTTCTACGAATTTTTACAAGTTCATTTCTCACAAAACCTTCTTTCCCTTCCCCCTTCCCATTGGCTGTGACCTCCCTGCATCCCCTAATCACCCCTGCCCCTGGTATAAGAGATGAGACCCGGAGCATTTCAGTCTCTCTCTTGCCCCGGATGGACTACAGACAATACACCAGGGATTATTCCAGCAAGTTTGAGCCTCCTGTGTCTAGATACTTTGAGTCCGTGTTGTATCCACTCCAGGACCCCCTCGGCCGCCTGTGCCTTGAGACGAGCAGGCTCTCACCACGGGGGGGGTGGAACGGAGGGGGTGCTATCGGGGAGAAGGATTACAACAGAGTGGCGCCCGACCGTAGGGGCTATACAAGCCCACGTTTAAAGGCTTATTTGAGCCAGGGTGAGCTGTTCTTTGGAGACTTTGGATGCAGTTTAAAAAATACAGCAAAAAAAGTTTCTGAAAAGGAGTCGAAAATCCTCCAGCACCAGGGGACCGATTCCAGGGCAATAAGTATCTTTCCACCGCCAGAAAACGACAGAAAAAGGTAAGATTGAACTCCGACACCAGCTGGGAGGGGTGGAGAGTGAAACAGACCCTGGGGGGGACTGTGTTCTGTGTAACTCCTTCCCAGCGGCAGCAGCCCCGAGTGTGTGGGGAATCCCCCAGCCGTGGGCAGAGACGGGGTGGGGGGGGAGAGGGAATTCTCCTTGCTGCCTGTAGAGTGTGAGTTTAATTGTAATCCTTTTGGTGCAACTTTGTTTTCTGTGGTAGGGAAAATAGACAGATTGTGTGCAGAGCTGCTGTGACATCCAAAATGGGAGCCCGGCTATGCACACAAGAAAGGAGTCATACACAAAAAGTACAGAATTTTTTAAAAACCACAAATGTAAAAATTTCAAAACATAAGATAAAACAGTTTGTATTGTTATAAATGCAAAGGCAGATTTGGGTTAAATAAAAAACAATTTATTATAAAACAATTTCTATAAAAAAATAAACAATGAGGAAAAACCACAATAAAACAAACAGCGCAGCGCTGGGTGGACAGGGGTCTATACCCAAAGGTATAGGTGTTCCCAAATCCACGAAGGAGGGTAGACTGTCTGGGGTTTTTATAGGGATTTTGTGTCCTGAGGCCAAATTCCAGGCAGGCACCATTCACCAAGGGTCCTTGATTGTTGGATGAATTGATTTCCTGGCGTTGGAGAATAGAGTCAAATAGACGTCCAGGCAGAGTCTCCTCATATGTAAAGAAGTTTTGAGTGTTCCTTGATTTCATTTTTGGTTTGGGCTCTCAGAGTGAAGTATCCAAGTCCGGTGTGGAGTCGACAGATATCTCGGCTGGGCTTCCACTTATTGTCCGGCCTGTTTGCATCTTCAGTTGGGGTTTGCAGGGAGGGGTGCCCAGGTGCGGTGTGGAGTCGATAGCCATCTCGGCCTGGCTCCTTTCTTTGTTTAGCTTAATCGTTCGTGTCCTGCTTTTTCTTTCAGGCTGATGAACGTCGCCTAGGGTCGTTACCGCCTGAATGGGTACTTACTGCTGGGTTTGGGGAAATTCTTCGGCCACACTATATTTTATATACTTTTTACATTGTTATAAATCTAGTTATATACTTCTTTATTCTTTCACGAATTTTTATCCAAGGTTACATTTATCACAGTCCCCCGCCTAATAATCCATCACATTAAAAATTCGTGTTATTTTATTCAATTCTATGGGGGAAGGACTATAATTTTCACTCACATTCATTTTCTTCCCAGTCCGTTAACGAATTCTCACAATATTCTTGTGACAGGTTATGTTTATTTTGTTTTCAGGGTCCATCCCTTCCTCATCTCTGTAGAAGCAGAACACTTGGTCGAATTGCAAACATACTCGGTCATCATCACTTTTTAACAAATCAAGAATTATCGGTTCATTATTAAAAGAGGCTTTTTCTTCATGTTTTAAATTTTTACTTTCTCAATACACTTTCCCCCCATGGTACACATTTTTAAGTTTGCTTTATTGTAACATAAATGGTTAACCCTATAATATGCTAAAAAGGTGGATTGTCTTTTTCCTCCTATCCAGACAGTTTTGTTACATTGGCTGCAGACTGGAATTGGAGGGAGCATTCCCAATTCTCTCTTATACCTGAAGTGGGTAGCTTTAGTTTTTTTCTCATAGGAGTTTTAGACTGCTCGTCCTTAAAACTTGCCCCTGAGTGGTAACACCAGACCTCCCCCTTTAATTCACAAAGATTATACTGAGTGCTGTTAGACAAACAACGTTCCGGAGGACAGTTAATTATTCGTCTGGTATCTGTGGCAGTCTGACACTGCTCACACTTCCCCAGGAGACGCTCCCCCGGAGGTACCTCGGGAATCATTCCCTCGGCTAAGCACACGGCTAGACTCAGGACAGTCAGGATTCCCCACCGGTGTATCCCTCTGCCTTGCCCTTCGCCCGTATAGAAATATACGGCGGGGATTACCATCTTCTCGGCAGCAAGGATATTCTTCAGGGGCCCTTGTAGTCCTCATGGCGTACCTTCTCTTGAAAGCAGCCCACCGAGACGACTTAATCTTGTCTGTCCTGCACGGTACTTTTACTGTCTTTCTGCACTCGATTTCTAAAGTTTCTGCTTTGGAGTCTAGTTTACCTCTAATCCCCTTTTGAAAAAGCAGGTACCACTCAGGAGAGTCAAGTTCTAAAAACCCCACCCGGGTGACAAGTATTAAGAAACGGCTAGTCAGCTCCTGTTCTTTAGTCAGACAATCGGTACACAATCCCTTAGGTTTGTACTCTCCCCAACAGTGGGTTACTCAAATTTGTTTACAATAAGCACATTTAAAATGTATAAATGGAAAACAATCACAGTTTGCGTTGATGTAACTTATCTGGTCTGCAGCTCTACGATTTTAGAACAATCATGTACTAATTTTTCTGAATAGAAACTGAGCAGGATTTTTGTGCAGTGGTTTTCAATTCCAAACCGGGTGAGCTGATTAAGATGGCTTCATATTTTAGAAGCCTGGAATCAGTCAGCCACTTCTCTGCTTTTTGCTGCAATATGTTTCTCACGTCGTGGGGAGTGTAAACTACCAGGGGAGGAGAAGTTATTTTCTTTGCTTCTCCCACTAACAGAGCCACTGCTACAATTGCTTGTAAACACGTAGGCCAACCCCGACTGATTGGATCTAAGATCTTTGAAGCCTATAGGCTTCCTTTTGTCTGCCCATTCCTGAGTCAGGACTCCCTGTGCTGTTTGTTTACTCACATTCACAAACAACTGGAATTCTTTATTCGTATCTGGTAGAGTTAGTACCGGGGCAGTCATAAGAACAGTTTTTAATTTCTGGAAATTAGACTCATCCTGTTCAGTCCACTTCAGCCTGTCAGTGTTTAATCTTTCATACAAAAACTTCACTTTTTCACTGAAACCCTCAATCCACTGCCTGCAATATCCCAAGAGCCCTAGAATTTGTCTAATTTGCCTTTTTGTTTTTGGTGCAGGCAATGCAAGGATGCCTGCTACCCTCTCCGGGTCTAATTTTTTTCCCTTGAGATATCCAATGTCCGAGGTATTTTATTTTTTATTTCAGGCTCTGTGAATTGCAGCTTGGATTTTGATACTTTCAAACCTTTCTTTCTTAGAAAGTTTAACAAGGCAATCGTGCTTTTCCTCACACTCTCTTCAGTCGGTCCAGCTATTAGCAAGTCATCTACATACTGCAAAAGCTTTGTCCTGTCTTCAAGAGCAAATTGGGTTAACATTTGTTCTAAAGCTTGTCCGAAAAGGTTCGGAGACTCCACAAACCCCTGGGGGAGGACCATCCACCTTAGCTGTTGCTTACGGTTTGTATCTGGGTCCTCCCACTGAAATGCAAAATAATCTCTACTCCTTTCATCCAGAGGGCAAGTCCAAAAAGCATCTTTCAAATCAATCACACTATACCACACATCTTCTGGTGTGAGCCTATTTAGTAAAGTATAGGGGTTGGCCACCACCGGGAATCTAGTCCGGGTCCTAGCGTTTACCGCTCGTAGGTCCTGGACCAATCAGAAGCTACCATCCGTCTTCCTTACAGCCAGGATGGGGGTGTTGTGTTGAGACATGCAAGGTTCTAAAGTTCCCCCTTTTAGGAGGTCATCAATTATTTGTTTCAACCACCTTCTCCCTTCCATCGGGATGGGATATTGTTTGACTCTTATAGGGTCCTCAGAGTTCTCGATTTTTATTTCGATAGGTTTGATATCTAGCTTTCCTACCTCTCCTTTTGAATGCCATACTTTAGGGTTCATTTTCTCCTCATCTTTAGGAGTCAACTTAAATATTTTTACCACCAATTCAGAGTTTTTAATCATGATATTAATTCTTAAAGCGACAATCATGTCCCTTCCCAGCAAATTGTAATCTGCTTCTTCTACTAATAGCAAATTCCCTAAGCAAATTTTATTTTCCGATTCTATTTCCACATCTTTTATTATAGGTACTTCAAAGGGGTCTCCCTTTGCACCGATTACAAAAACTTTTTCTCTGCTAGCCACACATCCGTATGGCAATTTCTGCAGGGTACTTCTCTCTGCCCCAGTATCCACAAGAAAACTTACCTCCTGTCGTTGGGGTCCCACTTTTAACTTTATCAAGGGCTCCTTGGATGTTCTGGTCCCCCAATTAAAGAGCCCCTGACACCCCTAGTCTTCCTGAAAAATTTTCTCATCTTTTATTTTTTGTTTACAATTCCGCTGAACGTGTCCTACCTGTCTACAGTAGTAGCACTCAGGGGGCTCTCTCCGTGGGGCCGGGGTTGCCCGGTGAGAACCTCGACCTTTCCCGGGTAGTGTTTTAAACTTACCCTGCATCTGTTCTTGTTTCTGGACCTCTTTTACCGCAGTTACTAAAATTCTAGCTTGCAATTTCTGCTTCTCATCCTCTCTCCTCATGTATACTTTTTGAGCTTCCCTTAGGAGCTCCTGAAGACTTTTATCTTGCCACCCCTCGATCTTTTCTAATTTTCTCCTAATATCTTCCCAAGATTTAGCAACGAATTGTGTTTTTAACAGAACCTCCCCCACAGGAGAGTTCGGGTCAGTCCCAGAGTAAATCTGTAAACTTCGCCGTAATCTCTCGATCCATTCAGTGGGTGGTTCCTCTTTTCCTTGACACTCTCTAAAAACTTTGCTAATATTCTGGCCCCTAGGGACCGCTTCTCTTATACCTTGTACAATTATGCTCCTTAAATCCATCATGTTCCGTCTGCCTTCCTCTGTCTGTGCATTCCAGCTCGGGCTTACGCTAGGCCATTTCTGGTTACCTGGCGTCCCCTGTGGATTGCGTCTGTCCCAGTCTCTGATACCGGCTTGTTTAATCATCTCTCTTTCCTCCTGATTAAACAATGATCTCAGGATTGCCATAAGATCGTCAAAGGTATAAATACTACTCCCTAAAAATTCATCTAACCTCTCAGCCACCCCAAAAGGGTCATCCAACAACCGCCCCATCTCTTTTTTAAATGCCCTTACATCTCCAGAGTTAAGGGGTACATTCACAAAACCGATCACTCCCGGGGCCATCGGTACTTCCCTAAGAGGGAACAACCGGTGCCCCTCTTCACTCTCTCCCCATTCATTATCCGTCATTCTCGCTCTCAAACGGGTTCTACTTGCGGGAGGGGAATTGGTGATTGTGGGTTGCCTCCCTGTTATCAATTGTGGGAATTCTGCCGCCACCCGGCTGAAGGGAGGAATCCCCTCCATTGTATGGGAGGGTCCCGGTTGTGGCGGCTGGACCGGCAGGGACGGATAGGGTGATCCCCAGCCTTGTGCAGGAAAAACCTCCGAGGAGGCTGCTGTGGTTACGGTGTTTACAGGCGGGGAAAGGGGAAGGGCTGCCGGCATCGCTGCTGGCCCCGAGTCTCCCGTCTGAGACACACGTATCTCAGTGGGTTGGTCTCGGGGGCCCAAGGGTGCTGAAGGCACCACTTGATCTGCAGAGGAAGGTCCCGCCGGTCCATGATATGGGGGTGGTAAGTGATCGAGGGGTTCCCAGGACTCAGCTCTCGACTCACGTTTTTCTTTTTGTTTTATTGGAAATAGCCCTACTCTGACATTTACCCAGAGCTTAGCATATTCCCTCTCCTCAGCATCTGAGGGGACCTTGTTCTCCACATAGGAGAATAACTTGTTACACGTCCATTTTTCAAATGTGCCTAACACTGGCCAATTGAGGTGACTTCTCAACTCCTGTCCTCCCCAAACCTCCATACAATAATGTATTAATTTCTCCTTTGATTTCCCCTTCCTCTGGGGACAATCTTCCCAGTGTTTTAGCATCCACCCCAAGGGACTCTCCAGTGGGATGTCTGGTGATTGCTCCCCCTGATCGGAGGAATCTTTCCCTGTGCTTCTTCCTTGAAGCTTACTCTTTTTCTGCCCCATACTTTGCAAATATATATTCTTACCTTTCTTCGACTTCTCCGGGAGTCGATATCTGTTTCTGCGTTGTGTACTTAGGAATCAAAATTTGCCGATACTCACCTTTCAGCGAGCTGAGCTGAGGTCTCTTGTAATCGGTACTTTTTGATTCTTTCCTGGACCTCTACCTGGGTCCGTTTACTAAAAGGGTTTACCAATTCTCGAGCTCGACAAGACGTATCCTTCCCCTTTTAGTACCTTGCGATCAGTTCCCGAGACACCCTTTGGCCTCAGGTTTTACGAGTGTGTGTCGAGAGAAAGAAAACTTTCACTCTGTATCGCTTCCTTCGCGGCCGGCCAATTCCCTCGCAGGAGGATGGAAACGCGGCCTTGAAGTCCGCACTCGCTTCGTGATCAGATCACGTCTCACACACTCGCCCGATCGCCCACTCAACCAGCAGTACTTACAGCTATTTTCCTGCGTGGGTGTCTTTGTGCACACTAGACGTTTTACGAGCAAAGCAAGCCGCGGCTTCCCGAAGGCTCCGTGCCTTCCCGAGCTCTCCGATCCAGATCCTTTTCCTTTTTATTGTGGTTTTTATCTCAGCCTAAATTTGGTTCGGATGTCGGAATGAACTACGGGGGCTCTCAACTCACCAGGCCGCCAAAATCAGCGGGGGTACCCGTCCTGGGCAGCGAGATTCCCCGCAGTTTCTCCGATCCGAGTCACGGCACCAATCTGTTATAAATGCAAAGGCAGATTTGGGTTAAATAAAAAACAATTTATTATAAAACAATTTCTATAAAAAAATAAACAATGAGGAAAAACCACAATAAAACAAACAGCGCAGCGCTGGGTGGACAGGGGTCTATACCCAAAGGTATAGGTGTTCCCAAATCCACGAAGGAGGGTAGACTGTCTGGGGTTTTTATAGGGATTTTGTGTCCTGAGGCCAAATTCCAGGCAGGCACCATTCACCAAGGGTCCTTGATTGTTGGATGAATTGATTTCCTGGCGTTGGAGAATAGAGTCAAATAGACGTCCGGGCAGAGTCTCCTCATATGTAAAGAAGTTTTGAGTGTTCCTTGATTTCATTTTTGGTTTGGGCTCTCAGAGTGAAGTATCCAAGTCCGGTGTGGAGTCGACAGATATCTCGGCTGGGCTTCCACTTATTGTCCGGCCTGTTTGCATCTTCAGTTGGGGTTTGCAGGGAGGGGTGCCCAGGTGCGGTGTGGAGTCGATAGCCATCTCGGCCTGGCTCCTTTCTTTGTTTAGCTTAATCATTCGTGTCCTGCTTTTTCTTTCAGGCTGATGAACGTCGCCTAGGGTCGTTACCGCCTGAATGGGTAGTTACTGCTGGGTTTGGGGAAATTCTTCGGCCACACTATATTTTATATACTTTTTACATTGTTATAAATCTAGTTATATACTTATTTATTCTTTCACGAATTTTTATCCAAGGTTACATTTATCACAGTATCATATTTGACTCAGCAAAGTAAACAGATCGAAGTGTTGAAATTAGATTCAGTAACTGCCTGGGATGAAATTGGAAATTTATTAACCTTAAAAATAGAAAGAGGAGACAAATCGGCCCTGAAATTCCTCCCAGTTTTTCTTTTAATTCGAAAAGAATTAGTTAACAGAGAAATAAAAACAAAAGACAAACGAACACCGCAGTATCCACCTAACTTTCCTAACTTTTCCCCCAAAACCTCTGTTCCCCCAAGGAAAAAGATACCCGAGACAAACAATACAAGTTCTAGTCCGGTGTGTCTCTCTCAGCCACCCAGTCCTGCCTCACAAGCCATAAAGGCTCCCTCCCTATACCCCTGCAGTGTTAAAGAAAATGTATCTTCCTATCCCCACATGGCTGAGAGCCAAGATGGCACTGGCCACGTGTTACCTGGCCACATGGTGAATTCCCCTGTGTATTCCCTTTCTTCTACCCATGATCCCTCCCACCCACCGGTTCCCACCCATAACCCTTATCACAACCCCTTTGTTCCCCCTGACATTCCACCCTGCACCACCCCCCAGCCCTGCCTGGCCCCACCCTATGACCCTGTCCCCCGAGGCTGTAACCCTATCCCCTATCCCTCCGGCCCCTGCCCCGCGGGGAGGAGGAGCGGGGAGGGAGATAGTTACACCCCTTGCTACTGCAGAGGGGCAGGGGTGTCCCGGCACTGCTGCCCGATGGGGGGGTGCCTGCCTACCGGGCCTGGAGTGGTGGGGCGCGGGCCCTCTGCCGGCTCCTGCGGGGGTGGGGCTGGGTCTCTCCACGGGCCCGGTGAGGGAATAGGAACCCCGGAGCCCGGCGTGAGGGGGGGCCGCCCCCTGCCCGGCTCCTGCGGGGGAACAGGCACCCCGGAGCCCAGCGTGGGGGTGTGCGGGACCCTGGGGCCCGGTGTGGGGGTGTGCGGAACCCCGGGGCCCGGCGTGGGGGTGTGCGGGACCCTGGAGCCCGGCGTGGGGGGGGGGGGTGGAACCCCGGAGCCCGGCGTGGGGAGGGGCGGCCCCCCGCCCGGCTCCTGTGGGGCAGGAGCTGTGTCTCTCCACAGGTGTGGGGAAGGAACAGGCACCCCGGAGCCCGGCATGGGCGGGGGCGGCACCCCGGAGCCCGGCATGGGCGGGGGCAGGCTGAGGAGCCCAGGGAATGCCAGCCCTGGAGAAGATGAAGTTATGCTGACAGCAGCTCCTGTAGTATACAGTAACAGCAGAAGAGCAATGCGATTACAACATCAGCCTTTCAATTATCAAGTAATCAAAGATATTTGTAAAATTAAAAATTATTTTGGTCATGATAGTGAAGTCTTAAGGGGAATAATAAGAACTACATTGAAATCACAGGATTTAATTCCTGCAGATATTAAAGATTTATTTCGGTGTTTGCTAACTCCCTCTGAATATGATCTTTGGGAAAGCTTATGGAAAAGATCGTTAACAAAACTCCTAGCTGAACTCAAACAAAGTAATCAAAATGCACATGATACAGAGAACAATGAAATCACTTTAGAACATTTCTGTGGGGAGGGAAATTGGATTAATCCTGCTGATCAAGTGAGAGTGTTAACAAAGTTTGTTGCAGATAAAGTTTGTGATGTGGCTGAAAACATTTTTAACCAATTACCAACAGCTGATATTCAAGTCAGTTATGTTAATATTAACCAGTTTCCATGTGAGAGTTTCTTACAGTTTGTAGATCGTCTGAGACTACAGATACAGAAACAAGTTAAAGAACCAGTGGCCCAGGCAGAACTGCTTAAAGAAATGGCCCAAAGAAATGCCAACGAGGCTTGTCGTAGAATAATTCAGAGTCTTCCTATCAACCCTCCACCCACCATAGCAGATATGATTGAAGTGTGTGCCCAGAAAACAGACTTGTACAGTGTACATGACAAGAAACCAGACAACCCAAGGACAGTAGCAGCAGTGACACCAGGAATGAACAAGCCACAGATGTCACCAGGACAGCTGCAGCACATTGTCTGTTTCCAGTGCAAGAGGCCAGGACATTTTGCAAGGAACTGTCCTCAAACCCAGCAACAAGGGAAACAGCAGAAAAAAGACTCTGTTTTAATGGGAAAAGGGGAGGAAAGGGAGGGGGGTGAAAAACTGCAAAAATATAATTGTGAGGAATGTTTGCCTAATAAGGTCTGGCAACCGCAAAAGCGATTCAGACTTGTAACTTCTAAAGCTTTTTGTTTCAGATCTGACCGCTGGACTGTCGTGGGAGTAGATTTGCAGGATAATTCACAAGACCTGGCTGGACTGGATAGTAGGTATTTTGTTATTGGAGACACAGCACACACACCAATAGAGATTGAGGTGGCTCCCATGACAATCATGGGAGACCTAACACACCTCATCCTCTTAGCTAGGTGCCCCCAACCACCTTTCTATGTAGATAAAGGGCAAGTAATAGCCCAGGTAATCCCTGTTCCAACAGAAGTCCTAGTAGATGACAAAGCACCGGGAGTCTACTGGGCAGAAGTAGTGGGTGAAAACAAGCCCATTATGGGATGCAATTTAACACATAAATCAGAACATCTCCATGTAGAAGGGTTAATTGACACTGGGGCAGACGTGACCATCATACCGGAAAAGGTGTGGCCCTCACATTGGGACCTACAACCAGTGGCAGGAAAAATACAGGGTGTTGGAGGGATGAAACTGGCAAAAATTGCTAAAGATATCGTCCAGATCGAAGGTCCGGACGGTAGGATAGCTAGTGTCCGACCTTTTGTTATTGACTACAAGTGCCCCTTGTGGGGGAGAGATACCATGTCCCAGTGGGGGGTAAAACTAACAATCCCTGAGACACCTCAGGATTTTTGATAGAGGCCACTGTAGAGCGTCCTGACCAAAAATTATCTTGGCTAGATAATGATCCAATTTGGGTGAACCAGTGGCCTCTCAGCAAACAAAAACTTGGGGCGCTAGAAAAATTAGTGGAAGAAGAATTGGCTAAAGGACACATAGTAGAAACAACCAGCCCTTGGAATTCCCTGGTGTTTGTAATAAAAAAGCCAGGGAAAGATAAATGGCGTCTCCTTCAAGATTTAAGAGAAATAAACAAAAAAATACAAGACATGGGATCTCTCCAAACAGGAATGCCATCTCCAACCATGCTACCGCAAGATTGGCTACTAGCAGTAGTAGATATTAAAGACTGTTTTTTTCAAATTCCCCTGCATCCAGAGGATGCACCAAGGTTTGCCTTTTCCATTCCCACAATTAACCGGGAAGCTCCAATGAAACGGTACCACTGGACAGTTCTACCTCAGGGGATGAAAGCCAGCCCCTTCATCTGCCAGTGGTATGTGGGGTCTTTGCTGTCCTCAGTGCGTGCTGAAAAGAGAGAGGCTATAATTTTGCATTATATGGACGTATAACATACTGAAAGACACCCTTGACCTAGTGGTTAAAGTTTTAACCTCTGCTGGATTCCAGTTGCAGGAAGACAAAGTTCAAAGGATGCCACCTTGGAAATACCTGGGCCTGGAAATTACTGCACGGACTGTTGTTCCACAAAAATTGGAAATTATTGGTAATCCTAAAACTCTAGCAGATCTTCATTCTCTATGCGGGTCACTAAACTGGGTCAGACCATGGCTAGGTCTCACAAATGAGGACCTGAGCCCCCTACTCAATTTATTGAAAGGGGAGAGAGAATTACTGTCTCCCAGGGAGCTGACTCCAGAAGCAAAAACTGTAATAGAAAAAGCACAAAAGGCCTTGACAGAAAGACAGGCACACCGCTTCAAACCTGAGCTGCCTTTCAAATTTATTGTCCTGGGGAAATTGCCACACCTGCATGGGTTAATATTCCAATGGGCCGAGGGGCAGAGAGATACACTCTTAATAATAGAATGGGTCTTCCTCTCCCATCAAAGACCCAAAACTATCACCAAGCCACAAGAGCTGATGGCTCAGCTGATTCAAAAGGCCAGGGTAAGGCTGCGGGAACTGGCAGGTTGTGATTTTATGTGTATTCACCTCCCAGTCAGGCTCTCTGGAGAAGGCAAAAACTCCCCTGAGAGACTGACCAAAGAGATGTTTGAGCATCTGCTGCAGAGCAATGCTAACCTCCAGTTAGCTCTGGACAGCTATAGTGGACAAATTTCAGTTCATGCACCATCACACAAATTGTTTCATGAGGAATTCCATCTCATTCCTTGTGAGAAAAGGAGCCGAAGGCCACTCAAAGCGCTCACAGTGTTCACTGATGCATCTGGGACATCCCACAAGTTGGTGATGACTTGGAGAAATCCACAGACTCAGCTTTGGGAAGCTGATGTTGAGTTTGTGGAGGGGTCACCTCAGATAGCTGAACTAGCTGCGGTCGTGAGAGCCTTTGAGAAATTTTCAGAACCAATTAATTTGGTTACTGACTCAGCCTACGTAGCAGGAGTGGTGTCCAGAGCGGAACAGGCAGTTCTCAAGGACATTGAGAACGAGCATCTCTTTAGATTGCTGTCAAAACTGATTGATTTGGTTTCAAATCGAGAACAACCTTTCTATGTGATGCACATAACATCGCACACCCCGTTGCCAGGTGAAATCGCTGAGGAGAACCAGAAGGCGGATTCCCTTGCTGCCCCAGCTGAAAAGGCACGTCTCCCAGATGTGTTTCAGCAGGCAAAAATAAGTCACCAGCAATACCATCAAAATGTGCCAGGACTGATTCGTCAGTTCCAGCTGACATGGGATCAGGCTAAAGCCATCGTGGCTACCTGTCCCAATTGTCAGCTCCAGGCAGTGCCATCATTGGGCATCGGGGTTAATCCCCGAGGCCTCAAGAGCTGTGAGGTGTGGCAAACAGATATCACTCACATTCCCAGTTTTGGCCGCCTTAAGTATGTACATGTGAGTATTGATACATACTCAGGAGCGGTGTATGCCTCTGCTCATGCAGGAGAAAAGTCTGTACATGCTAAACAACACTTAGTACAGGCCTTTTCCGTATTGGGAATCCCTAAAGAAATTAAAACAGATAATGGCCCAGCGTATAAATCCAAGGAGTTCCTGGGATTTGTCCAGCAGTGGGGAGTGGAACATAAAACTGGCATCCCCCACTCCCCCACAGGTCAGGCTGTAATCGAGCGTACACACCAGACGCTCAAACAAGTCCTAGCCCGGCAAGGTAGCGAAGCAGTGTGGATGTCTCCCCAACAGAAACTCTGTAAAGCTCTGTTTACCATTAACTTCCTAAACTCATTTGAAAACGTGAATCCTCCAGTGACTCGGCATTTTAACAGTGGTGATCAGTTTAAATTGTCACAGCATCCACCGGTTTTAATCAGGGACCCTGAAACTTGGCAAACCAAGGGTCCCTATGAACTTGTCACCTGGGGGCAAGGTTACGCGTGTGTATCCACCCCTTCAGGCCCCCGATGGATTCCTCAGAAACGGGTAAAACCTTTTGTTCCAAAGAATCCAGCACCAGCAAGAAGAAAAGAGAAGCAAGTGGCTGTTGCTTCCAAGAGAAGACGCCACTGAAGAAGAGCAAGAAGAAACCTCTCTAGCCTCTGACCTGCATACTGTAACTGTGAATATGTTTTAAAAAAATTTCTGTTTCCTTTTTTTTTAGAAATAACCTACCTCTTACTCAAATCCATGTTTCTCATTTTTGTATAACAGAAAAGGGTGAGGTGTTGTAGTGCATCTAAAAATCTTGGTACCTCCCAAGGGTAAAACTCACCTCTGGTTTGTGTAATGTGAGTTCCTACCTGAAAACCTTCTTTCCCTTCCCCCTTCCCATTGGCTGTGACCTCCCTGCATCCCCTAATCACCCCTGCCCCCTGGTATAAGAGATGAGACTCGGAGCATTTCGGTCTCTCTCTTGCCCCGGATGGACTACAGACAATAAACCCGGGATTACTCCAGCAAGTTTGAGCCTCCTGTGTCTAGATACTTTGAGTCCGTGTTGTATCCACTCCAGGACCCCCTCGGCCGCCTGTGCCTTGAGACGAGCAGGTTCTCACCACGGGGGGTGGAACGGAGGGGGTCCCATCGGGGAGAAGGATTACAACAACTCGTGGTAACACGACATCCTCAGCCTGGCTGTAGAGCTGAGACTGAAGTCCCATCTTTAATTATTTATTGCTGATTAGGAATTGGATTTTCTCTCTCTGTAGAGGTAAGAACTGACCTTGGGACAGAAGCTTCCAGAGCAGCTTCCTCAGTGTAGTTTTTTCCTGTGTGTGTAAGAACTCTCACCAATTTTCTCTGAACGAGTAATCAAGGAGTGCTGATGGCACTCACACCTGTGGTTTGGGCTGGTAGGGATATTTTACAGTGGGATGTTATGCCCAGAACTCACTGACACATCAGCCTCATGGCCGTCAGAACAGACTGCAGGGGTTTATTTTATTCATAATTTAGTGATGATTTCCAGATATCTGAGGTATTTTAATGACTGCAGCAAAGTGGGAAAGGAGCCCATTGGTTCAGTTTGTAGGAGAAAGGAGTAAAAGATTGAGGTTCATTCACTCAAAATTCAAACTGATAGGATTTGCTCTTTGAAAGTAAGAAAATATCTCATTTTGGCTTTGAAACTTTAGATGTTTTTAAAGGCTAATGATGCGCACTGAGGCAGTTGTGAATGGAATTCTTCACAAGGACAGCCGACTGCTCCAACAGCTTTTAAAACAAAGACTTTGGGAATTCAAAGGGCTTTAAAGCAGTGTTCAGCTGCTGGGTGATCCATTGAGGTTTGCTGGGGAGCAGAACACGTACAAATCCTCCCTGGCTGGAGTAGGGTTGTGAAATATTTAATAAATACTCCGAGTAGCCTGTGCAGATATAAAAGCTGTGTTCTTCCCCAAGAGGCTGGGTTATGTTGTGTGCCCTCATCCTGACCACTGAGGACAGTGACAAATCCAGACCTTGAATTCCAGAGGAACTGGCAGCACTGAAATGATTTCCCTGCCATCACCTCCCCTGTTTTCCTGTGTGTGAATATGACCTGGTAATGTCCTACCTGTGTAGGATTTCCCCTTCCTAAAGACCTTTCTCTGTGCTTCCTGCATCCACCTGGCATTGGAATGCTACATTGGAATGGATGGATGTGCTGGTTGTAAATGTTTATCTATTGCACAGCACCTTCACACAGACTCCTGAGGTTCTGACTGGAGAGAGACCTGCAAATCACTCATTATTTTTACAGAGATCTTAAAACCCAACTCCAGTTTGTGGTCTGTTGGTTCTGCACTGTCTAAACCAGGCTCTTGGTTGGCTTTCAGGGCTGTGACCCAGGTTTCATCCATAAACATGCTGCTTTTCTGGAAAACAAATGCAATTTATTATTGGGTGTTTCCTTGACCCTCCATTCCAGTAACAGATGTTCATAGACATGGTATAAAAACCATCAAGTGCTGTAGAAACCATTGGTAATAATGAAGTGCTTGACCTGCAGGTTTATTTGCACATTTTGATATATAAAACTGTCACCTCCTTTTACATCTCACAATGTTTCCTTGTACAGAAAATAGCTGTAAACAATTGACTACCAAAACTTCTTCTGCCATTTGACTCTCCTGTGAAGGAATGAGAAGTTCATCAGTTTTTGCTCTTTTCACTAGTAATAAATAAAAGCCATTTGAGCCAGTGAAGGGAAATGTTACAGAAGCCTTCCAATATTTTCTTGCTCTCCATGACCTTTCTAAACATGAACCTGAGGAAGTCTGTTGTCAAAGCTGTTTTCCCCCCCCCAGATGTTCAGGGTGAGGCTCTATTGCAGTGCTGGGCTGCAACAGCTGCTCACACCATGGAGCAGAGCTGTTGTCACAGCCAGGACAGGATGGAGCTGAGTATTCCAGGCAACAGATGTGGCAAAACATTCTCCAGCTCATGAACACTTTGCCTGTAAGTGTGTGTTGAAAGGTTTTTCTCCTGTAACCACTGTCCTCAAAAAATACTGATAATTTCTTTGCAGCAGCCCCAGCATAAGCCACCAGCAGGATTTGGGTGTTGCTGGATTGGCAGCAGTGGGAATTCACCTGGTGCATCCTGGGGTGCTTCAGGATGGAGGCAAAGCCTTGAGAACACAGAGCTTTAAGAAAGAAAAGCCCTTCACAGCCAGGTCAGTGCAGCAAAGGATTCTCACCCTGGAATATTCCAGTGCAGCCCCAGGAAGGCTGACTGGGCCAGGAGGGCTGAGTCCCTCCTTGTCACATGCCCAGGGTCCAGGTTTTACAGAAACATGGCCCCAGTCACAGCCATTGGTGTCCCCCAAGCTGCAGCTCTTGCACGGCTTTAGTGTTTGATGTCCCAACCAGCTCCTGCTGGTTCAGTGCAGCTGCCAGGATTTGGCCCCATTAATCCAGTTTTTCTGTGCATGCCATGGGGTGACATCAATGATGAAACTAGTTCATTCTGGATGTTGTAGAGCAGTAAAGCAGAAAGAAAACTTCTGATACATACACTGGGAATCTGTTTAAAAATTGGAATTACAGATTTCTGTCAGTTTTCCTCTTTCTGCCCACACTGCTGGTTGTTCTCTGGTGTCTGGTGGAGATGCCCAGGGCTGATGTTCTGCCAATTCATGGTTTAATTTTCCATAACTGCAAAGAGACAAGAAAGGGAGTTTGAGTCTAACAGGAATGGTCTTAATCTCCAGGTAACATTCTGTGTCTCCTGCCCATCCTGCTCTGCTCAGTTTCAGGATGAGCCACAGGAGGACTGGGATAAAGGGAGGAGCCCTGGGTTCTCACAGCTTCACCTGAAGGAAACTGAAAATGAAGTGAGCCCTGTCCTTCCCCCCAAAACTGGCTCAGGGAGGTGGGGACACACCCAGCACGTTCTGGTGTCTGGGTTCCCAGTGCAAACCCAGGCCTCTCTCAGGGCTGTGGCCTCAGAAGTGACCCCAGAGCTGCTCTGCTGGCTGGGACAGGGACACTTACTCTGATATTGAATCCTAGCAGGTCACTGATCACTCCTGAGACAGCAGACAGGATGACAACCCGTGTGATGTTGTATATCAGTGGGTTCATGGTCAGTCCATACAGCCTGAATGGACTATCCAACTCCTGAAGTGACAGGACAAGGACAATGGTCCATTAGCACTCACCAATACCAAAGAATTCATCCTCTGACTTTTAGCTTAGCACTGGCACTCCAACAGAGTGGGCTGCCTCTGGGTCCTTTCTTAAATACATGTACAGGAATTGCCAGTGTTCCAGAGACATCTCCTGCTGAACCCAAGATCTCTGCAACAACCCCAGCTGCACCAGAGCCTGACACTCCAGGCTGCAGAATCACCTGGCCCAGCCTATGGACTCCCAGACTTTGCTCACTCCTTCCCAAATTTCTCCCTGCTGCTGGCAGTGAGCTCCAGCATCAGAGCTACTGAAGGAAAACAAGACTGGAGCAGTCAGGAGATGCTGTGCTCACCCCAGTCTCTCACTTGGTTAAAGCATTGCTAATCGAGAGTTCACAGCACTAATTACCCACACTGGCCTCATGCTGCTCTCTCTGTCCCAGCTGCAGCAGCACTGAAAAACCATCTTTGTGAGCGCTAACTCCAAGAGCCAAGGGAAGGGCAGGGCCACATGGCATTGCCATAACTCCCTGCTTCCATAAACTCCAGCCATTCAGCTGGAGCATCTCACCTTCAGCAGCTTTGTGGACAGTTTCAGCACATTGTTTACCAGAGACAGCTGCTCCTTCTTGTTTGGCTTCTTCTCCATCTTCAGGTACAAGTTTATCTGTGACAGACACCACAGGCCAGGGGTTGATGTTCCAGCACCAGCCCCCAGCCTATTCCTAACTAAGGGAAATTGGAGCCATTTTTGCAGGCTGCTGTCACGCCTGAAGCAGTGAATTTAGCACTGATAACTTCATTCTCTTCCAATTGTTTTGGCTAATGCAAATTAACCCAGAAATATTCTAGAACTGTCCCAACAGCACCAGCTCATCCCTCCCAGGCTGACCAGTGCTTTCTTGCCTTCTGGCTAACACATGGGTTGATTCCTACATTTTAAAATTTTATTCCAGTATTTAAGCTGGTTTGAAATACATTAATTATATCCAAACAAACCACAAAGCCCAGGGGAGAACAAGCTAAAGGGAGCTACCTGCTCAGTGAGCAGGATGGAAATGTTGCTGTATTTCTTGTTGGTCTCAGAGCCCAGAGATGCCAGACGTAGAAGAAAGAGGAGCAGTGCTGCCTCCCACATCAGGAACTCCCAGTTGTAAGCTGCATTCAGAAAGGTTTTGTGACCCTTAAGAACCTGTATGGGGAGAAAACAAGGCACCAAATGTCACTGACAAAGTGCCTATTCCTGAGACAAGTGCACAAGCACTGCCCTTACTGCTTCTCTGCCGTGCCCTGTGTGCTCTACAGCCACTGACAGCTCTTCCCAGGAAGTGTAAATCACTCCTGTGATGGGGTTACAGGGAAAGGTCTCATTTCTAACCTGCCTTTAGCTTGGAATTGGATATTTTTTTCTTTCTTCTCAGAAAAGGAGCCTTGTTCCTCCCCTCCCTCTGTTCAACTAACAGGCAATGAAGTGCCTTTCCTTGCCCCACTGGCAGCCTCAACCAGGCTAAACTGGTGCTGCTTTTCCCAGTATGGACTCACACAGCACAACTGGGATTGTCATTCCCTCCTCTGGAAACCTGTGGCTTACAAGAACAGTCACAGCAGTGACATTATCTACAAACACCAGCCTCTGCTACCACAGCTGCTGCTTCAGGGGATCAAGGACCTGCCTGAACACAGCACTGACACCTGAAACCAGCTCCAGCATTGGCACTGCTGCCTGTAACAGGTTTAGTTAAGGGTTAAAAAGTGCCAGTAATTTTCCACATGGTGGTTACATGCTCCAATCAGCCCTCTGGAATAAATGTTCTGTGGACACCTGAGGTCTTTGGGCAGTCTCCTCTCCTTTGTGCCCAAATGGCCAGGTCCTGAAGTTTTCCTGATGATTATAAACCCCCTGACCTTGCTCTGCAAGCACATAACAAACCTCTTCTTCCATCTAAAAATGACAAAGCTCTTAAAAAATGCTACACTCTCTGTGCTGCTCTGGGGTCAAACAGCTCCACTTCAAGCCTTTTGTAGGCTGGTGGAAGAAAAGCCTTCAGCACTTGGGAGCATTTTCCCTACTTTATAAACCACAAAGGTTAAAATCTCACCTGGGCACAGCAGATAAAAGCAATTGAAAGAGCCAGTAAAAAGACTGAGGACACCACAACATCCACAGATCTCTGGGGGCCTCGTCTCTGCGGAAACAAGGACACAGCGTCAGGGCTGAGCATGGTGTGCAGCCAAAACTCACCACAAACAGCTGGCACTGGCATTGGCACTGGCACACCCCGTGCAATAACCAAACCCCAGATCAGAACTCACCTTCAGGTAGGAGCGAAGGGATAACCAGATCTTGATGTTCTCCACCTTCTTGAGCCTGAAGTGAGGGATTTCATATTTCCTGGCTTTCCGAGCAGATGTAATGTGGCTGAAGAGCTTAGCAAACAAAAATCTCTGCAAGTTAAAAACACAGCCATGCCTTAGTGTAAAACAGAACAGATTGCTTGGGATTCTTAGTGGTACCTGGAAAAAAGGGTCCCTGTGGAAACCCAGCATGAGACCTGGCTGCTCAACCTCCCTAGCAGCAGTCGTTTTCATAGAATTCCAGATTGGTTTGTATTGTGAGGGACCTTAAAGCTCATGTTTTTCCAGCCCTTGCCACAGGCAGAGACACCTTCCACTCCCCCAGGTTGCTCCAAGCCCTGTCCAACCTGGCCTTGAAGACTTCCAGGGATGGGACAGCCACAGCTTCTCTGGCCAGGGGACAGAGTAAGACCTTGGGGACAGGTAAGGGGGGAATAGGGGTGTCAGGAATGATATTGATAAGTATAATTTGTGACTGATCAATAAGAGCCTTCCCAGACTCCCCTCCCTGACCTTGGCAAGGGCTAAGATGAGATGAGCTTTAAGGTCATCATCCTATTTTTATTCCTGCTTTCCAGGTTCCTGAAAGGCACCAGGATATTTAAACCCACCTGTTTGTAGGTTCTCTCCGCAACACACATCATGAAGAAAAACATCCAGGTTAAGCACAGCCTTTCCAGAAAGTTGATGGCAGACAGGATGAGCACAGGGGTGCTGGCAGGGGCTCCACAGAAGATGTGCAGAAGCTCCATCAGAG
Source organism: Pseudopodoces humilis (assembly GCF_049639895.1). NCBI lineage: Eukaryota > Metazoa > Chordata > Aves > Passeriformes > Paridae > Pseudopodoces > Pseudopodoces humilis. The sequence continues at coordinate 2,763,932 of NC_142225.1, read as the reverse complement.
AAATGGAGCAGAGCTGCTCCAGGTTATCTGTGTGGAACAGCCTGTAGAGGAATGGCAGGAAGGCCAACCCGATGGTGATGATGTTTCCCAGCATTTGATACCCCACTCCTTGCTGGTGGGCATTAACCTGGCAAGCAGGAATAAAAATGGGATGATTACCTGGGGTTTGCATCAAGGGAGTGTTGTTGTGGTAGCAAGCAGTTGGTTCCCCTTCCCTTCACAGGACAGAGCCTGAAATAATTCCACACATATCAGTCCAAACCCCAAACCAATCAGCTAAATAATCACACCCCCACCTTAAGCACCCTGCAGAGACAATCAGCAACAATCAGCACTTGTCAGTCTTCAAGAGACCTCCTAAACTGGGGGTTTCAGTAATAACATGTGGGACAACCCTCTTTGCAGCTGGGGACGGACCAGTTTCATACAGCCCCTAATATCTGCATGTGTAACTATTTCCAGGAGTTTTGGTGGATATTTTCTAAAGCGTGAGGGAGAGGTTGCAATGCCACACGGCCCCCTTACTCTGCTCATGATAATTCCACTGATCTCCAGCACAGACATGTCCACCTTCTTGCAGTCACTCCCTTCCCAGATCAGAGCACTCACTTTGGCAGATGCTGGGCTGGTGTTCTGAAGCCAAAACAGATGGTTCTAGAAAAGAGAGAGGAGTGCAAAAGGTGGGTCAGCTCTTTCTGTCCTGCTGCGAGTAATGCCTTTATCTAGAAAGGGCTGTGACCCAGGTTTTACCCATAAACATGCTGCTTTTATGTAAAACAAATCCAATTTATTACTGGATGTTTCCTTGACCCTCCATTCCAATAACAGATGTTCAAAGAGATGGTATAAAAATCATCAAGTGGAATATTGAGATGGAATAAAAATCATCATAAGCAATTGGATTGAGGGGGAAATTCCATTTTTGCTTTGGGATAAGCAGCAGTGCAGAGGGGAGGGATGGACTTGATCATCGAATCACTGATTTTATTTAGAGCATTCCAGACTTCCACGTGGTTTTGGCCTCATCCAGGTTGCTCACCTTATACCAACAACATCCTCGTTGCCATGCCACTCATATTTGAGAAGACGGGGGGAGAAGTGGGAGAAGCACTCCCATCCCCTGGGTGGAAATCACCAACCTGCTGGAAGACATCTTCCTTCAGGTCCCTGCGGGAGTCCCTGGCAGAGCACTCCTCACTGTCGCTGGTGCCTGAGGAGCGGCACTCGGGGCCGTGCAGGAGATCGTCCCACAGCATGTCCTCGGTCTCCGAGTCCTGCCGCGTGCTCTCTGAGTCCCGCCGGCTCACACTGCAGCTCCGGGGTCCCACGCTCAGGCACGACCTGGGATCCTGCAACAGCAGCAAAGGTTGCACAGCACAGCCCACGCACGGTCTGTAAAACCAGCACCTCGTCCTCATCCTCCTCCTTGCTCCTTGCTCCTTGTCCTCCTCCTCCTCTTTTCCCCCAGCTTCCCAGAGCTTTGAGTGCTCCCAGTTGCACCCACACAGTGGAAATGGTTTAAGACAATGTTTGGGGAAAAAGCACTTCTATACCAGAACTCACACAGAGCCCAAGCACTTCCTACCTCTATTCCCAACCTACAAAATAAAAACTGACATATGCATTTTAATACAAAAATGGTTTTTTTTATGCATTTTGCATAATCTGTTTTAATATTTCATGTATATTTTGCAATAATTTATATATACCCATATTGATATCCAACTTGATATCCACATATTTCTATTTTACTTTCAGGTAGGATGAGTGGCAGAGGGAAAAAACCAAAACAATGAAGTGACTCCATATGTCTCCCAGAATAGATTTCTTCCTTCATTTACAGGAGTTGGACTTGATCCTTGTGGGTCCCTTCCAACTCAGATAGTCTATGATTTTAAAATCAAAATTTATAGCTTAAAAGCTGCAAGCATAAGACTGCCTCCCAACCACAACAGCAATTGCAGCAATTCTACACAAGCAATTAGAGGCAGCTTGGACTGTCCTTTGTTTCCAACAGAGTTGTTTGTTTATTTGTGGTTTGTTTAATAAAGCAGCACAATCAGGATTGTGAGCATTGTGAAGGTTTACAAAGCTGCCAAGCTGCAGAGAGGGAGGAGGTCACACCTTGCACCTGAGGATTCTGAAGCACAATCATTTCATAACTGTTCTGATGGAGGGGGGCTGGAACGAGATGAGCTTTAAGGTTCCTTCCAGCCCAGCCCATTCTGTGAACCCTGCCAGGCCTGGGAAAGCCCCCTCTCGTGACTTTACAACCATACCTGCCTGTATAATGTGGATTCCAGTTCAGACTCCACAACACTGTCAGAGTCTCTGGCACCTTTCAGGGCTTGCTTGACCTGCCAAGACCAAAGGAAAACCACCTCATTATCCATAGCAAAACAAGGTGTGGAAAACAGCACTAATCCCACCTGGGTACCTGTGAGACAGCCTGGTTGAGAGAAACCAGAGGCCTCTTTTTCTTCTCCTCGTAGCTGTTGTCACTGGAAGCCCCTTCCATGCTGTGGCGTAACAGGATCCTTTGTGCCATGGCCCCAGCATCCTCCTCGCTTGACAACTCATCAGAAACACCGTCCCTGTTGGTGCCATCATCCTGCAAATGCACGGCCAAAGCCACACCAAGGACCAGCCTGAGTCCCAACAAAGGCTCCAAGGCAGAGCTGCCGCCCTAGCACAGCCCTCAATGCCTGCAGACCCAGCACACAGAAACAGAATTCTCTTGGCATCACAGAGACTTCACAGATTTTAACTCCTGTCCCCTGCTCTTGTCTTGCCCCAGAGGTAATGAGAGAGAATTTTGGGTGGGTGGAGTTGGAGTTGGGGCAAGGACAGGAAGAGGAGGAGGCAGCAGCAGCTCCTGGCTGTGCCTTACTAGAAGCCTTAAGCCCAGATGTATCTATGAGCTGGGGGGTAACAAATCCAAAATCCTGGGCTGTGCCCCTATACAAAGCTCTGCCCCTCTCCAAACTCTTTCACAGAGAGGGGGTGGGATGGCACAGTATGACAGAATTCCACCCAGGATCTATTCCAAGTTCTCCATGTGGAGTTCACACACCACTGGCCAAGAGGGAACTCAAGAGTAATTCCCGAAATCTTTGAATCTTTGTTTCAAAGCTTTCAACAGAGGTCATAATGCTTTAGCTCTTTCTCTCTCCCCAAGGGATGTCTCAGTCTTACAAGACAAAATATTTTACAGAACTGCTTTGTAAAATGGTCAATTTATTTAGTCATTATCACCATTCTCCCTTAACTGAACACCTTGTGATCAGAAGTGTCAACAGTTAACAGAGCACTTTGGTAAAACACACAGTCCAGCACTGTCTGTGACCACACTTGGTCAGGTTGGACAGAGCTTGGAGCTGCCTGGAATAGTGGAAGGTGTCCCTACCCACGGCAGGGGGTGGAATGAGATGAGCTTTAAGATTCCTTCCAACCCAAACTACTCTGGAATTCTATTCTATGATCATGAAAAGAAAGTACCAGCACCTTTTCAGCTGCTCAGTGAGAGGCAGAAAGGGGTTTCTAGGTTTCCTAATGCAGGCAAAGATTAGCAGGAGGGAATATCTTGTATTAGATCAAACCATACAGTTAAATACCAGCACATTTCTGGGCACACAGAAAACACACTGAAACTGTGATTTCAAAGGATCTCCCCTGGCAGTACCTGATGGCTCTTCTCCCCATCAGAAAGTTTACTTTTCTCTTTGGAGTGCAGCAGCCTGTGTTCAGATCTGGCCTGTCTGGGTTTGATGCAATCACCCACAGCACTTTCTGTCTCGGTCCCTTTCTCAGCTACCAGCTTTACTCTTCTAGTCCTAGGAGAGAAATGAATGTTTTTATTAGTGAGAATTAAATGCTTTTATGTCAGGGAAAAACTCTTTGGGGTAAAACATTCTGGTCTTCCCTTGTCACACAGGTGCAGCATCAAACAGGATACCTAAGGGATAAATCATTTTCTTTGGCTGACAGGTTTTGTGTGATGAGTCTATTAAAAAAAGATTTATATCCACTTCACCCTCACTCAACATGTCTTTTGTAACTCTAATAGTATCTTAAAACTTCTAAATCAAGGGGAAAGTTTTCATTAGTTTTATTTTTTAAAAAAATAAGCGTAATTCAGAACAAAAATTCCTTGTGAAGAGAAAGCACCTGTGAGCTGGAAACTCACCAGGAAATTCAGCTGGGAAAACAGGAGAAAACAATGAAATATTATCCCATACAATCTCTCCTCCTTTTCCTCGAGTTACTTTTAGAGAAGGAAGGTGCCAAAATGAGACAACTGTCCAAAACAAAAGGCACAATTTCTTTTGGAATTCAGCTAAAACAGCAATACAATCTCAGCACTTACTCAAATGAGGTCACTTATCTGATAAATAAATTCCACCACATTCTACAGCTAATCTAACACTTGGTTCCACATGATCTAATTTTATACAGTCTAATTTTATATGATCTAATAAGGACATACTAAATATTCCTGAGAAATCAGCTTCCCACATTGCCATGAAAGTTTTAATTCAAAAAAAGACTGACAGGTTGTGGGGATGTCAGTGACAGCACACGCTGTGCCTTCATTCTCCAGGTCCCAAATTGCTCCCAGTGTCATGAGCAGCACAAACCCAGCAGGGGTCACATACCTCCTCTGGAAGAGCAGACTGGATAAATTGGTCAGCAGAGATGCAGAGCCAGACTGCTCTTCCTTGCTGGTTCTGTCAGGAGGAGACCAACTGTTCCCATCCACACCCACAGGTTTGCGTAACTTCCTGAGTTTTAAGACAAGGAGAATTAAGTTGGTGCAAGAAGCTACTTTTAAGGTCTTTCTTAAAAGATCTGAATGAGATTTCAACAGCTTTTTGGATGCCATTTTTCTGAAGTCGTGCAAACAGAATACTGACTTCCAAATAAAAAAATTCTGCCTATACTCCCAGCACATCAGAGCATCGCTGAGAAAGGCACGAGGGACAAAATCTGAAGGGAATCTTTGCTGCAGAAACCTGAAGGAGGGAAAGCTCAATCCAGCCCCATGTCCAGCTGTGATCCCACCAAGGGCTCTGCTGGTGCTCACCTGCGGCGCCGGCTGAGCCCGTTGTTCCCTGCAGGTCTGTTCACCTGGGTGGACACGATCTGGCAGTGAACTGTCCCCAGCAGCAGCATAAGGCACAGGGGTCCCATCACTTCACTGGCACTCACAACAGGCATCATGAAGTACAGCACCACTGCTACGACTGGAGAGGGGGAAATGGCACCAACACAAAAATTAAGGAGTCTGGCTCAATTATTTGTTTTTACTATGTTTTGTTGTTTTATTATTTGATTTCTGCAATTACTAGTGCCACACACCTTGAAATGCACATTAAGTTCCAGACAAGATCCTCATGCTGTATATTATGGACTCCAAAATCATAGACTCACTAAGCTTGGAAAAGCCCTCTGAGACCATCGAGTCCAACCACTCCCCCAGTACTGCCAGGTCCACCCCTAACCCATTTCCCCAAGAGCCACATTCATACATTCTTTGATGTCACATTCCTTGCAGAAGAAGGTTTATGGCACAGCGTGTTCCCTCACCTTGCATAACGTAGAGCACCAAGAGCCACATAAAAATACGCTGGGAAGTGACCTGTATCCACCACTGGCTGAACAAGGGGAAAAACACTACTCTCACAATTCCTTTCCTCGTCAGTGATGTCCAGGGAATTTCAGGCTTGGCTTTGGCAAAGGTAGAGCCTTGGAATTGAAGGGGAAACAAGTCATCATGAACTGAATCACAAGAACTCTCTTGCTGGAGTTCCCCTTTGGGCAGCCCCAGCCGTGCCACAGAGCTGAGCAGGGGGTGACAGCAGCCCTGCTTCAGACACTATTCAAAGCTACACAGTTCCAGCAGACACAGCTAAAGCAGCTCCTTGTCTTCTCTCAGAGCTCTGGCTCTGACCTTTCCCTGCTCTGCCCTGCTCTGCCCCCAACCCTACTCCCACCCAACACTCCTGCAGAGCCAGCCCGAATTCCTCCCGCTCTGCTCTCAGGTTTTCAGTGCTCCTTTTGCCTCAGTGCTCACGAGCAGGGGCTCCCCTGGCACCAGGGCAGGTTCTGCTTCCATCACCCTGCTCAAAGCTGTGATGCACCTACAGAATCATGGAATATCCTGAGCTGGAAGGGACCCAAAGGGATTGCCAAATCCAGCTCCTGGTCCTGCACAGATACCCCAACAATCCCATCCTGGGCATCCCTGGAGCGGTGTCCAAAGGCTCCTGGAGCTCTGGCAGCCTGGGTAGTGCCCATTCCCTGGGGAGCCTGGGTAGTGCCAGCACTCTCTGGGGGAAGAACCTTTCCTGATATCCAACCTAACCCTGCTCTGAACCACCTCCAACCGGTCCCTCTGTGGCATCCCTGTCCCAGAGAAGAACGAACAGAGCGAGCACCGCTCACCGCTGATCAGATCCACGTCGATCAGATCGGGCTGGATGTGCCCCTTTTTCTTCGGCTTGTTCTTGAAGCCCTGCGGGGCGGAACACACGGCCGAGTTAGCGGCGAGGGGCGCGGGGGCCGCCCCCCCCACCCCGCCGCCGCTACCTTCATCTGGGTCTGCTCCACGGCCTTCTCCCATATCTGCTGGTCGTAGGCCCCGATCTGCGGGGAGAGGAGGCTGAGGGCACGGCCGGGACCGCGCCCGCCCGCCCCGCGCCGCACTCACCTTCTTCTGGTACCATGAAATGGAATCGCGACAGGCCATTGGGGGCGGCGGGACCGGCGCGCCCCGGGACCGACCCCGGCCCCGCTCCCGTTACCCTGGAAACCGCCGGGCGCTCGACTGGCCCCGCCTCCCGCCCCCCCACCGCCCAGGCAGCGCCAGTCGAGCGCCGAGCGCCCCCCCCCACCCCGCAGAAGAAAGAAGCGCCCAGGCGGGTAAAGGACAAAATCAGACTTTTGTTTATTAAAAAAATACTTTACAGGAAAAAAATTCTATGCATTCCGCAGGACTATTTTACAAAGAAATAGCTTAACAGTTTGACACTGGTGTACAGTCAGCTACCGACAGCGCGGGGGGGGCGCGGGGCCGCCCCAGCACACGCGCGAATGTCAATAAATACACTAAGGCCGCACAAAGCAAACAGTCGTCCAGGCAATTGTACACGTCCTCTGGAGGCAGAGACCTTAGATAAATTAAAACCACAGAAAAAATAATCGTAGCTGCCAATCAAATCAAATTAAATCACGAAACAGCAATACAGGAGTCGGTATCTTTACATGTTGTACAGAGAAATCAGAAAGCGGGTGTTTGTCTGAATGCTCGGGGTGCCCTGGGCACTGCTCAGAGCCCACACGAAGGGACAGAACGGGCTCTGGGGGAGAGGAAACGATTCCCCCGCTCCCCTCAGCCAGCTCAAGGCTGCCCAGGCTCAACATTCCTCGGGAACTGCAGAGTTCATCCCTCAGCTGATTCACACCGCTAACCGGGGCGGTCACGCCCGATATGAACTTGGGGAAAGCTCTGACAATTTGCCTTGTCCAGGGGAACTGAACTGTAACGTGCAGGAACGCACAGCAGAGCCTCTGTGAAAAGTGTCCCTTATGAATCCCCTGGGAACACGTCGTGGTGCTCCCCCTTCCTGGAAGAGAACGTGGCAGATACCTGCACCAAGCGACCTGGAGCTTGTCTAGAGGAGAGAGGAAACCAAAGCCAGCCAGTATTTCAGCTTTACACTGCATTTACTGGTCCATTTCTAGCACAGCTGAGCCACTTGCCTTTATCCCTGGGATGTTTTAGTCATCAGCACTTGATTTAAAGTCAAGTCTAAGCCTCAGTTCTGTTTCACAGACAGAGCACTTGGGCAGTGACAGCTGTCTCCAGCACAAAGCTGGAGTATTTTCTACCTGACACACATCACAGAGCAGATCCTCATAAATGGAGCATTGAGGATTTGCAGAACTGACCAGCAGCCTTCAAATTTAGGAACTGTTCTGTATCTGCTTTCCACTGACAATAACAGAACGTTAAGGTGTTGGAATGGACCTTAAAAATCACCCAGTCCAATCTCCCAACTCCCTGCCATGTGCTGGGACACCACCCACTGGGCCAGGCTGCTCAACCTGGCTTTGAAAACTTCCAGGGTTAGGGTATCCACAACCTCCCTGGGCAACCAGATCTTCACCACCCGTCAAATTTCTTCCTTATCTCTGAAATTCCTCCTCTTTTGATTTGTACCCATTGCCTCTTGTCCTGTCACTCAGTTGCTGATGAACAGCCCCTCTCCAGCTTCCCTGTAGCCCCTGCAGAGCATGGAAGGGGCCCTGAGGTGTCCACACAGAACAGCCCCAACTTCCTCAGCCTTAGAACAAGCCATCAAATGTGCGAGAGTTTGATCAGCTCATTAAGGAGCCCGCTTTATGAAATCTTGGAGAAATTCAAATAGCAGAACAGGAGATATTCAGGAATATTTACTGGGTTTGTTCTGCTCAAACACTAAGTGGCCTGAACTCATTACTTCCTCTCTTAAACTGCTCTAGCTCATGAAAAATCAGGGTTCTACAGGTCTTGGGCTGGAAAACATTTGTGTTTGTCCCACCAAGGCTTTGTTCCAGGCAAATGAAGCAATGGCTGGAGAATGAGCAGCTTCCCAAGCAATTCCTCTCACACTTTACATCCAGACTTGAGATGGAATTTGAAAGCCTGCCAGTTTAGTTAAAGCACAGCAAAGCTGAGCATGGATTTAGTAAGAGATTCTCAAACAGCTTGTTCCTCTCTCCCTCAGTCTTTCAAAATAGGATAGCATCAGCAACATTCAGGTCATTCAAAGATACCTTTATTTATGTGCATTTAAATCTGACATTAGGTTTTAAGTTAGTAACTGAGCAGAGCACAGAGAGCATGATGCTATTGGTCATGTACCTCCATGCAAGAGGAAGTCAGAGCATTTTCCAGGAATTTCAGGCTGTTGTCACTGATTTCACTAAAACTACAGCTTGGAAAGTAGCACAAACCACCCTAGTCTTCCTTCATCCATTTGAAAACATGCTATTAGAATTTACAAAGGACTTCCAAATGTATTCTCTCTTTATTCCATTCCAATTTTCCCAAGAAACAGACAGGTTGGTGCATGGGGGCTCTCACTGTTTATGCTGCCTCTGCAGGCTTGCTCGGCCCCTGCAGGTGTGACAGTTCCTGAGTGATCAGTGCTGGCTGCCAGGGAAGGGCCACCCTGGCTGGGCCAGGGAGCAGCACGGGAGAGGCGCAGAACAGGCACGTGGAAGACTCGCAGACTTGGTCAAAAGGAAAGAACACCCTGGGGAATCTTTGAATGTGAAGGATGAACTGAAACCACTATTGCCTGTGAGGAATTTTACTTTGCACAACCCTTAAAGCTATGAAATTCCTCTCAACATAAAAAGTGGAAAAAACCCACCAGAGAACTGACAGCTCGTTTCTGAGCCGCACTGAGTCATCTAGAATTTCTGCTAAGATTAAATTACACCCCTGCATGAATCACATTACTTCTCATCATAAAAGCTTTCCATTCTAACACCTTATTTACACAGATTACTAAACGAGTCACTACCACTTCAATCTGTAAATTAGTTTTAAATTGAAATATTTCCTAGTCCTCATTTTTGTACCGAAGACAATACATACATACACATAAGGAGTAATACAGGTTCTAACTAATCACTGCAGTATCTTCTGAGGATTATTTCTCTATCAGTTTAAAATAGTGACCTCTACACTGAGGTGTTAATATGTATATAAAAGCCTACACAAACAATATTGCACAAAGTAAGATTTATAATAGAGTAACATATTTTAGAGACCCTTATAAAGAGAAGAGTAATAATTGATATTAAAAAGATGCATCCAGAACTAACACAGCATCTTTGCTTTTGTCTAGTCTAACATAGTGTTTCAAATCTTTCCTACCCCAGTGAGGATTAGAACAAATAAAGTTATCTGGAGACAGCTTAGTTTGCACCAAACCCCAACTTGTATTCTAAATGTGGGGAGGGGGGAGGGAGAGGGAAAAGGGACTTTTCCTTTTGATGACTGGAAAGGGCAGTAATAAATGGGGTGAGTGAAAGTCAAATACAGATTACACATTTACATCCAGAAACATTGAAAGATCGTTTAAAAACTGTTAATAGCTGACACTCTACACATTGAGCATGTGCTGCTGATTTTTCCACAGTAACTGGGCACCCAGGAACTACACGTGGAAAAAGCAGTCCAACGCCAAAATACTTTTTATTGTGAAATACTAATACAGAACTTACACAGTAAGGCTGTCCTTATTCTAGGAAGTCAGGTATCAGCTCAATGATTATTATATTAAGTGCATCAGTACAAGGGAAAGTCCAATCCATTGGACACGTTACGACCCGATCAAACAAGCTGCCAAGTTGGTTAAGTATTTTAAAGCCTTAAAGTGCTCAAAGATAGCAGTTTCCTCCACAAGACTACCGAGAGGTTCTCTAATTTTGACACTAGCATTTATCACGTTCAGGGAAGATGTATTTTGGAAGCAAAAACCCTCACACCAAACAACATAAGCAGTGCTGTGAGAAGTGTTAGGTCAGTAAGTCATTGCATTTCAACAGGAATCAGACACTTGCTTCAGTTCTTTTTACAGGTCACCCTTGTAGGAACTGTAAGAAACATCAATTTCTATAGCTTGTATATAAACCAACATGTCAAGAACAGACATACCAAAAATTCCACAAATCATCAAAAGTGCTGTGCTTTCTCTATTTTTTCTTTTTCTTTTTTTCTTTTTTTTTTTTTTTCTTTTTTTTTACTTTTTTAAGCAATTAAAATGAGATGGGGAAGTCACTTTGCAAGTCTTCTACAAAAGCATCACTTTCTGGTGAAGATTAGAGATAAAGTAAAAGTAGGGAAATAACAGTGACCAATGGTGAGTTCAATCATTTCATGTTCCTGGAGGAATTTCAATCTGACTTTGAGAAGATATTCAACATCTCTTCACTTAAACAGAAAGAAGTGGTAGACCACTGTTACAGGTTGTACTAAGGGGTTAAAATACAACTTGAATTTTGCATAATCTGTGTAAAAAAGATATGCTTGACATTTTGGAATGTCACCTTTCTTTATAGAATTATAGGCAAGATTTCTCCAATAAAACATAAGCCAGTTACAAAACTATAACTTCACATCAAAATTTTAAAAAGTTGTTTAAAAAATGTTTGAATATATACATATCACACAGAAGAGCCTGCATGATCCTGTGGATTGTGTTGCTGATCAGACTCTGTTTTAAAACCTGGAAGGGGCTGAGCCACCTGATCTGGTTGCACAAGTCCTGATATTGAAGAAACAGAGGAGGAGAGCACCCCTGGGGTAAGCTGAATTTCTATACCTGGTTCTTCAGACTCTATCTTTACACTCACACCTTGGGGTTCACCTTCTGCCTCTGTGTTTCCAGGAACATCACTGCTCAGGCTTGAATTGCTTTCTGCTTTTGGAGAAGTCTCCCCCACGGGGTGATACTGTTTGAGTCTGATGTGCCAGGCTAAGCTGCAGACTGCTGACACTGTTTTGAACTGATGAATGACATTTCTAGGGATGAAGTAGATGTCATTGTCACACAACTGAATCCTAGCATAGCGAATGCCTTCCCGTCTCATTTGGTTTAGTTTGGCTTCGTCCACCCATTGAACACACTGGGAGAAGGAGAGATGGGAAAGTTAGTGATAAACTCTTCAAACAATTCAGCATCTTTCTGTTTTCAAGTTAATTCATGTCCAAATCAGAATGTTTCCGTTTCATGGGTAAAACTTCAAATTCAAATGAGAACTAGACTTTTAAAATACAGTTTCTCAGATATGCACATCTTTAGATGAGAATGAAGAGGTTTCTATAGTTATAGTTAAAAACTACAAAAATGGGCTGTGTTATTTGGGCTGACAGGACTTAGTTTAGATGCTTCCATAGCCTAAGACATCAGACATTAGAAAAATCAGGAACAGGCACACATGGCTCAATCAACAGATTGTTTCTACAGCACACCCTGGGATCCACAGCATGAACCCCAGCTCAGGGGAAAGGAAAAGAAAAAGATCCCTTCCAACTGAGCTATTTTATCCTGAACTGAGAGAATTATGGGAACTGATGGGATACAAAAGGGCTGACTTTAGGGAGAAGCTGGGATCTGTCAGAAACTCCTCCCAAAACATCAGGAATGAGCTGTCACAAGGGCAGATTTGATACCTGTGACACTGGAGGTTCATGCAGGTCCAGCTGAAGTCTCTGCACAACATCAGTGAAGTCTTCAGCATGAAAACAAACCACATCTTTGGTTATACGAGGCTGGTCACTCCTAGAAAAAAATGAGAATTCCACAAATTTTTAAAGTATTTCAGTTACAGAGCATTACAGCTCTTCCCAGCAGAAAGCTTCATTGAACCAATGACCTGCTTCAGTGCACAAAGTCTCAACACTTCTCAATAGTGTATTATTTTGAAAAACAGGGATAATTCATAGATTTCTCTTTTTTCTTTCTCCACTCTTGCTCCATTCACAAGAGAAGTGACGTTTGCATGGGCAATATACTGAAAAGCCTGTGAACCAGGTTCAAACTGCCACTATGAAAGTTCTCTGTGTTCCAGGAACCACAATTTGCCTCAATTCTTCCATTCTAAAATTGGACAGAATAATTCTGCATTAAGGGAAAAATGTAAAATTATAAAATAACACTGAAGTTGAACCTGTGAGTAGTTTTATTCAACAGCGGAGTATACGAAATACTGGCATCTTTTAGTCTAATGATATCGCTAATGATGCTATCCAATTTCTACTGTAATTTCTAGCTATTAAAATGATGCAAATCCAGTTTCTCTGCAAGGTCAACAGCAATATCCTGGGTGCATAACCTGAGAAAGCACCGCAGCTGTGAAGCTAATTGCACTGAACTCTCAGACTGCAGTTACAAAAGCTAGAATTAACATATGTGCTCAGGAAAAGAATAATCAAGGATGATGGTCCAAGTTTAAGGCTTTTGTACATCACTAAAATATTCTGCAAGCTGCTGCTACAAATTTTTTACTGCCTCTAGATGGAAAAATAGGAAGTGCGCAGCTTGAGGTTTTCAGCTCTATGCAGCTTTTGAATCACAGAATCACACAATGAACTAGGTTGGAAAAGACGTTTAAGATTATCTTGTCCAACCTATGGCCTAACACCTCCTCATCAACTAAACCATAGCACTGAGTGCCACATCCTGGCTTTATTTTTAAACACATCCAATGAGTCCACCACCTCCCTGGGCAGATGATTCCAGTGATTGTCTCATTATAGGGTTTAAACTGTTTCTGATTAGGTTTGTTTTGCAAGGAATTTTTTTTTTTTTAAAGAATAGCTGCATTCCAGCAGCACTTACCATTCCCCAAACTGCACAGCCTTGAGCACCCCAACAGCAGCTGTGCTCTGCCAGTCAAAGCCCTGCCCCACATGGTCAGCGTGAGCTCTGGTCCTGTCCTCAAACAGGACCTCGCGGGGCTCGCTGGTCCGAGGTAGGTACTGCAGGTTCTTGATCTCGTTCATGGACCTGCAATGGGATAAAAACACACTAAAAATGTCCCTGTTGCTCAAAAATTAACATTTGTACTGAAATAATCTTGAAATAGTGGGTGCTGCAGGATTCCAAGGAACAAAGCATTTCCTTGATTTTTTTCTAGGTGTTTATTTGGTGAAAGATTGAAACGAAAGTAGCAAAGTACAATTCAGCTTATGAGATCAAACTTCACAAAACAAATCAAGTCACATAATTTTTGTGTTCACTTGTGCTGAAAGACTTCCTCCAAGAATGTATTGGTATGTGAAATAGAGCTATCCTACAGAACCTGAGCTTCAGGTATTTGGGAGTACATCCAAAAATTCCTGAAACGACAATTAAAATATGCTTCCAAATTTCCTGAAATTTGTCTTAGAGCACTCTTTCAGGGACAGAAAGCAAGCACACACAATAATTCCTGAGCAGGCAGGCAGTGTTACAAGTGCTTTAGCACTGACTGCACTCTGATGCAGCATAAGCAGTAGAAGGATCTCTGCTGTTTTATGGCATTCCACCTGCTCTTACCACCAAATTGGTCCTTCCCACAGAAATAAGACTAATTAAGCCTCCTGAAGGATAATAAAAAGAGGTTTTAATCTTAAAGCACTGATCTAGGATACGTAAGAAGTACTGAAAGAAGTTGTGAAATAAAATACCCATCACAGGTAACATTTAATTTGTCTGCTGAGCCAATTTGAAACAAAGTGAAAGTGAAACTTAAATCTGAATTAGTCCTCTGAAAAGCCAGTTGCACATCAATCACTTTGCTTTTGTTCTCAAGTCTGACACAGACTTAACTGCAATGTTTTTCCTCAAGTACAAAAGGAAACCCAAACTGTACCGGCGCCGTTTGAAGGGTGATTTTGGCATATCAGCTGTGGGGATCATCTGCTCTCCCGGCCTCACCCACATGATGGGTCCATCATCACTCTGGGACCTGCACTGAAGTCTGAGACTGGAAAGAGTCCCCCAGGGCAAAGTCATCTAAAAGAAAATAGGAACAGAACAACCCACAAAACACACATAACACAAAACACTGGGTAAGATAGAAAAATTAAATGATGCCTTTGGTAAAACTGGTTCATATCTGCTGTCAGAAGAATTGCATAGAAACTAAGTAAGTTTGAGAAGAAAAAGATATTCCAAGCTAATTTTGTCAAGCATAGTTTTTAGGGAAGTAGAAGTGCATATATATATAACAAACTTGATTTTTTTTTTTTTTAATTAGCCACCTCATTCCTTGCCTTTGGACACAGGAAAGAATGAACCTCAGTAGCCCAAATAAGCACACTAATAAAGAAAATACCTTACAGTTTCTAATTACTTGGAAATCTAACAATTGCTTAAATATCTACAGTGCTCTGATCACAAGTTACTGCTTACTCTAAGAAATGGAGATTCTTCCAACATATCTAGGAATTCTGGGAAGTAGTCCCCAACTTCTTCATCCACTGCTCCCACCAGGCTGATCTGGCGCATGGGTCCTGCTCTGTAGGTGCCACAGCAGTACGTCCGATTGACCTGAAGGCCAGACAGGAGACAACACCACCACAGCTTTAGTTCTCTCACAGGAGATTAAAACTAACTAATCTAACACAGCTGGGATCAATCTTGGACTCATCTACACCTGTTTCAGCAGCTGTGCCTTTAGGAATAAGCACAGGGACTGTTTAGAACAGAAGGGAAAGAAAGGACTCCTGCTTGTACTCCTGACAGGAAATCCTTCTGAAGTTTGAATAACAGCAAGTGAATATTTGACTAATTCAGGAACAATTCAACACTTCCAGGCTGACTTGAGAAAACAACCACACAAGGTTTCATTGTGACTCAGTCTTTCTCCAGCAAGCTTCAACTCTCCATAGTTTGTGCAGCTGGACTGTTGCTTCTACGTTTCAAACCAGATGCTCCTGGGACATGCACATTCCTCATTTCAGCCCTGTCCCTGAGGTCCTCCCCCTGGGACTGCAGTGAAAAACCTGTGTCCTTCCTGCAGTGGTTCTGGTGGTGCTATTACAGTATACACAGAATACTGGGCAAAAAGCAGAGGAAATGAGAGGTTTAGCTGGAAAGCCAGTGCTCACTGAGAAGAATTTTAGGATAACCATTTGCAGCAAAACCTACTGTCAGTGCTGGGGCCAGAAGCACTTTAATCTCAAGCTCGTGGACATCCTCTAGAACACAGACTGTCCCACCTTCCAGGGCATCTGGAAACTTTTCTTGCCAATTTCCTGTTCCCAGAGGAGAGCCATGGGCAAACGCCAGTGTTCTGTAGCCTCATCCTATGGACTGCAGCTGGAAGATGCCACTGGCCACAGAGGAGGTTCTGTGTAGATACCACAGCTAAATGACACTATAGAGCACAAGCTCTATACAGCACAAGTCTGTTTTGCACACTCAATTGTGTCTGAGCCCCAGCCTTCAGTGCTCTAAGCTGTTCTCCATGACTGAGTGGTGGGACAGTACAGACAATTACTGGTAAATCTCCAGTTTAACAGTCATGTTCACACTGTGTGATGCACAACTCCACTTATAGATACGTGGGTGGAGCAGCTTAGCTTTTAGTTTCAGTTTTGCATGTTTAGCCAGCAAACCAGATGTCATTAAACTAGTCCATGGAGTTGTTAAAGGTAAATTAGGAGAGACTAATAAAGGAAGAATAGAATTACTGCTGCAATTTTATCCTCCATCAGAAGCCATAGATATTTCACTTCCTAATTGCAGGAGTTTAGCTCACTCTATTTGCTGAATGCAGTTCAGAGCAGGAGCACTGGAACACCTCAACAATGTTTTAGTTCTGTGCACCTACAGACAAACTGAGGACTGAAGGGCCCTGGTCCTTCTCCAGTGAAGCTTAACTGCCTGGCACTCGACTCTTTCCAGATGAGTTCTGTGCTACTGAAACCACCTGGTGAGAGTCACTGGTATTTCACAGGTGTTGGCATGAGCTAAAATAAATTAGAATTCCATAAGCAGTTTCTCCTTGTAATGTTTTCAATGGAAATGAAAAATGAGAAGTTTTAACTATTTATTTTTCATGCACTGGAACAATGAAAAAATAGACAAGAATTCAGGAATTACACAGGAAAGAGTAGAAATACTTTAGGGAAACATTGGATTTCAATGCTTTAGCTTTTAATAGAAATTAAAGGAATATAACAGACTTGAGGATTAAACCTAGGACATATTTACACCGAAAACATGCACCAACCCACAGCAATCCCCAGCAGGCTATATTATTCATCTCAAGTACCTCAATCACAGGGGATGTAGCCTGCTAGTTTAATATGCCATAAAAAACCTCCTCAGTTTTTTTAAAACTGCTTCTCTCTCATTGTTAATTCCTTCTGAGCAGCAAACACCAACACCACCAGTTAGGCCAGTAGTCTCAAGAACATGATGTAATGAACATCTGAAAGAACAGGCACCTTGCTCTCACTTTACAGCTGGGTGGTTTTAGTGTCCCATGAGCAAGCACCCGCCTGGCTGTACTGCAAACTCTTTGGCCTTGCATTCACCAGGTGCTCCAGATCCCCTCTGAGCTCTATTCACTCCACAGCCACCTCATTGCACAGCCTGCACCCCTCATTGCAGGAAGAAAGCTGAGATGATGAAATAGCTGAAGTCACTTTGTTATGTCCACTAGGATCTCTCTCAGTGTTTTTTAGTTTTGTTTAAAGTTCAGCTCTTGTTTAGGAACTTAGCTGGGGTCACTCCAGTTCATACGGCTGCCAGAAGTCAGTAACTTATTACCACAGCACCTCCCTTGCTATAATTTGTTCCCTGTCCTGCTTTAAAAGCAGCAGTGGGTCACAAGCAGTCACTGCTACTGTTTTTACTGTTGCAAAAAGACAATGGGGCCAGTAAGACCACTCAGGCAGCCTGTGCCCTTTCAAATGCCACCCAGCCATCACTGCCATGCGTACCCCCCACACTGACAGTGACATGGGCATGTTTAAAATTAACTCTTGAGTGCTCATGGAGACATTTTCTCTCAGCTGCACCTTGTGCCTATCAGTGTTTCCCACACTTGGGTGAGAACAGAAGCAGGCTGAGGCAGTGTTTCCTGTCAGAGGCACAGAGCTGGTGTTTATTTGCATGCTTCTGAGCCACCCCAGCCTCACCACTGGTTAAGTGAGCAGCACAGGGTGAGAAGAGGACACACAGATGAGGCATCAACTGGAGACAAATGAAATTAAGCCTCAGAAGTTTCTCTCCAGTTGCAAGAAAAGCATGAATCAGTTGACAGCAACAGTATTTCAGTATACCAAGTCAGCTATAAAACCAACCACACAAACACTTGGCTACAAGGAAGAAAGCAAGAGCAGAAGGCTGATTCCTGCTGAAGGACATGCCAGCGCAGCAAGGGTGACATGTTTGACTAAAATCTGACATCATGCAGGATCACTGGGCATTGTTTGTATGGCTTTAGTGACAAACCAAATGAAGTTTGCAGTTCAGTTGCACAATTTTTCCACTTAATACTTTAGTAGCTACTGCTAAAAAAAGAAATTACCCTTCCAGAATCAGAGAAGTTCACATGGGGCAGACAACCAAGCTGTGATGTGGTTAATGAACCAAAGCTGTCAGGGACAGAGTAACCTGTTCTGAGCAACAGGAGTAAGAAAACTTACCCAGTTATCACCTGTTGGCTGCTTCTCCCACCTTCTTCCCAGAAGAAACAGCAGCTTATGCAAAACCTACTTCCCCAATTCTCTTTCCTGGCCTCTTCCCAGAACCCGCACACACCCTCTGTGACAGCCTAACTGTTCTTTGGATCACAGAGAGAATTCATCAGGCAGAGAATTGATCAGTTGGGAAAAAAAGAAGTGTTTTTTAAACTCTAAATATATTCTCATTCACTGAGTGGAAGCAATTGTACTGAAACAAGTGATAAGAAAAATAAGAGTTCATTCCAGCTGCACCACAAAGAGTTTCCAAATTAGTGTGCCCTTATGTGAGGAAAGCTTACTGCTCAGTGATTTGAGTCTTGAAAGCTCTCAGCCCAAGTGCACAGCTCCACAGTAAAGGCGAGCTGCAGTACTTCAGTGTTAGAACCCATGAGTGCCAATGCAAGCAAAGAATCCACAGGACATTAAAGATGAATTATTTTAAGATACTGAAACCAAACACTTATGTAACAAATATATATTGGAGTGCTTTGCTATAAACTCACTGCCCTGAGAACAAAGGAATTCACCTTGCAAAGCAGTTAATTATCACTAGATTTACCAAGTCCTTTAGATTAAAGTCAGTATTTTGAATACTGCAATTCAGTTTCACTAAAAACACAAAACAGCTGAATGTCATGCAAGCCAAAGATCACATTAACTTGCAGTTTACAGAACAAATTTAGATTTCTTGACACTGAATCTTCAGGATTCAAGACTCCCTAATGCTCCAGACCCCCTCGGCACAGGTCTGTGCAGCAAACTCATGCACAGAGAACAAACCTAGAACAGAGGCAACTTAATTATAAATAGTCAGTGTTACAGCATACAATAGTGCAACATGTTTAATCTGCAAACGCACAACTATGAAGTGCTTCTGCACTGTACAGTTCTTGTACAGAAGAGTGAAAAGTGAAGCTTGGCCAATCTGTTCATCCCTCACCAGATCTGCCAAGGAACACCAGCCCAACAGCCAGGTTCATCACCCAGGCCCTCGAGCAGGGCATTGCAGCCTTCTCCATTCCAAGACAAGCCAGCCTGCGAAACTTGGGTGAACCCACTAGCAATTCCAATGTTTCCTTCAGCTTTTCCATCACCTGTATTCTCTGGAGAGCCCTGCTCCAGCTGCCTGTGATAGCTCCCCTGCTCTGTTTGCTCAGGGAGAAGTGCACTAACACACTTCAGCCAGATAGGATTAACCAGGTCATGCTGGAGCTGGGTTTAGAGAAGTGGTTTAGACCAACTGAACCTTATGTCATGACTCAATCAAGTTTAGACAGTACTTAAAATAGAATTAATTGAAGTACCAGCAGACTATAACCCAACAAAGCCTCTTATTTATTACCATACATTCCTCACGTGTATTTATAGTGCCAGTATTTGTGTTCACAGGACATTCACTGAGAAAAAATGCAATTGTTAAACATTCCAGAGGCTCTGTTTAGCCATTTCAGGGGTCATCACATATACTCAAGCCAGAATGCAATCAGGACACCAAAGAATACAGATAAATCCCTAATACAGAAGACTTTAAAGCCTGATCTGTGGACACATCTGCAGCACACAGGTGTGTGCTGTGCAGAAGTGCTATTGCCCACAGCAGTGGTTCAGAGACTTTTTGGGGTACTCTGCACCCAGACACAGCATAACTAATTACTTAAATCAAGAAACAGAATCTGGTTGAAGTAAGTGCTGCAGCAGAGAACCACTGTCAAACAAAAAGCCAAGTGTCAGAATTATTCATTTAATGCTATTCAGAGACTCCACAGCAACCAAGCAGTAATTTTCTGTAAAGGAGTAATTGTTTTTCCAATGCAAATCTTGCTTATAAGCATTTGGTAAACCCTACAGAGACCCAAATAGCCCATCAACAAGCACTGACACTCCAAAGTCTATTGTTAATGCTGTGCTCCTATTCTACTGAACTGAACACCACTACACTTTCAGATTTATCCTCCCAACAGGTGAACTAGTAAATGTAATTAATGTCTCAACTAAAGACCTTAAAGTAATAAACCGTTTGGATCCATTCTCAGACTAAACAGAAAGAAGCTTTATTCCATCAAAAAGAAATTTATCTAAGCTGTAAGCTTGTGGTATACTCATAGACACTTCTGAGTTTGATCACAAGACTAAAATGCCAGAGATTTTCATATAGGAATCTTAAAATTAGCTTAGTTTTTACTGTTGCATCCATTTAAGTTACACAGAGATACAGTTTCAGAATTTAGTTTCAGCATAACATGGAAACAAAGGGAGTAAATAAAATGAAACTCCTTTTCCAAGGCAATATAAAAGATCCTCTAGCAACCTTCAAGTTAGAAAGTTTAAGCAGCATAAGGCATTGAGGGAACTAAGATAATAAAACCCTTGTGAAACAGATATACTGAAACGTGAAAAGTAACATCATTGCAAAAAAACCCCAAACTCCAAGACCCAAGAAAACAAACCCCAGCTCTACTGACTTGGAAAGCAGCGCTAGCATTTGCAGTCCATGCAACTCCTGACAAAGACTTGGCTGTTGTTTTGAACAATCTCAGTGTTTTCCCAAGTTTAGAAGAAAAATATGCTCAGTGCAGATCTTTCCTCAGGTCACAGGTAGCAGTGTCTGAGGTGTGATTCACTAGCTACCTGGGAGCACAGAAAAGCTTTACGCAGATGCAGGAATAGACAGCACAGTAGTGTAGCCCTAACATTACTTTTCTTCATCTTCATTAGAAAATAAATTTGTGACTTGCCTATTTTAAAGCATACCTGCTCTGGGTTACTGAGATTAATCAAATCTAGGTATTGTGCAACATTTATGCTTTTGAATAGTTCTTACCTGAGAGTGAAAATTTGAAATTGTTGTTGTTTCAATGTCCTTCTTGCCCAAAATTTCCATTTTCACTGGAGTATTTGGAAAGTTAAAAGCAAAGTAATCCAGGAAGTCTGGCAAATAGGCAGCTGCTCCGTGCACTATGGCTAAAGCATAATATGCTGCATTTTTATCATTTTCACTGAATGACAATGCAAGAAACTCTTCTGCAAATCTCTCCATCTCCACTGGAGACAAAAATGAGAGTTCATCCATGTAAGCGTGCAGGACCAGGGCACCTCCATTGGACTGATGCTCCTCGTGAATGAAGTTACTGAATTTAGTGCCAGTCTTCAGGAAGCTGCTGCGGACAGAGTGCTCCTGGTGTGTCACAAAGGGGGTTTGTACTCCCTGGGGTATCCGGTATTCCTGCATGCCCAAGTTCAGCCTGCACAGCTGCTCATCCTTCAGGTACCTGAAGGATTCCTTGTTCATTTCCAGGTTGTCACACTGTCCTTGAGACAGAGTCTCCTTGTCAATGCGAGTGAGCCCAGCACACACAGTCTGCACCTCTTTGTTGTACATCTTCAGACGTTTTCCCCTCACATCTTCCCGGTGTTTCTTTTTCTTTTTTTTCTTTATTTTCTTCATAATAAGACTGTCAGCTCGCTGGGTTTTGCCATTTTCATCTGGAGTTCCTGGTAACAACAATAAAGAGAAGATTAGAGTTCTGCAGTTGCAGCATATTCACCCCAAAAGAATTCAGGCCTCTCACTTGCTGAAGGGATCTACTCCCAGGGAGATTGACCAATCTTAAAACACTTTTAAGATTAACAAAAGCCTGACTTTTGACTGAATTTTACAACCAAAAATGCTATCTATAGTTATACAAATAAAAGCTTGAGTTAAGGAAAACTTCCAAAATTCTAGCTTAATATTTAGAAATACTTAAACAGATTTATTAGAATACCTTTAAAAGGACTCTGTATTTCAGAACATCTATAATTAAATACATTAATAACTTCTGACATTTAAGGCAGTGCCATACAGGGAAAGAGGATAAACAAGTATGTGTAACATTTAAACATTAAGACTTTCATTACAGAACACTTCCCTGCTTTTAGACAGGTGATACAGAAGCAAACAGAGTAGCACTGAACAGCTACAAGCTTTACTTACATTTAGAGGTAAAAACATTAAGTAAATCTTAGCTTGCTGATCTTTTAAAATTAAAGGACCCAAATCATCACATCAACAGATTCAGTCTTATAGTTAATGATTCAGTTGAGAGAAAGAAATTAAGAGCCTGTTTTAGTTGTTCCACTTTTTTTTGAGGTTAATCAACCTCCAAAATGCTGAGAGATAAAATGTAAAGGAGTAGCTCTGTCAGGCAAAATGGAATAGTTTAAGTTCTTATTTCAAGAATAAAAACTAATTTAAATAGTGTTTAGCAAGGGACAAAGGTAATTAGAAAAACTGATGCTCCAGCTGTTAAAAACTCAAATTGCCAAGACGAGATTTTAGCATGCCTGAATCAAAGAACCATTTCATCCAACAATGCCCATAAATCTCCTGGAGATGTGTTAGCAGGATAGCCATTGGGATGAGCACAACCTACAGCTGAAGGCAACACCTGACCAAAGATGCAATAACTAAAGTTTTACCGTTTGCCCTCAGCACAGGGCTTTGTCCTAATACAATTTCCTTTCTTTGGCTGCACACTGGTATTCCCTCTTTATTCTCTTAGAGCACTTAAGTTAAAGAAAAAAATACATGTTACACTGTTTTATGAGGAAAGGTGTAGTGATAAACACAGGCAGCTCCAGGTTCTTTAGCGTAACCAGTGTTTAACTGGATCATTACTGGTTTGGTCTTGGAGCTCCTTACTGGAGAGGGTTGACCTTCATAACAGCCTGGAGTAAGGAACAGAGTTACTCATGAAGCAAAGAAAGAGCTGATTGCTTAATCCTCACTTTGTACAATAGTCTTAGGACCTGAAATTCAAGTTTTCACTGTGCTGCTGCAGCCCTTGCAAACAGTAAAGGCCCTGATCTTTCTATTTCAGAGAAACCAGGAAAAGCAGGGTGGTATCTCTTGTTCCAGGAAGTCAACTGAAACGGTTCTTGGAATGAGGTTTTCTGCAAGACTCAGATGTGAGGGGTGCATGGCTTGCTCAGTCACTGGGCTCTCAAGCACAGACACTGCTTTACTCACTGACTGAATGTGCAATTCACACACCAGGTATTTGTCCTGGTGAGACCAGAGATCCCAAGCTGGAACTAAAAAAAATTTCATGCCCCACTGAGGGGTTGGAGATACTTTCCTATGCACGTTTCTAAGAACATTTGGTTGTTAAAGGTCTCTTATTTTAAGCATTTCTGATTCTAGGTATAATTTTAAAACCTCACACATTTTAATTCAAAGTATCTTCCTGCCATATGCTAATAACAGACAGAGGAATCCTTGCATTTGGGAGCTTCCAGTGAACACTTGTCTGTTTTCTGGATAAAAGCTGCCCTGGCTGCTGCTTGATACACTGAACACAGCAGAGTCCCACTATTACAGTGAGTAACTGCTGTATTCAGTGAAGCTAAACATATATGGCATAATAATGCCTCGCAATCTTGAAGGAAGTATTGTTTTAATTATTTCTTTAAATAAACAGAAAGCCTCCAGCACCTCAAACACAAAAAAGCTGTGAACAGGTCACTAAACTATGGGCTCAGTAGTGAGGCATAGTGACAGCAACGCCAATAACTCAGCTACTCTAAAATGATCAGACATCCCACAAGAGAACCAGAGCCATTATTAAACAGCAAAAACAGTGGGGGTGGTCACTGTCACCTGGGGCCACATATAAGCATAGTATAGTTAGTGTAATAGGTAATTTAATTAGATTATAGATCAAAATAAAAACTGATATTCAGGAAAAGAAATACAGCCCCATCCCTAAAGGCACTACCCCTACAGCTGCAGGCAGGCAGTGCTCAGATGAGCAAACAGCATTCCCTTGCAAATCTGGAATTCTGATACTCATTTTCACACTGTTTAAGCTTTCATTACGAGGCCCAATTTAATTCTGGGTTAGAACTGACACAGTGACACTCCATTCTACAAAGTTATACTGCTCCAAACTTTTGCTTGATAAACACTGTTAAAACCACAGAGGTTTACCATGAGGAGCTTTTATAATCATTATTCAAGCACAGCGGTGTGGAAGCATTAACTAGTGGAGAAAAGCCTCTCCCAGTAATAGTTCTGTTCATTCTTAAGACAGTCCTATCTAGAGTTTACTCTACAGACACCTGATTTCTGTAAGCAAGTGCATCTTTGGTTTTGTTGGCACAAAACCTGCCCATACACTCCTCAAATATAATTCACCACATTATATTTTTAATTACAGCAGCTTTTGCAGTTATTTTGTATCTATGTTGCTCTCTCCAAGAAGATTTTTACTATAACAAATCTCTGAGCAGAACCAAAACAATCACTCTGTACTGTTAAAAAAAAATAAAACCACACACAGCACACACCAAAATCCAGAGATACTTTGGCATTTCAATGAAAGAAAACAAAGAATAATTTGAATTGGAAGGGACCTCTAGAGATCATCCAGTGAAACCCCACTGGATGATCACACCCGCCTTGGAAATATTTGCATGGAATCACGAGATCCCTTCTCAGGTCACTTATTAAAATCAACAATTAAAAATAAGAAATAATAATAATAATAATAAAAATAATACAAAAAAAGCAAACCAGCAGCTCCTCACACGTTAATGCAAACACAGAGGGCAGAAACCTTCATTCCCACAGAACTTGCACGCTGAACCTACGATGAGGGCGATTCTGACAGCAGCAGCAGCGCACCTACCCCGCGCTCCGTCCCCGGGCCAGCACCGCCGTGCCCGCTACGACACGGCCGGACCAGGGCCGCCGAGCCCGCTGCGCTGCCGCCGCCCGCTGCCCTCCACAGGGGCTCCCGGGGCTCCCGGCGCGGCGCTGCTGCCGCCTGGCCGAGCCCGCCGGGGGCACCCGCCGGCCCCGCGCCCCTCGCGCCCCCCGCCCCTCACCTCGCTGGCTGGGCCGCCCCGCCGCGCCGTCCGCGGGGCTGCCGCGCCTCGCCTTGTGCCCAGTGGGCTCGGCGTGGTGCCGGTGGTGGTGTCGGCGCTCCCCGGGCGGCGGGAGGCTGAGCGGGGAGAACGTGAACAGTCCCGCAGCGGCGGGGAGGGCGGGCGGGGGCGGCGCCTCAGCGGGGCCGGGCCCCGCCAGCATCGGCTGGCTCGGCCGGGCCCGCTTGGCGGCCGGCGGTTCGCCGGCTGCCGCCCGCCGGCGGCGAGGCCCGCGGGGCCGGGCGGGCCGGTCCGCTGAGGGCGGGATCGGCTCCTCCGGGGCCCGCGGCACCGCGGCGACCTGCGCGGCCATTTCAGGGGCTCCCTCACACACATTTAAATGGCCCGAGCGCCGGGCGTCGCCACGCACGCGCAGCCGCGGGGCACAGTGGGACGTGTAGTTCAGGGGCGGCGGGCGCGTGCGCGCGGCGCAGGTCACGTGGGCGGGAAAGCGCTGAGGTAGCGCGGGTCCGGGGAGTGGAGAGGGGTGAAAAAATTTTTGTTTTAGTGGTGTTTGTCGCTTGTTCTTAAGTACTTAACCCATTAAACACCGACCGCGGTATGCTGCGGACGCTATCCCCGTGAGGCAGATGATGTGGAGCTGTTGGAGAGAGCCTAAGGAGGCCACCCCTGCCCATGGCAGTGGGATGGAGTAAAATCATTGAATCAGAATGTTGAAGGTTGGGAGGGAACTTCAAAAGCTCGTTTCACCCTCTGCCATGGGCTAGGGCACCTTCCACTACACCAGGTTGCTCCAAACCGCGTCCAGCCTGCGAGAAACAGGAATATAATTTGGGTAAAGGCTTTCACTGGTTTCTGCTGTTAAGAAAACACATGACTACAGTAATAAAAAAGGCAGTATTGGGTACTCCCTCATTTTTAAGCCAGCTGAGTTTTCCATTCCAGCTGTGGTCAGCAGATTGTTCTTGACCAAATTCCCCAAATCCCACTTTGATGGAATCTGGTGAGAAATCTTGTATTTCCTGTTCCCACCTGAAATTCTGTGCTGGAAAATAACAAATCCTTAAAAACAACATTGTTTTTAAAATACAATAATATTTTGCTTGCTGTCGTGGTGTTTTGGGATTTTTTTTCCCCCAGGTAGAAGAGCAGCTGGGTCAACCAGTTGTAAGGTACTTACACTGGTTTCGTTTCTATGGGATCAATCACCATCCTAAGTATTATTGCCCCAAAATCCAGACAAATGCTCTGATTTGCTCAGATGGGGAAAAAAGGTTCTTATTTCTAAAATCTGGGATGCTAATTCCCTCTTATTCCAAGTAATGTAAACATTTCAGTGTCTTTGATTACAGTACACATAAAAATGTGAGAGAGGGTCTTGATCCGCCTTGCTCTGCTCCGTTGGCTTTCCAGATCATTCCATAGTTGTCACTGGGTCCCATCATCGGTTTATGCTCAAATCCATCCTTTTGAAGTGATTACATTCCAAAACATGACAAAAATATGTCTCTCCCTAGGATAAAACTTGTATTCCAAAACTTGTATACCTTCCATCCCATTGTGAATTAACTGAAAGTGGCTGGTACTTTTACATTTTTGACTTTAAAACTCCAGTTTTAAATTCAGTGAATGTGCAAGTAGTGCCTGAGATGCCAATACTGTGTAACAGTTTTGGATGTGTTTATTTTGGTGGAAGCTTCACTGGGATGGGCATTCTAAGAATTTCAGGATGACTTCACAAATCTGCAACACCAAGTCTATAGAATACATCTAAATATTCCATGCTGGGGGTGGATTTCTTGGTCCTTTAGGTTTTGAAAATCGATTTGCAAAGCCTAGGAAGAAATTATATATATTTTTAATGCAACAAATTCTGTATGTTACAGATGCTGATTATGTAATCTCTTAAAATAACACAGGAATTGAAAATACTTGTAATTTAAGATCTTTCCCAAGCTTTAAGATATGACAGAAAAGCAACATCCTGTCGTTGCAAATAAAGTTGTAAATGTGTAAAAACTAAATATGTAAAACCCAGTGAGCATTACTTGAAATATTTGTAGTTTGTAAGTGTTCTGCCTGGCATTTAGACTCCCAAGAACCAGGTTCTTCCTACCAAAACACAAAAAGAAAAACATACCAAAGTTAAGGAAAGACCTCGGAGAGTTTGTCGGGGCAGGTTCTGATGATTTTGTCAGTGAAGATGGACTGCAGATGCCTAGAAATAAAAAATGAGACTGGAGCTGTTGGTCACTGGTAATTCCAGAGCTGAACTTGTGGAATCATGGAATTCTTTAGGCTGGAAAAGGGCTCTAAGATCAAGTCCAATCATTAAACCAGCACCAAGCCCTGTCCAACCTGGCCTTGGACACTGCCAGGGATCCAGGGGCAGCCACAGCTTCTAAGGGCACCCTGCCAGGGCCTCTCCACCCTCACAGGGGAAATTTCCTCCTTCCTTAATTTGTGCAATCCCATATTTACAGGGAGTGGATTTACTACTGCAGCAAGACCTGCTGAGAAAACATTTGCTCAGAAGTACTTTAAACCATTTTTAGCAGTCCTGTTTTCAAGATGAGCATTTTAATTTTAGTTGAAAGGAATTTGAGTGAGAGATTCCTTATTTATGCTCCAAATAGCCTGGTCAGAATCTCAGCTGGGGCTCACATACTCCCAGCACCCAAATCTCCCATTTGTAGAGTCCTGCAACACAGGTTTGAATGACCTGAAGAATTTGATAATTTGTCCCCAAAGGGCTGCACAGCATCCTTATGACATTCCTACAACATCTACAGCTCTCCAGGTGAGAAGGTGCTCAGCTGCACAGCTCTGTGTGTCCCACTCCAAACTGCAGGGAATTTCACATTGGAAAAGTTCAGGTGCTTGGTATTTCCATCCCACACATTTAAATACTTGCTTAAATCTGTTTGAAAGATATTAGCCTGAATGACTTACTTTTTCGCACGTTTTTCAATATTTTCAAGCTCTGTAAAAAAAAAAAAAGAAAAAGGCTAGCTGGAAAAAATGTATGAAGCAGTGGATCAGCTACTGTAGTAAAGGGAATTTGTGCACATGTATAAAAGCACTGATAAATGTACATGTATAAATCGATCAGCTACTGTGGGAATTCACTGGCAAATGCACAAGTATCACATTTCATAAAAAGCAAACTTTGTGCCACTCTCTTTGGCTTTTCCCTTGTCATCCCAAATGCTTCCAGTTTTTATTTTCCTTGCTGTTTTCCTCAAGCACTTTTCTGTTCCACTGTAACAGTACAATCTCACGAGAATAATTAACAGGAGGCTCAACAAGAGGAGTCTGGCCATGGTTCTGTTCTTGTAGGACAGACTCAGACTCCACTGGAGCAACTTTTTCCCAGCAGAACTGGCACTGCAGGCGGGTGGAATGCCAAGGCACAACCACTGGCAGGGCTGGCCTACCCTGTTCCCAGTGCAGACAGGGTTGGTGTTTGCAGTTGTACACCGGAAGATTTTTATTACTCTTGTTTTCTTGCCCTAAACACAAGCGCTATCAAAGCAGGCCCTGTTCCCCCAGTGACCAGTGAGAGAGCAGCACCGGCTGGGCCAGAGCTCTTCTCTCTCCTTCTAACGGTTTCCACACCTCTTGTTTCTTTTACCTTGCTCCTCCTGAAGCATTTCATGAGTTCTTTGGATGATGTTTCTGAGCCCTTGTTCTCCAAACCCGCAGGAGTCGAGGAGTTTCTTGCAGCAGGCTGCAGACCTGGGAACATACATCATGCGTATGTTTTCAGTGGTCATTCACAAATCCTCCTGCTTTTTTCCTAGTGCTTTGGTGTTGCTTTTCATCTCCTCTAATGCAGCACTTCCAGAAATTTTCTGCAGGTTCCCTACTTGTGTTTATTTTCGTTGTGTTTGCTGAACTGTCCTGCAGGGAAGTGCTGAAGCACTACCTGGTAATGCTTTGAACAAAGTGGGCCACACTCTCAGAGACGTACAGCTTTAGGTGTGAGTGTAAAACCTCAGTTACATCCTGAAAAAAGAGCTCAGCACTTACTTGCTGCCTCAGCGAGAACGAACGACTCCGGGGTTCTTTCAGGAAGCGGAGGAGGAGAATTAGAGGGATCCTGGGTTGTCTCTGAGAAAGCAAAGATAAAAGAGTTGGTTACCTAGCTTTAAAATAAAACAAACAAACAAACAAACAAATATATATATTAGAAGCAACCAGTTTATCTCAGTTGTCTCAAAGGAGACACACAACATGCAGACAAAGAGGAGGCTGCAAGGAACATCCTCATGTACAGGATGAGGCAGAAGCAGATAAAACACCAGTTAATTTGGTTGCAGAAGTGTCTGCTTCTGGTTAGAACTATTTAGCTGCAGAACTATTTAGCAACAATTTAGCAACAACTATTTAGCATTTCCTTTGCACTGAGCACAGATCCTAAACAGATTCACTAAATAAAGCAGTTTTAGAAAAAAAAGCAGGTCTTAATTCCAAAGATTGTCCCAGTGTTAAACTTATACCTGTTTGTGGGCTCCAAAGCTTCACACTCTGGAAACAAAAAACAAGGCAGGTATTTAAAATTCACACATCCAAATGTTATTTTCTTGCACACAAGGAAGCCAGAGAAGACAAGGAAAGGATGTGATGTGCAAACACCCTCCCACATACACCTCCATGCTTGTGGAAAGGAAGACAGACTTGTGCCTCATTCTTCCACTTCACAGAGCTGTCACTCAGCTACGGGATGATCAAGAGATGCCTAAATTTTCTTCAGCTTCTGTTCATTCCACAGGGCTGTGTGAAGCTTAGCAGAGCATTAATGTCCTGTCTTTGTTATCCTTCTCTAAATAAGGGACAATATGTTTATTACCCTGTACTGGTCTTAGAATCCCAAAAAATAATGTTTGGAGTAAAGTAGATGTTGATGAGAAGGGTCTAGACTGAGGCCTCGTCTTCTTTCCAAACTCACGTCCTGAAATTCCTGCAAGTGTTCAAAGCCAAGGTTTGGAGCAACCTGGTTTAGTGGAAGGTGTCCCTGCCCATGGCAGGGGGAGTGGAATGGGATTCTCTTAAGAGTCCCTTCCAACCCAAACCATCCCATGATTCTGTGATTCTATGAAATAGTTCATGGCAAGTACAAAGTACCAAAACTAGAGATTTTCTCACAGAAGGAAATGTGGTAAGGAGATTGGCATAGGAATAGTGCCAGAAAAGAGGTAAAAAGCCACTTAGTTACCTTACATGGTCTCAGTCTCACAGGGTCATGAAACCCCTCTGAGTAAGACTCGCCACTCCACTCCCAGGACGTTCCAATATTTGGATTTCTGTCTGGAAGCTGGAAATCCAAAGTGGCCTGAGGAAATTGCCCTAGAAGCAATTGAACACCAGAGAGGTCATTCCTCATCCCAGACACTGCCAGATGCTATGGAACCACCCCGATGTTGGATGAGCCCTCAGTGCTGCTCAGACCCACATTTAGTGTTGTTAATTACTCACCCGGCTCACTGGCCACAATGAAGGACTCGGGGGTGCGCTGGGGCAGGGGTGGAGGAGCATCATCATCATCAGGCTGTGGTAGGGGGGCTGATTGGAGAGACACAGACAGGTTACTGGCATGGCAGGAAATAAGGGGGACAGCAGACCTGTGTAGGGAAGGGGGCTGCTCCTACCCTGCCATGCACCAGAGATTAAGGTTAAACAGCTCTAAACTGTGGTTTGACATACAAATAATTGCCAGCACCAATGGCACAAGGAAAATGAGCATAAGCCAGCACAGAGCCAGGCACACAGCTGGGGGTTCTGCTGCTGCTTGGCTCGGGCTGCAGCTCCCAGCACTTCCCAAGGGCACTGGAATAATGAGCATGTCTTTGTGGCATTGAATGCTGAGGGGCCTGGGCAGGACAAAGTGGAGCAAGTGCCAAAGCTGTGCACAATAGGAAATTGCACCAGGACTAACCAGAACAAGGAATAATTCCACCTTCCTCGTATGACAGGTGATGGATTTAAGGCTACAGATCTGGGCAAAACACTTGTGTTGAATCATGGAATCATTGAATGGGTTGGGTTGGAAGGGACCTTAAAAACCACTGAGATCCAACACCCCCACCATGGGAAGGGGTGTCTCCCGAGTTGCTCAGGGCCCCTGAAGCCCTGGATCTCTCAATCTCGGTGAGATTTCAGTGTCCCCCGCATGACACTCTGCAGCAAAGAGTGGGGTTTGACCTGAAAACTAGATCCTCAGAGAAAACTGTTTCTGGGAGCTTTCTGAATGCTTTTTGGAGCACCTTGGTTGTAGGAATTGGTCAGCACCATCCCTGCCTCCCTGTGAGAGCTGTTCTGAGCTGACACAGTGGTTCAGAGTAGCTGTGTAATGCAAACACCAAAATTACACTGCTCTAAAAATGTTTGTGGGAAAAAAATTCAGGCAGAATGAAAAGAGTGTGGAGATGAAACCAGCTGCTCCCTCAGCTCCCATGAGAGCCCAGCCCTGAGGAGCAGCTCAAGCCCTGCCTGGACACCAGATGACCACACTGACGGCTCCCTCCAGCACACCCCAATCCAGAATGACCTGGTTCCCCTTGTCCCCTTGTCCCAGTAGCACTTACCCGAGGGGAAGATCCTCTCCTGGTTCCCCTTGTCCCCTTGTCCCAGTAGCACTTACCCGAGGGGAAGATCCTCTCCTGGTTCCCCTTGTCCCCTTGTCCCAGTAGCACTTACCCGAGGGGAAGATCCTCTCCTGGTTCCGGGGAGCATGGTGGAATGATGGGGAGCTGATTGTGCTGGGCTGTAGTGGGGCACTGGCAGAACACGAAGGGAGGAGCTCATCCTGCCCCTCCAGAAAGGGGAACATGGGGGACACAGGCTTGTCTGGAGAAAGTGATAAGAAGTAGGGGTCTTCTGCTGAGCACAGGTAAGGGTGAGGGCATTGCCCCTGGTTCCTGTGGCCTGGGGGGGCATCTGCTGCTCCTCTGGAGGGGTTCAGGTCCACAGGGGAAAACCCATCCTGGAAGCTCGAGCGGGCGGCTTTTGGCCACTGTGGACTCCAAACAGGCTTGGCATCCCCTGCATCCCATTCCAAGCCTTCTCCCCGCTGCCCCAGTGCTAGAGGGGTTGATACAGTCCATGCCAGAGGGGCTCTAGCACCAGGCCCCCTCCCTCCTGCTCCCTTTGGCTCCAGCTCCAGCTCCCAGCTGCAGTGTTTCTGAGGGGCATCCCCAGCAGCTGCCTGCCTACAGCTGATGGAGTTCAGAGCACTGAAGGAGATGGCCTGTCTGATGGGGGGCACTCCCTGGGCAGAGCTGTGTGCTCCAGGGGCACACAGTGACGCCAGGGACACTTTGCTCTGTGCCACTGGCCGGAGCTGTCGATGCCCGTCCTGCTGCTGAGCCTGCTCCTCTCGCTCCGAGCTGCAGTAAAAGCACAACAAAGTGGTCTTGGGTCAAAGCCATGGAGGGCTCAGAAAATGTTGGCCCACTAACAGAGCCCACAGCACTGCTCCCAGGAGCAATTCCCTCAGGAATGCACAGCCCAGCTTCAAGCGAGGAGCACAGGGAAGGACTGTGCTCCATTTCAATGCTGTTAAATGGTGAACAGAGGAGGCCCCTTTATGCCAGCAAACTGAACCAAAAAGCAAAATTATTTACAGAAAGCACTGCCATCCTAAACATATCCACAGAGAGATCCCACCAGCTTTGGAAGCTGCTGGTATTGGGAAGCTGGATCCTCAGGATTGCTATTCCTGTAGCAAGGGGCACTGGAGTGGAATGTGCACATGGAAGATGGGACCGGTGCAGGGACATTCCATGCCAGGCAGAAGGCTGGGATGACCCAGCCTGTGTGTTCATGGGATGTTTTTCTGCTGTTCTCTACTGTTTTCAGTTTGTGTGAAACACTGTGTGACACAAAGCCCAGGGCAGAACAAGGGGACAGATAATGGCACAGGGAAGAGGCTGGGACACATCAGTGGGAAGAGCAGGAATTATAGGAAATTAGGAAAAGTTTCTTCACTGAGGGGGTGATCAGGCATTGCAACAGGCTGGCCAGGAAAGTGGTGGAAACATCTGTGAGTGTTCAAAAAACATTTAGATGTGGCACTTGGGGACATGGTTTAGTGTTGGACCTGGCAGTGCCGGGTTAATGGTTGTGCTCAGTGGTCTTAGAGAACTTTTCCAACCTTTATGATTCCATGAATTATGTTAGGAACAAACATTGAGTCAAAGTGGGACTCAAGGGAGGCAGCAGATCCTGAGAGCTAAAGTGTTCCAAAGCACACATCAAAAAGTTCATCTCTCTGAAATCGTGTGGGTGACTGCAAATATCAACCAGGGATACTTGTGCTGAGGCCTTACCAGGTGAGTAAACTCAGGCCGTAAATGTCTTCCAGTGGAGTCAGGACTGGCTTGGCTACAGGGTGCCCTGCTCCTTCCTAGGGAAAGGAAAAGTTTGCAAACAAGGGTGAGGAGGCAGAATGCAAAGAACACCAACGCATTGCTTCAGGAGCAGTGATTTTTGCCAAATACTTCTAATTACTAAAGCACTTGAGAAATGACACCAAGGTGGAGCTGAAAACTGCAGACAGAACTTCCTGAAGAGCACTGGCTCCTGCCAGAACCTTTCTGAAATGAGAGTACAGTGAGCCCTACAACCATCCAGATGTGCCAAACAGCTGGCAGGCAGCCTGTGCAGACACTCTGCCTTCAGGAACCCACACTAGGCAAGCTGGGTGCTGGTTTTACTCATGACACCAGCTCATGGCCATCCCAGAGCTCTGCACAGTGTCCTCAGAGGACAAGGAGGTTTAGGGGGCCAAGAGGTTTGAGCAAGAGCTACAAAACCACATCCTGACTTGAAACATCCTCTGCACTTTGTGTCAACCCAGCCCTCTGTGACCTTTGCTCACAGACTGTCCTTAACCAGTTCAAAAAGGCTTTTTCCAGTTATTTTCTCACTCAGCTCTGGCTTGGAATGTCCTGCAAATCCTATGGCAAAACTGAGGCATAAGTCCCATTGCAGGATCCCCTTCCCAATTCTTAAAAGTTTCTGACAAAATGAGCTCATTGTGACCTTCCAGGCTTTTCTGTGATGCATTTACTTTCCTGGATTTGAACCAGTGAGGCTCATGTCAGCAGTCACAGAACAGCAAGAGCAAAGAAAACCTCAACCAGAGATGTTTTGGCTATTCCTGTTATTATGCAACTTCACACCAAGATCACATTTCTTTTCCTCAGAGGTGTAACAGATTTGTGAGACTTTGCCATGTTTTTTTCACGAGATATTTCCCCCTATGCCCTCCAACAGACAGGCTGTAGTGCTGACTCCCTCACTAACACACATCTGGTAACACTTTCAGCCTCACTGCCTTGTGATCTTAAGCTTCCCAACCTGGATCTTCCCAACCTGGTCTGAAAATCCCTCAGCAGCTTGTGAGCACTCCATGAAGACAAGTTTCACTAGCACATCCCCATGGAAATCAGTTATGATAGGAAATTTGTGCTGTTTTCTTCCCTCACATTAAACAACGGTAAAAATATATAGAAAATAGAAAATGGTTTTGAGACTGAAGATCTAGGTCTTGTTCGTGATGAGCATTGCACATTCAGGGGAAGACCTGGATTCACGAGTTAACATCAAAAGAGACGCAGTTTGTGTATCAAGGGGAGCAGAAAATACAGAATTCATCCCAGATCTGCAGCAGGAATTGAGGTTAGACCTGGAGTGCCCAGGCTGCAAGAGGCAGGGTGTTTGTCCTGGGACTTTTACCTGTGAAGCAGCAGAATCTTTCTGGGCATCGAATGCTTGAATCTGCCTTTTGAAGAGCTCAATCACCGC
Organism: Pseudopodoces humilis; assembly: GCF_049639895.1. Taxonomy (NCBI): domain Eukaryota; kingdom Metazoa; phylum Chordata; class Aves; order Passeriformes; family Paridae; genus Pseudopodoces; species Pseudopodoces humilis. The sequence continues at coordinate 2,729,014 of NC_142225.1, read as the reverse complement.
ATCATAAACCAGCTCATACTGCTCCTGCATTCCAGACGGGCAAAAAAATGTGTCAGCCAGCACCAGTGGGACCTGTAAGTGGCCACCTCTTACCAAGCAAGCATCATCCCAGAGAGAAGTGGCCTTTCCTGTCCTTTGGCAGGTTGTGGATTCTGAGAAGAGGCAGAAGTCACAACTCTCACAGTGTTCACACTGAAGCATTTGGGGTGGGTTTGGGTTTGCAAACCATGCTGTTCTACATTAAGCTTCCTCTTCAGTCTGGTGCAGCTGAGAAAAGTTCCCACTTTATTGCCTGGATAGTCCCTGGTTTCACAGTGTAAGTGCACAATAAATCACACTGTGAGCACTGGCCCAGCTGTCCACAAGGAAACTCTCAGCTCCCAAATTAATTTCTGCCAAATCATTGTTCTGTTCAGGAAAGAGATTTTGCACAACAGCTCCACACCCCAGTTCCCACCAGCACCACTGCTCTGGGTCTCCCTGCTGTGAACCCTCATGGGAAAAGATGAGGTCCCAGCAAGGACCAGCTGATGACATTCCCCAAACATGCCTTGGTCTGCACTATGCAAGGTCTTTGTGTGCGCATTTCCTGGATCAGACTGAAAACACTGAAGTTCACTGGAACAATCTGGCGAGAAAGAGGAAAGACAAAATGGTTTTAAACTAAAGGAGAAGAGATTTAGATTTAATATTGAGAAGGAATTCTTCCCTGTGAGGGTGGGGAGGCCCTGGCACAGGTTGCCCAGAGCAGCTGTGGCTGCTCCATCCCTGGAAGTGTCCCAAGGCCAGGCTGGATGGGGCTTGGAGCCACCTGGGATAGTGGAAGGTACCCCTGCCCATGGCAGGGGGCTGGAATTAAAGATCCTTCCAACCCAAATCTTTCCGTGATTTCTATGATTTCTCTGACAAAAAAATTACAGACAGGTCTAATTCCACAAATTTTCCAAGTCCTGATGCAGTTCAGAGCATTGTCTGAAATCCAGGCCTGCAACTGCAATAATTTCTAACAAAGCACCCGCTTAAAGTGCTATTTAATTTATTACAAACCATCCTCCTCCCTCCTGTCTCACACTCCACACAAAATACACTTTTTATAACAGCTGTGGGCAGCACGAAGGACGTGACACTGATTTCCCAGCTGGATGGGTTCAGGTAACTGTAGAACAGAAGACAGCAGGCTCTCCTCTGAGTCCTAGGGATTACTGCCTGTACCATTACTGGAGAGTCAGAGTAAAGCAAGGGGGTGGTTTGGAAACACTGAACTTCTGATGTAGGAGTGTGGAGAGACAAATATAGACAGCAAAGATGTATTGGAGAATGAAGGTCAGCACAGGCCCAGGTGCTGTGAGCTGAGGGCAGCAGTGGAGGGGGGATTCTGCCCCACTGGTGTGAAGCTGTCAGTGCCTAAAGAGAGAGGAGTGGCACAAACTGGGAATGGGGAACCCGTACTTCGGCCACTGGGGAGCTCCCATGTACCTGAAACCCACCTGAAACCCACCTGAGTGCAGTCAGAGGGGGCAAAAGTCAGAGGGAAGTCTGGGGAGGGACAGGGGGGGTGCAGGTGCCATTGGAGGCAGCAAGGGGCTGGCACTCACCCCGTCCTTCAGCAGCCTCTGGGTGTAGTCGATGGCGCAGATGACACCAGTTCTGCCACAGCCAGCACTGCAACGACAGCCACAGGGCATGGGGTGGGCATGCTGTGTTTTCTGACAGGGATGTTTGGAGAAGACCCACAGCCACCTGTGACCTTGCCATGCCACACACAGCCTGCAGACCTGCAGGATGCTGCAGCTTCAGCCCATGCAGGGCTGCCCAGGGTTGGGAGGCACAGCTCATCCCCTGAGGACAGCTCTCAGTCCTCCCGTGGTAACCAGCACATGTGGACATGCCCAGTGGTGGTGGTCTCTGGTCCAGACATTCTTACTTTCTACAGCTCCCTGACAGGAGGGTGTAGCCAGCCGGATATTGGTCTCCTCTAACAAGAGACAGGACAAGGGGAAATGGCCTCAGGTTGCTCCAGGGGAGCTTTAGATTGCATATTAGGGAAAATTTCTATACCAAAAGCATTGTCAAGCACTGGCACAGGCTGTCCAGGGCAGTTTTGAAGTCACCAGTGAAAGGATGTGTAGATGTGGCACTTAAGGACATGGTTTAGTGGTGGCCTTGGCAGTGCTGGGTGAATGGTTGGACTTGACCCTCTTAAGGGACTTTCACAACCTAAATAATTGCATGGTTCTGTGATTCTGTTGCTGCTGCCTCCTTCCCTTTCCCCTGGCTATGCTGGCTGTCCTCAGAGGCACCCTTTGCCCTATAAGAGGACCTTGGCTATGGGCTTGGCCAACCTCCTTGCCCTGTGACCCCTCAGGACATGGGAGCACAGGGGTCTAGGGGCCAGCAGCCCTCCCCTGCTAGCAGCCAGGTCACCCACCTGCAGTGGATGCAGACAGGGACCCTGTCATCAGGCTGGTAGCAGCGAATGTCCCTGACGAGCTCCAGGATGGGCTCAATGGATGAGGGGACGTGGTGGTCCGGCCAGTTTTTGTAGTGGAAGTGGTAGATGGTGCGGGTTGCCTGCAGTAGAAGAGAAGTGGCAGGGTCTGGGATGTCAGCAAGGCAAGGGGAGCTGGATTTCTGCTCCATCCCCAGCTCCCATTGCACTAGCTGGCAAAGGGCAGAGCAGAAGTTTGCAGTTGGTTTTGCTGCAAGAGCTGTTTTAAGACGTTCTTGGCCTCACTTACCCAGAGTCTGATTTGCCATGACTGACAAACACTTTCAGAAACTGAGGTCTGAGTTAATCAATTTTTCACTTTCTTTGTTCCCTCAACTGCTGTCAAATCTAATACAGCAGCCTGAGCAATTTAAAATTTTCTGCACAAAATGTACCGTATTTTAATATATTATTTATAAAATAAAGCCAGCCCAGGTACATTTTCTGCCTTGACCTTTCCTCCTTACCTCATTCAGGGTCACCTTTAAAGTTCTAATCACATACTCATTCCTCTTCTCCTCAGCCTCCTGCAGAAGAAGGAGTCAGAGTCAGATTTTCTGTGGGTGCCCTGGGGTGGGACAAGGTGCTGAGGTGCTGCACTCACACAGGTGATGGAGAAAGGGCCACAGTGCAGGGAGGAGCCGTCCACCTCTGCCCAATACCGCTCACATTTCTTCTGTTAGGACAAACAGGATGTGTTTGGTTATTCCCCACTGGCCCAGCTCTGCCAGTGTCCTTTTCCACTTTTCAGGACAAAATTCACGCTGGGAAGAGGTTCAGCTCTTGCTGCTGTCCAGCTCCAGCCTTCCTTTCCTTGAAGCTGCCACTGCTGGTTTTCCCTTTCCAGGTAGATTCCCTATGCTACCAGAAAAGGCTAAAGAATTTCATGTAATCAGAGACTGGTTTGGGTTGGAAGGGACCTTAAAGATCGTCTCATTTCACCTGTGGGCAGGGACATCTTCCATTTGCAGCTGGAGACCCAAAAACCAGCTTATATCGAACAGACACTGGCTGTCAGTAATGGCATTTAATGAAAATCTGCATCTCTCGCCCTGCCCTGGCACTTGGGGCCATCTGTGACGTGCTACTCACCTTCCCCATTTCAAACTCCATACAAGCCATGACCACGACCTGCAGGAAGAAGGTTCATTAGAAAAGTCTGAACATGAGTTTTTTTATCCAGGCAGCAAAATTAAATTCATCTCTTGTGGGTACTTATCAATGATAAAGAAACTCTGTGGACTGCCTTCCCCCGAGCCCCAACTGCCAGAGGAGTCACACTGGGACATCACCCACAGCCTGGCACATCATCCCAAAGCCAGATCCCAAAGGCAGGGACAGCCACCAGCAGACTCCTGCAGACTCCTGCCCTGGCACGAGCTGGGGGAGGCTGACAGGAGAGATGTGGGACACATACAACATCTGCAGTGAAACCCTGACACTCCCACTGGCCTACAATGGACTTCTGGCTGTAAGGACAGCTTTTCTTAAAAATAAAAGGATAAATGAAATTTATATTTAAATACAAATCTGCACCTTACCAGGACTTCATACTCCCAAATCATCCTCCAAAAGTCAGTGACAGTAGTGGGGAGAGGACCCTGGGTTGCAATGTACGCTCTTGGCCCATAGACACCCTGGAACATTCAAACGAGACATGGACGCATCTGTGCATAGTTCACCAGCAGAAATAAAGTCATTCCCCTCTCTGAATTTACTTCTGTCAGCAAGGCCATTAAGGACTTTTTTCATATTGTTGAATTTTGGGCACATACATTAACTCAAGCAGTGGTGTGCAAACCAAAGGCAGGGCCTAGCTGGGGAGCTGGGACTGAGCTGAGATCTGCTCCCAGAGACCAGCACCAGTTCTTACAGTGCCTCTGGGAGCTTGGAGGTGATGTGGCCACAGCTCTGTTGCTGATGGCCAAAGAATGAGCTATGAGCTGTGATGTTGTTGGGAAGGTCTATTCTTCTGCAGACAGGTTACACAGAGCCCTGGGTCACTGGTCACTGTCATGGAGAATGAAGGGAACCTTCAGTGAATGAATGAATGAATGAATGAATCAATCAATCAATCAATCAATCAATCATCTGTCTGTCTGTCAGAGAAGGGTTGTAGGCCCAGGACAGTCCCAAAACTTGTACAGCTGCAGATGGAGCACTGTCCCACACTGATCTTCCACGTTGCTCGCCCCAGCAGCTGGTCCCAGCCGTGCAGCCCTGCAAGGCTTCCTGCCTCTGCACTGGTTGCAGCCCAGGTGACTCTGGCCACAGGCAGTTTTGCACCACTGTCACCCACCAAAGGCAGCAGTGGAAATGAGGAAGTTGGGGCTGTGAACCACAGACTGTTCCACCCCGGCACGAGTGTGCCCCTCTCCTCATAGCCCGATGCCTCTGTGCTGCACGGGGGGCTCTGGAGGGCTCTCTCATCTCCCATCAGTTATCCTTGACCACAGCCCAGAAACTGCTGCAGAGCCCTTTGGTTCACCAGAGCACCTGACCCCCTCCTCCTGGCACCACCAATACCTTTGCAGGACCAAACGCCACAAAAGAGGCAAACCTTGATGAAGCTGGCATTGATGTAATGAGAATCTGTGTCCGATGTAATCAGGGACAGCTCCACTCTGCTGTGGTCAACTGCAAAAGCAGGGGAAGCAGTCAGTGTCTGTCCTTCATGGTCACTGAGCCCGTGGAGGGCACTACAAGGGGCTTTGGGGGAGACTTAGGTCAGAGAGCTCCTCCAGGGTGGGTGGGTGGCTGTGCAAGCAGCTGATGTCCCTCCCACACCTCCCACAGCCCTGCTGCCTACACACACAGAGGATCAGGACAAGATCCTTTTGGAGAGTGAGGGAGGTTTTGTGAGAGAGCTGCAGGTGCTGGCACTACCCCAGTGCAATGCTGATCCCCCCTGACCATGCAGCACACCAAGCCCAAAACCACCTCACTGCACCCTAGGCTCAAACCAGGTCTGTGGGGTTAGATACAAAGGTTTAAAGCTGGACTCAGTCTTGGAGGTGTTTTCCAACTTCCAACTCTATGATTTACTTTATTTTCCAAATTGAAATGGATGAAAGAGACAGTCTGCTTGGACCCTGAGACAGGGTCCTTTGGGGACCACTGCACCAAGCCAAGCCAAACCAGGGTTTGCCTGTTGTCTGCTTTGTGCATCACGGAGACAGCATCACGCTGTCCAAAGGCCATTGGATGCAAGTGGTTGCAGTGCTAACAGAAAGCTCGCAAGGATAATCACTTGAGGATGTGTTTCCTAGTGAACAGAAGCTCTTCTGTGTGTAGAAATATCACAGAATCACAGAATATCCTGAGTTGGAAAGGACCCACAAGGACCATCGAGTCCAACTCCCGTCCCTGCACAGGACATCCCCAAAATCCCACCATGTGCCTGACAGTGTTGATACGAGCCAAAGTCTTCCAGAGCAGGCACTGCAGCAGCCAAAGGCCTAAATCTGAACAGCAGGACACAAAGCCAACAGACAGCAGTGAGATGCTCACCTACAACAACAGTGCAGGCAGGCACCAGAGGATGAGAACAAGAAAAGCAAGAAAAACAAAAGGCTGAGTAGGAACATGTGCCATTTCCAACCTACAAGGTAAGATGTCCTTGTATCTGTTCTTCTTGACATTCTCTGGCTGCTCAGACGCTGCTGTAGGATAGATTTTATCCGATCTGTACTTTGTTGACTGTCTCTTCAGCTTCTGTGATAAAAGAGTGGAACAAATTACAGCAGACGTGCTACAGCCAGCGCACTACTAGAGAGCACACAAAGGTCTCAAGTGGTCACGTTTGCTACCACAAAGCAAGGCCAGCACCATTAATTCTTTCCTGAGTGGCTTTGCTCAGAGCAAGAATAGAGGCAGAACCACCTGAGAGCCCCAGCACAGGCTTCTGAACAGTGGAAAGTGTGTGCTGAGGCAGCCCACACGCCAGCTTGTGAAGTGACACACTCACTTCACAAGTGAAGCGAAGCCTTTACAAGTGAGTGAGGCCCAGGGGAACCACTCTGAGTACAAATGGCACCCAGATCAGAGGAGTAACAATGTCAAAGCACCTTCAGCAAATGATACCAGAAAAGACAGGCAAATCTATTGATTTTTCTCACTTTGGTGGAGATGCTCCCATCTGCTGGAAGCAGTGATGCTCAAGTCACAAGCAACTGGAGCAGAGTGGCTCCATGGACTGATGAAAGAATAGGGAGGAGTCCTGGGACAGATCCTTAGGGCTGCAAATCTCTCATCTCTTTCATTTTCAGGATAAGGCTGCAGCACTCATAGAGAGTTAAAGCATCTTTCTCCTGGCAAAGCATAGAATTTTATTTCACTGTCACCAGCTCCTAAATAACACACTCTATTTATTGCCAGCAGCTTCAGAAGCACCATTCTTGCTGTACATTTTATTTCATATTTTTTTTGTTTTAATATTAAACTGCAGTTTCGAAACACTAAATTCAGCCCCAATACCCTAAGAGTTAAACGAGATCTGATGGAATGAGTGAGGGAGGAGGTACAGGAGGCACAGGATAGTCCATATGTCCAGTCTCTATTAATTAAGAGAATGGGGCAGATACAGTGGGATAGAAATTAGGGGAGCAGGGTGGATTTTGTAGCCTCCACATCCCTGCAGCCTTCTGAGCAATTCTGGTGTTAGTCACATCTTCCCCTTCCTCCTTCCAGTGCACCCCCAGCTTCCAGGGAAAGATTTCATGGAAGGGGCATCACTCCATCCTAAAGCCAGTCTTCCCAGAACAAAGGCCCTGAATCATCTTGAGTTTTCGGTCACTGAATAATCGGACACTAAACCACTTGGGAAATGCCAAGGTGTGACAAAGGAAGTCAGAATCACAGAACCATGGAACATCCTGGGCTAGAAGGGACCCACAAGAATCATTGAGTCCAACTCCTGGCCTTGCACAGACACCCCAAAATCCCACCCTGTGTCTGAGAGCATTGTCCAAATGTTCCTGGAGATCTGGCAGCCTCGGGGCTGTGCCCATTCCCTGGGGAGCCTGGGCAGGGTGTAGCTGTGAGTCTGCACAGTGGGAAGAAAGGGACTCTAACAAAACCCCTATCATTTATAGTAACGTCATCACAACTTGCCAGTACAAATGCTTGGTCCCACAAGGAGAGGGCAGAAATTGGGGTGGAGGAATGGCACTGAATATTCCTATCACATTTGGAAACAGAAGCCAACATGGTGTCCTGCTGAGGCCACCACCTTGCAAAAGTGGCTGCAAATCAGGTCACTCTGAGAAGATCTTATCCCATACAACAGGAAATGCAGCCTTGACCATTTCCATCTGCCATTTTGATCAGAAATTAATACATCAGGCTGCTGAAGCCAGCCTGAGCACCAGGGCTCAGAGCCTCACACACACAGACACCCTGGCAGAGAGGGGAAACTCAGCAGGCTGTGACAGAGCTTTGTTCCATGGAACAACAGATTGTCACTGCAGGCTGAGATGAATCACTTCCCTCCACCCCAGACACCTGGAAACCAAGCACTCAGCTTTCCCCAAGTGTTTGAAGTGCCAGATTTTGCTGGTATGACGGAGCAGGGCTGGAGCTCATGGAGACCCCTCAGTAGCCCAAAGCCCACCGCAGGGTCAGTCCAGTGTTTGACATGTTTCAGATCTCACAGACGTACCAGTTTTGCCCTTCCCTATGTCTGTGAAAGCTGGGCAATGTCACTGCCCCTCAGAGCAGCCTAGACAGCCTGTCAGAGCCACCGGCCTCCAGCTGATACACCAAGAGCTACCTCCAGCCACCAGCTTTAGCCATGAGGTGATGCGTTGGCATCTGAGCCTCACCCTGACACCCAAACCAAAAAATATATCAGAGAGCTCACAAATTCAGGGCAATGCAGAACACAGGGGCTGGTGGGAGCCATCAGCATTTTGTGCAACTTTTGACTTGAGGGAAAATGAAAGTAGTTTCCAGGAGGGGCCAGGAGCACTGCTGGATGTAGAGCACACAGATCCCAGATCCCAGAATGGTTTGGGTTGGAAGGGACATTAAAGCTCATCTCATTCCACCCTCTGCCATGGGCAAGGACACCTGCTGCTATCCCAGGTTGTTCCAAACCCTGTCCAGCCTGGATTTGGACACTTCCAGGGACGAGGCACCCACAGCTGCCTTGGGCAGCCTGTGCTCTAGAGAAACAAGAACAAGCTGAGTCAAGGCAAAACCAGAGATCCCTGGCAGGAACTCGTGTGCCACTGGTCTAACAGGGGTGTGAAGGGCCAGAGGCTCTATATTCCTCCCTGTCCCCCCAGTTCTGTTACCAGGCAAAGTGAAACCATGTCCCAACAAGCGCATTCGCCCAGCAGAAAACAGGAAGCACTCGAGTAATTAGTTAAAAAGCAAACAGTTGAAATACAAACTATTAAATTCCTATCATGTCTTTACATTCCTCTTAGCCCAGTTAACTTCTGTGTGTCTGCTATAAAACTCCTAGAAAATCTCACTGTCACAGGTTTGAGAGGTGACCGAGCGATTCCCTCTGAAATGAGCTGAAACACTGAGCCAAGCCTTGAGTGAACTCACCAAAAACTCCTCTGCAAACTCTCCTTGGCTGAGCTTCTTGCCTTGGGCCCTTTCCAGGTTGTGTAGCAGGATCCCCCTTTGGTCCATGGTGCCAGAGCGTGCCTGGCCTGGCCCTCCTGGGAAGGGACATGTCAAGTGATCCGCAGCGGAAGGCGCCGCCGGGGAGTGCTGCCTGTGGTTTTCTGACTTCATCACAGCCCCAAAGGAAATTAGTGCGTAGCAGATAATCCTGGCCAAACAACACAACACATGGCATGGGGCACTGGCACCCTCTGCTCAATCCAGCCCCACTTGGCATGGGGTGGGCAGCACTGAGGACAAGGGTAGGGACACGTTGGACACTTGTCCAAACCCCCCACCACCCAATTCCTTCAGCACCATGCCCAGCCACCACTGCCAGGGGGCAACTGTGGAGCATTCACATCCCAAGGGGCTGTGCTTCACCAGGAAGGCTTCAAACCTGGAGTGTGACTGTAAGAGTCCATAAAACAGCATGGAAAATCCACAGTTCCCCTTCATGCTTTTAATGTAGAATCCCAGAATGGTTTGGGTTGGAAGGGACCTTAAAGCTCATCTCAATAAGCACAGACACCTTCTACTATCCCAGGTTGCTCCATGAGCCCAACCCAGCCTTGGACACTTTCCAGGGAAGTTCTAGTCTGTTTTCCACATCAGCTGTAAAATACTTTGAAAAAATCCTTCAGGCAGATGCTGACACCCAAAGAGGTGCTACTGCCCTGGACTGTGTGACTTCCAGAAAAACCCCCTCCATGTGCTTCAGGTCAACTCTTCCAGCCATTCTCATGGCTTTTGCCAAAAGAGACGATCACACCTGACTCCAGCAGATTATAGAAGTCTTGGTGTGGCCACAGCAAAGTAAACGATGGACTGCCAAGTTCTCAGCTACTTTTCCCTGAAAACTGCATAATGCCAATGCTACAGTGCAGCTCTCCCTGAGGACAGGGACACAACACAGCTGTGGGAACTGTTAACAGGAGCCCTGCTACAGCTACAGTTCACCTGCAGGTTCACCCTTTACATTAATTTGACATTTGAGACTAATTATTGCCCAGTCACTCCTTAAAGCTTTGCTTCAAGGAAGGTGAGAGAGAAAAGCCCTGTTGGAGACAGAGGCAGGAGCTGGGCTGCAGAGCTGCCCTGATCAACAGCAGTGATCACACCACTCCATCCACAGCCCTGAGGGTTGAAGGAACAAGAAACTCCAGAAATCAACCAAACAGGATTCACATTTTTATTAGGAAAAGCAGAAGTCTCTCTAACAGTGACAGGGTTTCAGTGAAGTGCATGGAAGGCATAGTGCCATTTGAGGGCCAATCATATCATTCAAAGAAATCAAAAATTACAAGAAATCAGGCAGAATAGGGTCAAAAAAAGCTTGTGCTCCTCACAGAGTACCTAAAGCCCTGTTAGGTCAATCTCACTGCATACCTCACCCTCAGTCAGTGAGTCTGGAAAGAGCACAGGGAGCTGGGGGGAACTTCAGAGAGGGCAATTCTCACCTCAGTAACACATTCAAACTAAAAACCCGTCTCTTGGAAGTGGACCATGCTGGTTCCAGTGAGCAGGATGTACTCTGCATACCCTCCTCTGGCACAGCAGAGCTCTCTTCACCCCCAAGTAAAGCTACTAATAAAATCAGACAGCAAATTAAAATAAATGTAAAGGGAGCCAAGAAAGAAATATTCTCTCCTCACTGCACTGATCCTCTTAGTGTGAGATAAGTGGCAGAGTCCTGGTGCCTCTGGCATTTTGTTTTGTTTGTTTTAATTATTTATAATTCTCAGGGAAAAAACCTCTCTAAAACACACCCCTGGATTCTGCTCAGTTCTGGTTCCATCAGTGACATTTGTGCCTCATGACAACCCCCACAGATGCCAGCAGTCATGTGATTCACACCAGAGTGACCCTACCCTGTTCCCCAGCCCCAGCTTCCCCCACACCACCCAGGCTTTCCAGGTAAACTGCAAACTGTGTAGTTTCAAACTACCAAACCAGCACTGGGTGTGGCAAAAGCCAGAGAAATCAACTTTTCCTGTGCCCTGAGGATGCATCCTGCTGGGAGCAGGGACCAGTCAAGACTCCAGTCCAGCCACCGCCTCCAGGACTGTCCTCAAGGCTGAGATGAAGGATTGCAGAGCCTCTGGCTTTGTTTCATTTTGCTTCACCGAAATCTGCAGCTCTGTATCTGCTGCCTCAAGCAGGAGCTCTGTGAGGAAGAGGCAGCCCGAGTCATCCTGGGCACTCAGATAAGCTTTCCAGGGCTGGGCTCCAGCTTTGCTCATGGCAATGGTCTGGATGTGCACAACACGAAGGGCTGTCTGGATGGTGTCTGCATGGACAAGCCCACACCAGGGCAGAGAGAGCTGGCAGCTCGTGTCCAGGCTCAGCCAGGTCTTCTCAAACTCTTCTGCAGTCAGGGAAACATCAGGAATCAAGCTTAGGCTGCCTGCATCAGGATGAGCCTTGAGGAGTTCTTTATTCCCTTCAGACACTGGAGTATCAGGGTGAACCTCAAGGACTTCCTTACTCCCTTCAGAAACCAGTGACTCTGAAATGAAAGCACAAACACATATGAGATGCAGCTCCCAGCTCCACAAAGCCCATCTGATGGAGCAGAGGAAGGCTGGAATCCCAGTACCACCTGCAGCGTTCCCTGGGCTAGTGAGGGACCAGCCACACACTGCACAAGGTGATCAGAACACCAAATTCCCAAAGCACTCTGACATTCTTCCAGACAAACCCACAGGAGAACATCCTGGCTGCCCAGAGCAGCTGTGGCTGCCCCTGGATCCCTGGAAGTGTTCCAGGCCAGGTTGGACAGGACTTGGAGCAGCCTGGGACAGTGGAAGTTCCCTGCCCATGGCACGGGTGGAACAAGAGGAATTTCAGGGCTCCTTCCAACCCAAACCATTCTGGGATTCTGTGATCTGCTGGCAAGGGGAGAATGGCTCCCAGAGGAAGGTGAGGCAGGTTTACCTGTGTCTCTGTTCCTGGAGTCAGCATAAGGCGAGCAAGAGTAAGAGGGTTCCACAGGCTGCTGAGCAGTGGCGAGTGCCCAGCGCTCTCTGCCATAAACTGTGGCCAGAGTGTTGAACTCCCAAGCCCAGGCATTGACAGGCTGCTTGCTCTGGTCCCCCAGGAGCCCCAGGGAGGGGTCAGACTTGGGGCTGCACAGGACTCGCTTCACTTCCTCCACCCCAGACTGCAGAAGGCGATAGTAGAACAGCCCACGGTCCCGCACAGCCATGTCCTGCTCTTCCTCTGGGAATCAGAGATGCAATTCATGGAGAATCCTACCAGCCACATTTCCCCAGAGTACTGACAATTATCAAAAACAGACTTTCAGGGATACAATGCAAGCCTGCTTACAGGCAGACAGCGAAAGGACAAGGGGGGATGTTTTAAAACTAACAGAAGGCAGGATTGGCTGGGATATTGGGAAGGAACTGTTCCCTGTAAGGGTGGGGAGGCCCTGGAACAGGCTGCCCAGAGAAGCTGTGGCTGCCCCTGGATCCCTGGAAGTGTCCAAAGCCAGGCTGGACAGGGAAGGTGTCCCTGCTCAGGACAGGGGGTGGAACTGGATGATCTTTAAGTTCCCTTCCCAACCAAACCATTCCATGACTCTGTAACTCCACATCCACCAGGCAGCCAGGGGCCAGACAGCAGCCTAAGGCATGGAACCACCTGTCCCTGCCAGCCTGGATGGCCTCCTCAGAAGCATCAGAGTATCTGAGATGCTGACACAGCCTGGGGACACAGCCAGAGCAGGTCCCAAAGCCTGTGACGACACAGGGAACCCACCAATGCAGTAGTAGAGCAGCCTGCCCAACATGTCCTGGCACTCGGCGGGCCGGGCCAGGAAGAGCTGCAGCAGCGCCGTCAGGAGCTCCATCTTCACTGCTGGGAATGTCTCAGACTTCACATTCTCCACAAAGTCCTCCAAGACATAGGGAGCATTGGGGATCTTCTCCCCATGTGTGCCCAGGAGCCAGACCAGCGCTTGCTTGCCCTAAAGGAACCACAGGAACACCAGCAAACAGCTGCTGTGTGCCACATGCTGGCATAAAATTAGCACGCTGAGAGAACAAATCTGAGGATTTCTGATTTTTGCCCCCAATCTCCAGGCAGAAGGAAGATGAACAGTCCTTGTCCATCCTCCCCCGAGCACTGTCACCTCACCTCGTTGTCCTGGATGGTGTCCTCACAGCCAGGCAGCGCCTGGCACACGGCATCTGTGCACTGGGGACACAGCCAGGCTAGGTCTCGGAAAGCACGGACCACAGCTGCAAGAAAAACAAGTTACCAGCATCCCCAAAGTTATAAAAACCATTAGGGGGAAAAAAAAATCATTTCAACTGCCCCCCCCTACTCAAGAAGCTTTGCAAATCTCAGCCAGGAGGGTCAGTGCCCTACCTGTGACTGTGATTTGAGGCACCCTCCTTCCCAATCCCATGACATTGCATTTGTCAGAGTAAAGCTGCACCAGGTCTAAAATAAAGCACTGAGACTTCAGATTGTTCCTCTGCTGGAGAGTAGCCTCTCTTCTGGCCACTGCCAGCCTTCAAAAAGCCTCTGACTCACGATGCTTCAGACACATGAGGTTAGAATGACAAATTAAAGCTGACCCCAATTCGAAATGAGGCTCGTGAACTTTAGGTCAAAACTTTAAGGGTTTTTTTGCTCACTCAGACACACCAACAGCTCCTGAGATGGAATTCAACAGCTGAGTGCAAGCTGTGTGGTTTTCAAACCTGAGAGCAAGACCAGTTAAAAAAGAGCAGCAGGAACAGCAGTGATGTGAAGGTGGATCTGAGAGCAGAAGAGAATAAAGGAAGCTTGGGTACAACTGACTCAGACCATTATGTGAGGAACAGAAATCACAGAGATTCAAAAGATCTGTTAATCATCTTGGCTCTCAAACAGACAGTAAAATGTCTCTGCTGAGCCACAGTAAAATGTCTCTCCCTGAGTCAGCAGGTGGCAGCCAGAAAGAAGCACAAACACAGCTACAACCATCTTCCCCTTTCCCACAGAGAGCAGTTCCTGCAGAAGGAACACACTTTTTACCCCTCAACCCACCTGGAAAACTTCCACCTGAAGGTACCAATTAAACTGAAAGCCAAGTGCCTTTGAGGGTGTTGAGTTTGGGATCACAAGCCCCAGCAAGGGCACCTCCTGAGAGCACAAAGCAGGCAGCAGTCTGCAATGGTTACCTGAGGTGATGTGCTCCTGCTGAAGCCCTAGAAGCTCTGTCAGAATCCCCACACACTGCTCTGTGTATGTCCTGGCAATACTGGCTGCAAGGATGCCAAAAAGATATAAAAATCAACCTTCTATCAGAGTGAAACAGGAATCATGAGCGCAGCTACTCATCACAAACTCTCTTTAAAGAAAGTCTCTCTCCTTTCCCTTCTGACTACCATTTCTGAAAGTGTGGCCAAATGAGCTTGTTCTCCACACCAGGGACATGTTCTTTTCTTTGAGGCAATGCCTCAGAAGATTTCGGAACTTTCCTTAAATGTAATACAATAAAAAAGGCATTTTACCATCCCTAATTTTGTCCTTATGAATACTGTCATAATTCACCTATTTTTAAAGCTCACAAAACCAAAACTATCACCTTAGCTCTGCCCCCACCACAACTCAAAGAACAAACAGGTATTAGAGCTCCTCCACCCCCTGCACAGCTGCACTGAACACTCTAAGGCTCATTAAAAAGATGAAATGTCGCATTTTCTCTAGAGCATCTCCTCACAGCACAAGATTCAAGGACTTTCTGCACAACCTGAAGCAGCTCAATGCTAGGACTTCTGAAATAATCAGTGCTTCAGAAACACTGACACAAACCACTCCTGGGCAGGTTGGAGTCTGTGCTGCTGCAGCACAGAGCAGTGACTTGGTGCTTGCCCAGGTACCCCTTAGCAGAGAACAGCCCCTCTGAAAGGCCCAGGGCTGCAGCCAAGCCAAGGTACAGCTCTCACCTATGGCAAAGATTGCTCCCTGCGCCAGCTCCACTGACACGTCAGTGCAGTAACCCTTCAGCTCCTCCAGAACCTGCTGCACATTTTCATCATTCACCAGCTCACACAGCACCTCCATCTTCTGGCATTTGATATAGTGGGGCTCTGAGTAGGAGCAGAAGAACTTTTTGTAGTGGCTGCTGAAGTGGCCGGGCAGGGTCCTGAGGATCTGGCGCACGTGGCAGAGTGCAGTGAAGCACAGCTCCCTGCTCTCCGAGGTGCAGGCAGACAGCAGCGGGCCCTTCACCCGCACCAGCACATCTGTCTGCACATCTGGGTACTCCCTGGCCAGCACCAGGAACAGCTTGGTGGCTGCCATCACAACGCTGGGACTGCTGCTCTTGAGGTAGCCATCGAGCAGGTTGAGGATGTCGAAGAGCTCGTCCTCGCTGCGCGGTTTGTAGCGCAGCAGGAAGGTGAGCACCTCACTCTGCCCCCACTGATCCAGGTCAGGCATCCTGCCAGGAGCACAGGGGCATGAGTCAGGGAGAGCAGGAACATCTGTGCAGAGGCCTCAGCCTCCAGCTTCTTTATGGCCTCTGCTCCCAACCAAGTGGATGCCACAGTTTCACCACGAGAGAACTGCCTGGTTATTAATTCAGTATCAGTCATGTGCACTTTTGCTGGTGTTTAGACCAGGCAGCAACACTGAGAAGAACCATCTGGGCAGAGCAATACCCCTCTTTTCCTACATCAAGTAGAATTACCTGCAGAAAAACTGATTTCTTCAAGCACGACAGCTATATATCTTTCAGTGGATCTGGAGAGACACACTAGAACATACCTGTCCCACAGATATATCATGTGTATTATCACTATAAAAATCCCAAAAGTCTAATCACATTAACCTACAATTACAAACCAAACCATCAGCTGAGGCAAAGACTGCCTGGAAGAGCTGGGCATCCCAGATTTCTCTTAAGCCTGAAGTGGTTTAGTTTATCTTAGGATGGCCACCTCCATCTTTGGGTAGGAGAGAGGTAGGTTATGTCCCCCCAGAAACTGCCTCTGCATAGAAAACATGAGAACAAGAGAGAAGCTTCCAGCACCATCTTAATACCAAAAAAAACCAAACCTGTTGAGGAGATGATGGGCAATGGGTTTGTTGATGACAACACCTCCCTCCTTCTTCAGGATCTCTTCCAAGGCCCTCAGACAGTTCACTACCACAATGGGGTCCTGGTCACGAAGCAAACTGTAGAGCTCGTTCACCAGAGCACCATCTGCAAAGCACAGAGCTCCTGCCATCAAGATCTACTGCCACACTGCAGTTTAATCATTGTATTTATCAGAAAAAAAAGACGTGGCTTGAACTGGATCAACAAAACTTCAAACACTGCAAGAACACCTGCCCTTGGCACAGCTTTTCCCTGAGGGTCTGTGTGGGTCACAGTGACCCCTGGCTGATCAGAGACTGGGGATGGAAGAAAATCATTGTATCACTAAGTCATAGAATGTTATGGGTTGGAATGGACTTTAAAACTCATTCAGTGCCACTCCTGCCATGGGCAGGGACACTTTCCACTATCCCAGGTGGCTCCAAGCCCTGTGCAACCTGGCCTTGGGCACTTCCAGGGATCCAGGGGCAGCCACAGCTGCTCTGGGCAACCTGTGCCAGGGCCTCTCCAACCTCACAGGGAACAATTCCTTCCCAATATCCTAAACCTGCTCTCTTTCAGTTTAAAGCCGCTCCTCCTTGTCCTGTCACTCCACGCCCTTCTCCGAAGTCCCTCTCTCTCTCTTACAGGCTCCCTTCAGGTACTGGAAGGCCACAATCAGGTCTCCCCGGAGCTTTCTCCTCTCCAGGCTGAACAATCCCAATTTTCTCAGTCTTCCATTAATTACCCTCCACTTTTCCTCTCTTTCTGCCCTGCAGCCACGATAACACAGGGGCAGCGCAGGAGCCCAGGAGAGCCCTAAAACCTGAACGTACATCACGAACACAGCACCTGCGCGTCCCCAGCTCCACGGCCAGCATCCCCAGCCCCACGGGCGGCACCCCCAGCCGCCCCACGGGCGGCACCCACTCACCCACTTCGCAGTCCCCCTGCAGCTTCACCATCTTGGCACAGCCTAGCACGGCCACCCTGCGCACGTAGGACGCCTTGTCCCTCAGCCCGCTCACGAGGGGCTGCTGCAGGTACTCCTGGATCCCGGGCATCCTGCGGGAGGGCAGCCGGCCGTCAGAGGGGCACCGCGGCCGGGGACAGCCCGCGGCCCGCCCCGGGCCCCGCCACACCTGAGGCCGCACATGGTGCGCAGGGCGAGCCCCCTCACGGCCGGGCTGGGGTGCGCGCAGTCCTTGCGCAGGGAGTTGACGGCGAGCAGCGCCAGCTGCGGCTGCCGCGGGGCCTGGGAGCGCACGTAGAAGGACACCAGCTTCTTCTGCACCACGTCCGGCACCGCGCCCGCCTTCACCATCTCTGGGAACAGCCCCGACACGTCGACGCCCTGCGCCATCAGCCTGCGGCAGGCACGGGGCTCAGCGCGGCGCGGCCCGGTCCCGCGCCCCCCGCCCGGCCCGCCCGCCGTACCGGATCACGCGCAGCACGGCGCCGCGATACCGCGCCGGGTCCGCCTGCACGTGCGGGTTCGACAGCGCCCGGCGGAGCTCCCGCTGCGCCTCCTCGCCGCCCAGGTACGGCATGGCCCCGCGCCGCTCCCGCTCCGAGTCCTAGGAGCCGGTGCCAGTCGCAGTCCCAAGTCCCCGTCCCGATCCCAGTCGCAGATCCCAGGATGCGGTCCCGGTCCCAACCCTACTCCCAGGCCCCGACCCCAGTCCCGTTCCCGGTGCCGCTCCGCCCGCCGGTCCCACCGCCCCGCCCACGTGACCCCCGCGCATATGGCGCTGCCCCGCCCCTGGCGCGCGGCCCGGCCCCGGTCACGCCCCGCTCCGCCGGCGCGTGCGCGGCGCTTCCCGCCAAAACTGGTGTGAGGGGAGCAGGGGTCTGGCCCGCCATGAGCGGGACGGTGCTGCCTGGGACCCCCATCGCCGTGGACTTCTGGAGCCTGCGGAGGGCGGCCGGTGCCCGCCTCTTCTTCCTGTCCCACATGCACTCGGACCACACGGTGGGGCTGTCCAGCACCTGGAGCCGCCCGCTGTACTGCTCCCCGCTCACCGCCCGCCTCCTGCACCGCCGCCTGCAGGTAGGTGTGTCCTGCCCGTCCCGGCCCTCATCGCCTGGGCACCCCATCTACTTGTCCCAACCCTCCTCACCTGCCCTGCCCAGCCCTCACACCTTGGCCCCTGCAGGTGCCGATGTGCTGGATCCGGCCGCTGGAGGTGGGGCAGAGCCATGTCGTGGATGAGGTGACGGTGACGCTGATCGACTCCAACCACTGCCCTGGCTCCGTTATGTTCCTCTTTGAGGGTACCTTTGGCACCATCCTCTACACAGGTACATGGCAGGTTCCCACAATCACAGAATCACAAAATTGGTCAGTTTGGAAGGGACTGCCAGGTCACCTAGTCCCAGCTCCTTGCTTAAGCAGGGTTGTGCCAGAGCACATGGCACAGAATTGTTACCAGATGGTTCTGAAATACCCTCAGTGAGGGAAACTCCATGCCCGCTCTGGGCCCTACCCTGCCATCCCTGTCCGTGCAGGAGATTTCCGCTACACGAGTGCCATGCAGAGTGAGCCAGCACTGAGGGGCCGCCACATCGACTGCCTGTACCTGGACAACACCAACTGTCACCCCCAGCGGGCCCTCCCCTCGCGGGCGCTGGCCACCCTCCAGGCTGCCCACCTCATCCGTGCCCACCCGCAGCACCACGTGGTCATTGGTGAGTGCTGCCCTCCCTCCAGCATAGCCCCAGCCAGGGCTTGTGTCCCCCTGCCCTGTCCTTGAGCTGCTGCTCCCCTGGCAGGTGTGTACACCCTGGGCAAGGAGACGCTGCTGATGGACCTGGCGCTGGAGTTTGGCACGTGGGTGGTAGTGAGCCCGTGGCGCCTGGAGCAGATGCGGCTGCTGGAGCTGCCGGACGTATTCACTGCCGAGGAGGGCGCAGGCTGGATCCGCGCCGTGGATGTTGCCGAGATCCGCTGGGACACACTCGTCACCTGGAACACACTTCACCCCACCATTGCCATCATTCCCACCGGCAGGCCCATGAAGGTCACCCACCCCAACATTCACCTCATCCCATACTCGGATCACTCGTCCTTTGCAGAGCTGCGCGAGTTTGTGAAGTGGCTGAAACCCTGCTCCATCGTTCCCATTGTGAAGGGTGACATGTGCCAGGTTTACTTTCAGGAATTCCTGAGCTCTGCTCCCCAGGTACTTCCTGACTTCAAAGTCTCAAAGGCTGTGCAAGAGTCTGGACACTGGCAAAGCCGAAGGAGGAGGCAGAAACACACGAGTCTCTGGAAAAGAGCCCCATGGCGTTCTGTGCCCCAAGGGGTCATTTATGAGTCCCCAGAGAAAAATACTGAGAAACCTGAAACATTCACAGATGTTAAGGTTCTTCAGCACTACTGTGATCCAGCTCTCCGCTCCAAAGAAGGCTGCACTTGCCACAAGGGTGAGAAGGAAGAGCTGAGTGGGGAGCAGCCGGGAAGAGCAGGGGCAGCATCTGTTTCCAGTGAGCACCTTGCAACTAGATTTGCAGAGCAGTATTTGCTCACTCCCTTAAATATCCTAAAGCAGAATTCCTCACAGACATTTGATCAACTAGTAGAAGACTTTTTTAGGAAGGGAGACACACCCTGAAAAATAGTGTGACATTGCAGGTGCCAGTGCTGCAGGTAGCAGTGTTCTATCCTGCTCCATGCTCAGGTTTCCCATGAGGAGAGAGGAGCTCAGCTCTGGGACTCTTTACCTCTTTATAGAGGACAAAGAGGAAACTAGAACCAGATTTTAGATGGTACATCTTAAAATCTTATTTATTTTTTTATCTCTACATCTGCTGTGTCCCCACACTATGCTGGGAGCTGTGGTCCCACCATCTGTGTGCCTTGTCAGTCACCTTTCACGGTGACTTGCCTGTCCCCTCTTAGAAAAGTCAGTGAGAGGTTGATTCAAGCAGAACTGCAGAGGGTGTGAGGTGTCTGCAGCTGAGTAATTGATGGAATGTGATGAAAGGAGCAAGGGGGGAATCTGAGAGCCTCAAAGATTCTCCTTTCTGTAAGTCTGCGATACCTCACTAACTATGAGTTCATTCCAAAGTGAATTAAAAAATGTTCTGTATTAAGGTACTTTTAAAAAGTGCTGCCTAAAGAAATAAACAAAATGAAGTGCCTTAAAGTCCAATAATCTGTTTTCTATCTGTTAATCTACTAATACTTTCAGCTT
Organism: Pseudopodoces humilis; assembly: GCF_049639895.1. Classification (NCBI taxonomy): domain Eukaryota; kingdom Metazoa; phylum Chordata; class Aves; order Passeriformes; family Paridae; genus Pseudopodoces; species Pseudopodoces humilis. Next base: position 2,708,634 of record NC_142225.1, on the reverse strand, counting down.
TTGCATCCAGCCAGCCAACTGCAGCTGGATGTAGTCCTGCTAGCCTGAAAGTGCCATCTCAACACTAGTTATCAGTGCTTTTTCAGGTTTGTGGCTAGGAAAAGTAAGAATTGTCTGGGTTCTTGAGTTGTAGGCTTTGCAGAGTAGATCACTAAATCCTCTTCAGTGTCTGCACTCAGCCTTGCACCTCTGAATTCTGTTTGATTGCAGAGCACTCCTGGTAACTGCCAGTGTTCTGCCTTCCCATTCTGCCTGCTCTTGCCCTTCAGTGGCAATTGGAATGGGAGATAAGAAAACATCTGCTTGGTGGTGTGATCAGTCTGAGCAGCACTGCTTGGAAAGATTGTGACTGAACAGCAGAACTGTCTCTGTTAGAGGTTTGGCACTTTCCCACTCTGCATCAGCTGCAGAGCCCCACCCTGACAGAGCTGGGAAGTGTCTGTAGTGTGACAAACCAGTGGGTACCCACTACAGCTGACTGTGCCAAACAGCACTGCCAACGTTTCAGATTCGCCCCTCATATAGTCAGGGCAGCTGGAGTGGAAATGGTAACTGGACGCTGTCCTGGAATAACAAATCAATTTTTTCCTCAGCTCTTGATCCTCCTTTTGTTACTGTCTAGGCAAAATGTTTCAAAATTTTCTGAACATAGTGTCCTACAGGGCCTTTCCAAGCGGCAGCTAGATGGGTTGAATTCCCTAAATTGAGCCAGAAAATTAAGTTTGCTCTTGGAGTAGAGCCAGGCCTTGTGAAAATCAAAGGTGCCCCTGGATGCAGCAGTTAGAGCAGTTACAAACAGGGCTGTCTAGAACAGTGAGAGTGTTGACAGCCAGAGTGGGGATGTTTGGAGAGCTGTTTGTTTGGCAAACATGCATCCTAATTCCCAGCCCTGTGCTTTCCTAGGCATGGCAGTATCTATCCCTGTTACATAAGGAGTGCCTGTCCCTGGGACTGCTGTGGGCCCTGTGTCTTGCTGCTTGGAGTTTTCTGTGTGGATTATTTCTTAATCAAATTCAACTGCAGAGCTCTGTCAGGTGGGTGTGAGTGGAGACACCTGCACATTTTGTAACATGGAAATGATAGTGCTGTGCTTGTAGTGTGCTGGCTACTGCTGCTGCCTGGGAAATGCAGGCTATTATTTAAATATTGTTGAAATTCAAGTGACTCATTTGACAGGCAGGGGAGTGAAGCACTGCCTGAGCTCCCAAATTCCATGTCCTGCTTTGAGCAGCCTCTCCACTGCTGGGGAGGAATGCTCACCTTCTGAGTCACTGTTCCACTTGGCAAGTTGCAAATGACCTGGGAGATCTGATGTTTTGTGGCATCCAATCTTTCCTCTTTTATTCTTATCAACCATTTATTAAAGTAAATGGAGAACCTCCTGGTCAGCCTCTGGGCAGAAATGAATTGTAAATGGTAATTCTTTACGGAGGTAAATCTGAGCTTTAATCATGCACAAAGAAGTGAACATTGCAGACTTCAGAGTCTGGGGATCTGCATCCTATTTCTGTGTGTTCAGTTAAAGCTGCAGAATAGAACGCTGGCATCACTTTCTAGAGCTGAAAAGGTAATTCCTGCCACTTGAGGAGGGAATTATCCATCATGCAGAGTCAAGGAAATGTAAAATCTCTATTGGCTTTAAAAGGCAATAGAAGCAGGAGAGACTTGACTAACAGTCAGTTTGTTGGAGACCTTTGCCTCATCACAGCAGGTGCACAAGGCATTTTAGTGCCAAACATTTCTTTCCTGTAAGGTGTTTAGGATAGCACACAAAAGTATTATTTAAAAGGCTGGAAAATAAAATGTGGCCTTATGGGGAAAACTGGAATTGCTGACTGTTGGAGCTTCTGGACATCCTTCAGCTTCCCATAAAGATGGGTTTAGTGATGGGCCTGGCCATGCTGGGTTAATGGTTGGACTCTGTGATCTTAATTTAATTTTCCAACTTAAAAGATTCCATTAAGTCTCCTGGCAGTGAATATTCAGCCTCTCACAGGCCTTGTTCTCCCTTACACTTGTCTCCATGATTTCCTATTTTCCTGCCCCCCAGCCTGTCTCACCGGGAGCAGCTGAGAGCTGGAGTGTCATGGAGAGCAGGCTCTGAGCCTCCTGCTCCCAGCTCACCTGCACTGCTGCCCACAGGTGTGTTTTGCTCACAACAGTGACAAAGAGGAGCTGCAGCCCAGTATTGGCTTCACTGTAGGGGATCTGAGGGCTACATGCTTGGAAACTTCAGTTTTCCTGGCAGGGAGCAGAACGTGCTCTGAGCAAAGTCCTCCCAAATCTATACACACACAGCATGCTCCAGCTGCTTATCTCTGCTCCACAGTTGGGAACCAAGCCCCAGTGGGGGGAAACAGCTCAGCCAAGGCCTTGCAGAGGAACAAGGAACGAGCTGAGTTCCCTTTGGCAAGTTTTCAGTAATGTTTTACCAAGCTGTGATCAAATGCTGGCTTGTTGTGAGGGCAGGTTCTGGAGCAGAGCTGCCTGGCGAGGGTCAATCACTGCACTGTGAACAGCTCAGTTGGCTCTAACTTCTCTAAACACTAGGAAAGCATGAAGGAGTGCCCTGTTTATGCTGTGGAGAGGGGAAATTTACTTTCTAGGTTGTTGTTGGGAGGCTGAGGTAAAACTTGCCTGACAGAAACAAGAGTGTCACCTTGCAGGGAACACCCCAGAGTGCTGCTGGGTTGGGTTTCTGACTCTGCTTCCCCAATTACAAGGCCAAAGCTCTTCCAACAACTTCTCTCTTCCCTGCTGCAGAGTGGCTTTCTGTTCCTGCAGCACAGAGGCTTCTTTCCTAATTAAAAAAACTGCAATGGTGAAAGCTTTCCTTCACCAGAAAATGAATGAGTTTACATAATTACAGTGTGTTGTCACTTAGGGCTAATTCCAAAGCCTGAAATCTCTTTGTGCTTTTTTATGGAGTCCTCTGAAAAGGTATTAGAACATGTTGAAATGGTTGAGTCATCTTGATGATCATGTGAGGTGCTGCCTTCAAGTGAGCTCCTGTGGATGTTCTGTGGGTGTTTGTGATTTCTTCTGCTCAATTTGGGATGTTTGCCACGGCCACTGCTGTGCTGAAATTTTTCTGGCTGTGGCTTTGCCCTTGGCCAAACCCCAGCCTGAGGCACAAGCAGCCATTTGTTGTGCAATAAAACCTTTGTGACAGACCTTGACCAGGAGCCTCTTGAAGGCTGGGACTTCCTGAGCAGATGCTGGGGAAGGTGAGACTCATGTTCCACGCTGTCTTGGAGGTCACTGTGAGCCTGCAGTGAATTGTGCCAAGAGAGCTGAGTCCTCCATGCAGGACTGAGACCTCCCTGTCCAAGGTAGAGAGCTCCTTAACAGTGTTTTGCTGGAGGGGTTCATACTTGTGCTGCTGTTCATGTAAACAGGCAGCTGTGAGAGTATCTGAGGTTTTCCTACAATCACGGAATGGTCTAGCTTGAAAGAGACCTTAAAGATCATCAAGTTCCAAACCCTGCCATAGGCAGGGACAACTTCCACTATACCAGGTTGCTCCAAGCTCTGCCCACCCTGGCTTTAAACACTTCCAGGAATGGGGCAGCCACAGCTTCTCTGTGAATCTGTGCCAAGGCCTTACCACCCTCTGAATAAGGAATTTTTTTCCAATATCTAATCTAAATCTACTCTCAGACTGAGTTTTGGTATTTTGTAATTGTTATTTTTAAACGTTCAAAAAATCTTGTAAACTTTTGCAAGAAAGCCAATAAACATCTCTGTAACACTGACTTTGGAAAAGTCTGAATTGAAACACGGTGGAGTTCTTGAGTTGATGGTGACTGGAGTGGACTAATTCCGTTCTTGGAAGCATTTGACCTGGTGCCACCTCCCCGCTCCAGCAGGGCCATCCCAGAGCAGATGCCAGAGCAGATGGCACCGGCTCATGTCCAGATGGGTCTGGAATATCTCCAGTGAGGGAGGCTCCACACCCTTTTGGACAGTCTGTTCCCTCACAGGAAAGTTCTTCCTCACGTTCAGGTTGGAGCTTCCTGAGCGTCTATTCCTGCCCATTCCTCTGGTGCCATCGCTGGGACCCCGGAGCAGAGCCTGGGCCTTGCTCTGACTCCCAGAGCGCGGCCCGGCTGAGCTCCCTAGGCCCGGCACGGCCCAGCCCGGCCCGGTTGCCGGCGCTGTCCCGTTGTTTCCCGGCCCCGCCCCGCTCGGTCCCGGCCCGCCCCGGCGCTTCCTGCGGCCGCCCCGCCCCGCGGTCACGTGTGCGTTCGCCCGCTCGGGGCTCGGCTGGCTCGGCCTGTGCAGGCGCTTAGGGCCCGGAGCGGCGGCGGGAGCGGGGCGGGGCCGGGGGCGCTCGGGCCCGGGGCGGTGGCGGGACGGGGCGGGGGGAGCCCGGCCGGGCCGTGAGGGCGCGGCGGAGCCTGGCGGCGGCGGCAGAGCGGCCTGGGGGCTCCCCCCGGCGAGCGCGGGCCGGGCGGGCCGGGCCAGCGGCCGTGGCGGGGCTATGATGAGCCCGCTGCGGGGCACCGCACCCCCGCGTGTCCCCCAGGCAGGTCCGGCCCGCGGCTGAGGACCCCCCACCGGCGGTGAGTGCGGGTGGCGGGGCCTGGCGGGGCGGGCAGGTCCGGGCCCCTCCCCTTCCCCCGCGCTGGGGTTGCGCTGGGCCGGGGAGGGCCCGGGGCGGCGGCGCGGCCGGGCCCGAGTCCCGGTAACGGCCCGGCCCGGCGGGCTCCGCTCCCGGCGGGCTCCGCTCCCGGCGGGCTCCACTCCCGGCGGGCTCCACTCCCGGCGTTCCGGGCCGCGCGGCGGGCGCTGCCCCGCGGGGTGGTTGGGCCTGCCGGGGTTGGGTTTCCCACTGCCTCTGATTTTACAGTGCCTAGGAAACAGGCCTGGGGACGGGATCGTAATTTTCGCGGGGTCTTCCCACTTCCTGCGCTCCCCTGATCTTCTGTATTGTTTTCCTCGGTACCGGCGTTTTTTTTTAGCCTGGAGGAAAGGCGGCTCGGGAGTGACCTTATCACTCTCTGCAACTCCCTGAAAGGAGGGTGTAGCCAGCTGGGGGTCGGGCTCCTCTCCCAGGTAACGAACGGCAGGACAAGAGCACAGGGTGTTTATCTGCGCCAGGGGAGGTTTAGGTTGGACAATAGGAGGAATTTCTTCACTGGTTAGACATTGGAACGGGCTGCTCAGAGAGGTGGCGGAGTCACCGTCCCTGTAGGTGTTTGAGCAACTGGACGTGGCGCTGAGTGCTCTGGTGTGGGTGACAGGGTGGTGTTTGGTCACTGGGTTGGACTCGATGATCTCAGAGGTCCTTTCCAGCCTAATTGACTGTTATTCCTGTCGTGTCCTCGGTCTCCTTTCGCCTTTAGAGGGCTGGATAAGGAGCCATGTGCTTCTCAAATGCAGTAATCCCACTGCACTCGCTCGGCGATGCCCTTAGGAGCAGCAGTTACAGAGGTTCCCTTCCTCTGTGGTGGGTGTCACATGGTGCTCAGAAAAACAAAGATTTTTGTGCAGATAGAGAATCTTGTCTGTCACAACCTGCTGCCCCTAATGAGTTCTCTCCTTTTCTAGGTATGGCCTCACAGCTGCAGGTGTTCTCCCCTCCGTCAGTATCCTCGAGTGCCTTCTGCAGTGCCAAGAAACTGAAAGTGGAGCCGTCTGTCTGGGATGTTTCAGGACAGAGCAGTAGTGACAAGTATTATACCCACAGCAAAAACCTCCCAGCAGCTCAAGGGCAAGCCAGCTCCTCTCATCAGGTAGCCAATTTCAGCATCCCTGCCTACGACCAGAACCTCCTTCTCCCTGCTCCCTCCGTCGAGCACATCGTGGTCACCGCGGCCGACAGCACCGGCAGTAGCGCCACAGCATCCTTCCAGAGCAGCCAGACCCTCACGCACAGAAGCAACGTTTCTTTGCTGGAACCATACCAAAAATGTGGATTAAAAAGGAAAAGTGAAGAGGTTGACAGCAACGGTAGTGTGCAGATCATTGAGGAACATCCACCTCTCATGCTGCAAAACAGACCTGCGGTGGGTGCTGCGGCCACGACCACTACGGTCACCACAAAAGGCAGCAGCTCCAGTGGGGAGGGGGATTATCAACTGGTCCAGCATGAGATCCTGTGCTCTATGACCAACAGCTATGAGGTCTTGGAATTCCTGGGACGAGGGACGTTCGGGCAGGTGGCGAAATGTTGGAAACGTAGCACGAAGGAGATTGTAGCCATCAAAATCCTGAAGAACCACCCTTCCTACGCCCGGCAGGGCCAGATTGAGGTGAGCATCCTGTCTCGCCTGAGCAGTGAGAATGCTGATGAGTACAACTTCGTCCGCTCCTATGAGTGCTTTCAACACAAGAATCATACATGCCTTGTCTTTGAGATGCTGGAACAGAACTTATATGATTTCTTAAAGCAAAACAAGTTCAGTCCGTTGCCCTTGAAGTACATCCGGCCCATCCTGCAGCAAGTGGCTACTGCCTTGATGAAGCTGAAGAGCTTGGGTCTGATCCATGCTGATTTGAAGCCAGAGAACATCATGTTGGTGGATCCTGCACGCCAGCCCTACAGAGTGAAGGTGATAGACTTTGGGTCAGCCAGCCATGTGTCCAAGGCCGTGTGTTCCACGTACCTGCAGTCACGGTATTACAGGTAGGCACTGCCCCTGCTCACTGAACCAGGTCAGGCTGATCCTGCCGGGGGTTTGTTCTGCAGACACTGAGCTCTTCTGTCTAACCCCAGCTGAGGGGCTGCAGGAAATCGTCAGCTCTGCACGTTTCCTGGAGATTTCTTCTGAAAGTTGGATGCTTGCCTTGCAAGGGTGGCCTAATCTTCAGCCCAGTACCTTCCTTTCCCCCCCAGATCAGTGCACTAAGTTGATTTTACCCTGTCCACTGGCTTGTGACACTGTATGAAATAGCAAATTAGAGAAGCAGTATAGAAGTGCTAAGTAGTGCATTTGGGGTTGTCTGCCATGATCTGAAACTGGTCCATTAACCTTGGAGATTTAGAAGGGAGAGAAGTCAGAGGGATGTCAATATCTATTTGCTTTTGTTTCTTCTGATTCTTCATCTTTGTCTGAACCCCCTTGACGAGCGCATGACTTCCTGTGTCAACCCTGGCTAAGTCATGCTTTCATGAGATCTGCAGCTCCCTTAGAGCACTTAGGAGAAAGATCTCTGCTTCCCTTAGCAATATGTAGAGATGTCTTCTGCCCTACTCTTGCCCAAGAATTAAAAATAAATTATGGGCAGAGACGTTAAAACTCAGAGACTGTGCGCAAAGCAAGCTGTGCTTTTTCTTTCAAATATTTCTCCAGCTTGGCTCTGTTAAGTGTGTATTTGAATTTAAGTAGCAGCAGACTTCAATAAATGGATGCAGAAAGAACTTCTGGCTTCAAAGGGCTGTGAAGAGTCTGTGCTGTGTTGTCAGGGTTGCTTTGGGTGGAATGTGAGCTCACTTGATGCAAAACTCAGAACTAGTATCTAGTCCTTCCAGCTGGGACCAGACAGGACTGAGACACTCCACCCCACCCCGTGTCTCTGCCCTGTTTGATGTCTTCCCTGGCTGCTCACTTCAGTTTTAAAGCCTGGCTTATTGTAGGTTTGCTCTGCTTATCCCTCATACTCCCTGTGTGCTTGCTCCCTTTGTTTTTGTGTTGTTTTTCTTTTTAACTAACACCCAGTAACAGCTTTCCATGACATTCCTTTCATGTGATACAGACTTTTCTTAATCCATTGCTCATGATCTTTGCTCAGTTTGTTGGCACCAATCTTTCCAATTAAACTATTGATTGGTATAGTTTTTTTGTAGCACTGTTGTCCTGTGCCCCACAGCTCTGTAAAAATGCTCACTCTAAAATGCATCATCAGTTTTGTTGTTATTGCATGGAAAGATGTGGCCACTGGTCAAGAATCTGCTCTATCTGACTTGCCACATGTGTCAGCAAAGCAGTTTGGGGAGGCCCATGGTGCTTTTCAGTTTCTGGTATCTCAGAAAGCAGATTTAGCTGAGGAAAAACAGTGAGGGTTGATAAGAATCTTCCAGGGGGTGCAGGGAGAGAAATTCCTGCTCCATCTGTGTGTGGGGCACTGGACTCCCAGCCCCTTCCAGCTTCCTGGGGTGACTGACTCTGCCAGGAAGGCAAATAACGTGGGATTAGGTGGCGTTGGAGTGTCTGCTTGGCTGGAGTAAAGAATGCTGTGATGTGGAAATCTAGTATTTAGTGATATGTAATTAGTCTAATGGTGATGATTACTAAAATCCATAATCTAGGAATTTGCAAAGATGGTACAGAAACTAGCTTGTTGTGGGAGAACTGGATTGCTTTACCCGTGTTCACATTAAATTAGTGTTCAGATGAGTTCCAAGTTGGAATTTTTTCAGTGCTGTGTTTAATGAAAGAGCATAGAACAATTCTTCATATGGTTCTCTGTCAGCCATTAAAAATAAACTTCTCTGTGCTCACTTTTTAGCGTTCAATCCTTGTTACTGACACTTAGGTAACCTCTCCTGTAGAGAACTCTAAACCAGCTACACTCGGGTGCTGTAGGGTAGATTTTCTGATTTATGTACCCTTGAGGAAAAAAATCTTCCTTTATTAATTTCTGTGCTGCTGGAGGTCATGCTGCCCAGCAGCCCAGCTCGCTCAGGGTCTGGCTGTCCTGCTAGCAGTGACACCTTGCTCCATGTACAGCTTCAGCAGCATTGCTTGTCGGGATGTCACACTGGGTTTGTCAGGACAGGTGTGCCACGGCTGAGTAAGGATCCCTTTTCCGCAGACACTGCTGCTGCCTGACCCCACTCAGGAGGGGAAATTCTACTGCTCACACTTTAAAGAGTGAGTAGCAGTGCCCATGAAGAATTCTTTGGCTCTAAAGCCCATCATGGAGTAGGAGTAGATCAACTCTCTGGGAACAGTTTCTGTGGCAGCTCTAGGATGTTTTTGCAGTAATTCCTCACCTGAAAATTCAGATGAGTTTGCTTTTGTTCTTGGGGAGGATGAACAATGGAAGGACAGAGTGTACAGAAATAAAAAACCCTTGGAATACTGATCTCCCTGCTGTACAGAGTGGGGTTTACTCATATCCTGTTTTATATGTGAGTGCAGCCATCCTGGGAGTTTTACTCAGCTCCCTGTCTCGGGGTGCTGCCTGTGGGCCAGTGTGGAGCACAAAATGTAGGACTGGATAATTTGTGCTATGAGAAGGTGGCCCTGAGCGCTGAGGGAGCTGCAGAGTGCAGGAGTATCCATTTCTCACCTCTGCTTTGGGCTCCATGACCTACTTCTGTCCCAGCCATGCTGGCCTGGGGAGCAGCAGTGTCTGCTGCCAAGTCTAACTCTGCTAATCCAGCTCTGTGCTGGCCCTGCTGCTCCCTGCATTGCTGCACTTGCACAGGCTCTGTGTTCCCACCATCCCAAAGCACAGGTGTAAACAGGGGGTGTTTGCAAATGCTGGGACAGAGTCTTGCAGTTTTCTGGGGATGCTGTGAGTCCTTTCTCTTCTGAGAGTTCCTGAGTGTATTTGTCAGCTTTGGGAGGCAGTGCTTGGCAAGCATCTGTGCAAAGAGTGTTGTTGATTTTATTTCAAAGAGCTTAAGATGGTAAAATCACTTTAATCTCTGGCAGAGCAGCTATGGAAGTGACCTCTGCCTGCTGTCCTGGTTCACCTCACATCTCATAAGGCTGCTAATTGCAGTGGTGTAGAAGGAGATGAGAGAAATTCTGATTTCCCAGCTCTGTCCTGCAATCAGAATGAAATCAGGTGGCTCATGAGAAGTTCATTTAGCTGCAAGGAATAGAATACAAGACTTCAACTTGCTGTCATCCTGGTATTGAGATGTAGGAATACGAGAGTCTATTCCATCCTGGAGTTAAAGTCCAGCAAACTGCCACAAATCTCTATTTCCATTGGAATTGGAGGGGGGGGTTTAACACACAAGAGAAGAATTAGCGTGCTCTGCATTTTCCACAAGCCATCTATATTTTAGTTTTTTTGCCAGTCCAAATGTAGCATTCTTTATATGATAGGTCTGGGTCCTTTCTGATTTGGAAATTCCTGCATCAGGATAATCAAGAGGGGCAGTACAGTTTGCTGATGATGTCTCATAAAGTAATGGCAAGGGAAGGCTCCTGTGTAAATGTATGACTTGTATTTTTTCTACTTGTGAAGAAAGAGATTCCTCTGGTTTGCACCTCTTAGCCTGTAGAAATTTGTATCTATTCTAACATATTTCCTTAAAATATAAATGTTAGCAGGACATTCAACATTCAAATATCAGCTATTGCTGCTATGATATATGATAAATATAATATATATTATATCTATATCTATATCTATTTTATTTTCACGTGTGAGAAACTTCTCCAAAGTCAACAACTGCCAGGAGCAGCCAAACAAGAAGGTAGAAAGAGACCAGTGTTGAGTAGAGAGTGTCATTGTGTTTTAGCTTGAATGAGCTATTATTCTGATTACTGGAGATGTATCATGGCTCTGGTTTTGGGGGCTCAGACATCATAAAATATAGATAATAAAGAATAAAAGTGACCTCACTGCAACAAGCAGCTGGGTCAGCTGTTTATCATTTTTATAAAATCCCAGACTGGTTTGGGTTGGAAGGGAGCTTAGAGCTCATCTCATCCTACCCCTGCCATGGGCAGGGTCACCTTCCACTATCCCAGGTTGCTCTAACCTCAGTCCATTTCTGATCTTGTGCTTTCTCAGGTGCCCTGTGTCTGAGCAACTGGGCTGAGTGCCTTTGTTTTGGAGACACCTGTGTAGACACCTAGAACAAAAGGTGTATCTGTGTCACCACAGCACAAAGAGTGATTAATTGGGAGTCACTTCTTGCCATGGACAAACTGTTGGGAGGTTGAGCAGTAGAGGAGGGTGGGTGTCAAATTTACTGACACCTTACCAAGCCCTGGTTTTTAGAATTCTGTAGAGGGATCAGAGCTGATTTCAGAGCCTTTTTTGAAATATCCATAGTGTAACACCAGAAATGACACACAAGCCCTGGGGCATGACCAGGAAATGGATAGCCTGGAGTTTAGAGCTTTTCTGTCTTCCTTTGCTCTCCTGTTAGTTATGCATGATGAAGGTCAAGGCTTTTGTATTTCCTGTACTTTTCCGGAGTAAATTCCCACACCAGCTCACGTGGGGTTTGCAGCACCTGGGGTTTTGTGGTCTAGGCAAATGTAGGACCAGAATTTCTCCTGTCAGATTGGCCTCAGTTTGTTTCAGAACTCTGTGTAGGTGAAGAGCTGTACTAAAACATCCTTCTGTGTTATGAGTCAGCTCCAGACAGAAATCTCCCTGAAATTCCAACCTGTTAGAGAAGCAAACCCTGCTCGGAGTGTGAATTTTTTTTGTCACCTCCCCATGAAGGCTGGGCCAGACAGGTACATTTTGCATTAGGTGTGGTTGAGTGCACAGAAACCTGAAACACAACCTCCAGCTGGGCTCTCTGCATCCATTTTAAATTCGAAACTCTCTGAGCAAACCCTGCATAAAAACCTGCTGATAGAAACCCAGCAGCTCTCTGAGGAGCTCCTTTTCCTGGCCCTGCAGGTGCTCTTCTTTCTCACATGAAGCAGGCAAGCCTCCTGCAGCTGCCTGGGGTCTCAAGACCTTCTAGAAAAGTCTCAGTTTGCCAGAGCTTTTCCTCACAATTCTGTTAGGTTGGGCTGAACTAAATGATCTTGAAGAGCTCACCGTAATTCTGTGATGCTGTGTGCTGTCTCAGGGACATCTCACATGCTGTCAAGTGTAATTAAACTGATTACTCACAGAGTAACTTAATGCAACTGTGATATAAAGGCCTCCTAGGAGCTGGGGGGAACCGTGGCAAGAAAATAATCCACCTAAGTGATTAAAAGGTTGGGATCCATTAGGCCACCCAAGGAAAGAACTTCTGCTTTGAAGTGAATAATTTATATTCACACAGATCTACTTGTTCATGGAGGGGCTTTACCCAGAGTGGTTTTCAGGGAAGAAATGCAGCTTTCAGAGTAAATGATTTGACTTTGGCCTTTTCTCTCCTTTTCCCTTTCCAGAGCTCCTGAGATCATCCTGGGTTTGCCGTTCTGTGAAGCCATTGACATGTGGTCACTGGGCTGTGTCATAGCTGAGCTGTTTCTGGGCTGGCCTCTGTATCCAGGAGCATCTGAGTATGACCAGGTGAGAGCACGTGGGGGATGTGGGATCTTCACATGAAACCAAATTTTCTGCCTTCAAACCCTCCTGAATCCCTCATGTCCTGCATCAGTTTTCATCAGTGCACATTGCTGCTGTCTGAGCTCATTTTCTCTCTGTGATATTCCCATTGTCTCTGGGCAGGGAGCACAGAGTTCTGTGTGTTTTCACTTGAGCTGAGTGTATCCTGTCCAAAAAAAAAGAGGCCAATTTGCAGTTAACCCCTGGTTTCCAAACCCAAAAGCTGTTGAAACACCTTCCTGCCAAAGCAGAAGGGAGGTGTGTGTTTCCTGGTGTGAAGCACCCTTTGTAATTTCACCATGAGGGCAGTTTTCCCATGTGGGGACAGAGCAAGCTTATCATTCCTGCCCTGTTAATATCTACAGCAACCCTCAGTTTTTATGCAAAGTGTGAGCCTCAAGCTGTCTTTGGAATCCAAGGGCAAGACTCTGAGAGGCATCTTGAACTAATTAGTCCTGTCTGTGGACTTGGCATTATTACCTGGCCTAGTCAGTGCCTATAAAAGGACAAAAAGTCTGTGAGAGGGGTTTTTTTCAGAGTAGCTTTTCCACTGGGGTTTTTGTGGTGGGATCTTGTTACAGTGCTTGATATGGTTTTCCTTATGTGATAAAATACATGAAAGCTTACTAAGTTTGAAAACTTACTTGTCATGTGTCTTCCCAGCGCTGTAAATTTCCAAAGGAAACACAGTTGTACCTTAATTAACAGAATGAGTTAGAAAGTAGCTGAGGTAGGGCCTGGTGGTTTCCTTGTGCACTGAGTTTTGTGTAATTCTGAGAACCTTGTCTGCTTATTTAGGTGGCTGGGGAGGAGCTGCTTTTTCCATTGCTTAATGACAGGATTCTGCAGCCCTCTGTGAGGTGTGACTTCATTGGGTTCATTTTGATGTCTGAATTTCCCTTGAAGACTGGGGATGACTTGGCTTTCATGTTTTCTGAGATCCTGCAGCAGAAAGTGGAAGTTGAGGTGGAACATGTGAGAGGATGTCTCCAAGAATAAGTTAATGGGCTGGGATGGGATTTACAGCTATTTTTTTAAACACCCTTTGGCTGTAAAGCAAAAGTTATGTCCTATAACAGTAGAACTGCTACCTGAACTACTGTGTAGGTACAAGAAATACTCACGTGCAGACACTTGGATCCACCTTGGCTTAATTGAAAAGTGAGCCCATAAATTCAGGTGATCACAAGATGTGACAGTGCCCTGTTTTGGCACAGTGGCATAGCAGGAGTTTGGCAAATAAGAAATGCTAAGGATCTGTAATTGATGTTTTGATCAAGGCACAGTTACGTTAACACTGTGGAGTTTTTAATAAATCTGCTATTTTCTTTCCTTTTGAGCATACCTTTTTATTTGTTATCTCTTTACCAGTGTCTTATCAATACCATCACAAGGATTTGGGTGCATCTTCCAAAATTCTGAGCCATGTAAAAATGTAAATTTTTAACATGTAAAAATTAGTATATTAAATGTGTTTGAGGATGTTTGGTCTTGGTTTTCTGGTCAGTGAGAGCTTTTGCCATATTCTAGAGTTTTGTGCCTAGTGTATTGTGTAGGCATGCACAGTGGTGTTGCTTGGATAATTATGCCTTTAATTATTAATACATACATGATAAATTTTGCAGTATTTTTCCCTCAAAATATGTATTTCTTACACTATTTAATGTCTTAAAAGCCTACAGTCTGCTTACATACACATTAGCAAAAAATATTTTCATAAAATAAGAAAGATGCATTTAAAACCTGAAATTTTTGTGTGGTTGCAAAAGTGGCTTTATAAGTACTTGAGATGGTCCCTTTAATTTTGCAGTTTTGCATATCTGGACAGTCTTTCTTTACAGGTAATTTTCTATTAGCTATGAACAAACCTGGCTGTTAATTACCTCATTAGCTGTAAATTCTTTATGGTGGGAGTCCTCACTCTTGTAGTTTTCTTTCCTAGATTCGTTATATTTCACAAACTCAAGGCCTTCCAGCGGAATATCTTCTCAGTGCAGGAACGAAAACAAGCAGGTTTTTTAACAGAGATCCAAATTTGGGATACCCACTGTGGAGGCTCAAGGTTTGTCTGTCTCTTCCAACCCCAATTCTCGTTTGTTCATTGAGGGCTTGATCAAAATTCCCACCCAGTTTTGGCGTGCTGTGAAAACATTGTGAGTGAGGATTGGCTTTGAAACGTGGCTGATTTGGGGTATGTGAATTGCAGGAGCTGTGCAGAACTCCCAGTGCTGCTCTGCCAAAAGCAGCAGTGCATGATAGCACCAGCAAAGAGTGGGTGTTCCATCATTGAGATAATGGGTGCTTATTGTGGGCTGCTCATTCTCAGGGAAGTGTGTCATCTTGTTGTCATCTCCTGACAATCCAACCAGTAAAATATGGAGTATTTTGTGATGGGTTTGTTAGTTTAACAGGAATCTGGTTATGGGTTGGCAGAGGACAGGAAAGAATGGAATGTAGGCCTGATTTACCTTTAAAGCTGAGCAGCAAAAAGAAGGGAATTTTGCCTTTCTTCTTTGTAGAAGAGGGATTTAAAATATTTATAGCCTCTTCCTAAATCAGAAACCTTCAGTTCTTTTGGCTAATGTACTACCCAAGGAAGCCTTGAAATGAAGTCATCCTGGTTTTAATTCATCTTTGCAATAAATGATCTTTCCAGCTGAGGGAATGGGATCCCAGGGCTCTTTGGATTTGACCTGCTGGTGTGTGGTATGTCTGAAAGCAGTGAATGATCATCTACCTCAGTTTCTTATACCAGCAGATTTCTTGCTGCTTTTTCCTTATCAATATGCCATATCTATGTTTATACTAATTTGGTTTTTTTATAGACCCCAGAAGAACATGAGTTGGAAACTGGAATAAAATCAAAAGAAGCTCGGAAATATATATTCAACTGTTTGGATGATATGGCGCAGGTGTGTGGGGATCTTGGGACACAGATAACTCATTAATTTTTCATAAATTTAATTCAGTAACTCTAATTTTTGGGGGGATCTCTAAAAATGAGGAGTAGCCAGTTGTCTTTCACTGGCAGTTCAGAGCACTGATGGAGGTTTACCATAGTGCCAATTTGCATCAGAAATCAGTGGATTAAAAACAGTCAAAATGTTAATTATGAAGCTGTTTGAAATGTTTAGGGTTTTCTTATGCCTCAGTGTGTTAGACAGGAGTGTGCCCAGGCTGTTCCCAGCATAGTAGAGCAGTAGGAGAGCTGAGCCCCTTCAAATGCATTTGTAGGGTTAAACCTCTTATTAGACTTTGGAAATAATGACAAGAACTACAGATCATTCTTACTGTCATTCTCTCTTTAGAGGTAAAATGAAGGAATATCTGAGTGGTTTTACTATCATGAGGCCTTAAATCTTAAATATCAATTTTCTATCACTCTTGTAGCTGTTACCATCAGGTTACATCTGTGCAGAGAAGGTGGAATCATTCTGGCTTGCCAGCCCCATATAGATTCCCCCAGAACATGAGGGGATTTTACCAGTGAGTGGAGAATGAAGCCTGGTTGATACCTTTGAATAAACCCAACCCCCCGTCGAGAATTCCACATGAAAGTTTGACTTTCTCTCCTAGAATGAGCAAGGGAAGGGTGGTGTTTTAACACTGTAATACCTGAAATTAGTCTGGCTAAGAGACAGTAATGCTTAATAAATATTTCTGTGTGATGTGAAGTTACTGAATTGTTAGGCAGCAATTAATTTGATGCTTGTGTGAACTTCTCCCATTTGATTTTCTAGGTGAATATGTCTACAGACTTAGAAGGGACTGACATGTTGGCAGAGAAGGCTGACCGAAGGGAATACATTGATTTGTTGAAGAAAATGTTGACAATTGATGCAGATAAGAGAATTACTCCTCTGAAGACTTTGAACCATTCGTTTGTTACAATGGCACATCTGCTGGACTTCCCCCACAGTAACCAGTAAGCTCCCTTGGATGAGTTGTTTTGTTTCAGGATTTGCTGGAATCACAGAGCAACACTTCCCAGCTTTCTGTCAGTGCTGTTTTGTGCAGTTCCTGGCTGATCTGCAAATACCAATGGCATGTGTAAGGAATGGAATGTTCATAAGCTTCCTTTTCATGTTTTAGGACATTCTTTGTTGTTTTAAAAGAACCTAAACCTAAAGCACGTGCATAAAGTTGGGAATCTGTCACATCTGTGTCCTGTTTTTACAAATCTGATGTTTTCCTTCTGTCATTCTGTTCCAGTGTGAAATCTTGCTTTCAGAACATGGAAATCTGCAAGAGAAGAGTGAACATGTATGATACAGTGAATCAGATCAAGAGCCCTTTCACCACTCATGTTGCTCCTAACACAAGCACAAACCTGACAATGAGCTTTAACAACCAGCTCAACACAGTACACAACCAGGTATAGTATCTTTCACCTGTTTTATCCTAATCAAAGACATGGAGTAGGCTGATCTGGTGCCATCTGGCCAAAATTTAAACTACTGTCCAAAATTCATAGTCTTGTCTCAAAGTGTAATTTTCCAAAAGTCAATACAAGGAGCCTCTTTACTTCACACATTGAAAATTTGTCAGTTCAGCAGCAAGTAAATTGTGTGCAGTTCATGTTTTTTTGTTCTGTGTTGTCTTAAGCCTTTTACCTCAAGCGTTTTCCAGGTGCTTTCCTCCTAGTTTAGTATTGATGGTTCCTGTTGTTTGTTTTATAATGAAGAGAGATAAGATTACAAGAGATAAGTGATTTTTTTGTTTATTTTTCTAGGCCAGTGTGTTGGCTTCCAATTCCACTGCTGCTGCTACTCTTTCCCTGGCCAACTCAGACGTCTCCCTGCTCAACTACCAGTCTGCCCTGTACCCATCCTCTGCAGCCCCAGTGGCAGGAGTGGCTCAGCAGAGTGTTTCCTTGCAGCCTGGAACTACCCAGATCTGCACACAGACAGACCCCTTCCAGCAAACATTCATTGTTTGTCCCCCTGCTTTTCAAAGTAAGCCGAGAACCCTTTGTGTGATGCTGTGGTTTCAGTCAGTTAAGGCAGGAGAAATTGTGATTTGTACTAAACTGAGATAACCCTGGCTTGAGCAGAGCTTTCTGTGGGTGTCACACAGGGTTCTTGCATCAGATGGAAGTGCAGAACCAGGTCAGACATGTGCAGGCAGCTTGATTCCCTTCCAGATCATGCTGGAACAGGTGACAGGATCTTGCCTGCCTGGCTTGCAGGTTCCAGCTGGTTGCTCAACCAGTTTTTCCTCCCAAACTGAACACAGCAGCATTCCACAGAAAGCAAGGAGCAGAGGAGCCAGACCTGCCTAAAAATCAGTGTGTCTTGCCGTGTTTTCTCAAGAGCAAATATCTGGTGTTTGAGCCTCAGTTCACAACCCTGATGCAGGTTTTTGCTGCCAGCGGATTCTCACAGGTTGTAGGTCAGTGAGCTTAGCACAGGCAGAGCTCTGTTCATGCCTCTGTTCATCCTCAGGGTTCTGTGGTTACGCTGATACCTGGACAGTCTGAAGGGTTATTTGTGACTTGGGAACTGATGGTGTAAGGCTTGAACTTTAAACTTGTCTCAAGCAACTTGGAACAGCATTACTGTTCCTGCAAACCAGGCTCCACAGAGCCAGGCTGGTGAGGGCTGGCTGTCCATCATGGATCCCAGGATGTAGAAGTATTTCCTCCAGCTGGTGTTCTACTGGGATTTTGTCAAAGCTTTTTTTATCCCTTAATCCAATCCTATTCTCTGCCCTTACCTAGTAGGAATTTGATTTTTGGAAACAAATGAAAGAATAATAAGGCAGCTTAGTGATGTGTCTTGTCCTCCACAGCTGGACTTCAGGCAACTACAAAGCATTCTGGGTTCCCAGTCAGGATGGAAAATGCTGTCCCAATTGTGCCACAAGCACCTGCAGCACAGCCACTGCAGATCCAGTCTGGAGTTCTCACACAGGTAAAAAAAACATCCCAAACCCCTCACAGGCTTAACTGCAATTCCCCCATCCAGGAGAACCTGCCTGAGTGCAGGGGATTCTCAGGACACTCTGAAAGGTTAAATGCAGGTCACTTCTAAGACAGAATTTTCTTGTTTTGTTTTGTTTTTCTGGAATATTTAAAGTCTGAGCTAATTTATATCATGTACCTCCCTGGTTTTAGGAGTTTGATTTAATAATGGGAATAAATATGTGGTTTTCAGCTGCTAAAAACAGGCTGTATTTTTCAGGCATGGACACTGCCTTACAGGCAGTGCTGGTCATTTTTGCCTACACTTTAAAAACGTGGCAGGAGAAATCATTGCTGTGAGAAGTGAGATCCCAGTAAATAGAGGTGACAACAAAGATTACTCATGCTAAAATTTTGTCTTTAAATCAACAAAATTATTTCTGAATCCTTCTCACCTAGTTATATTCATAGTGTGAATTAATGTGTAGCAATGACATATCTATTTCTGCAGTTTGCAGTTTAAGCAACATGCAATACCAAAATTTGCAAATCATTCTAAAAATGATGTTATAAATACTAGTGATGTGTCATAAATTAAAACCATTTTAATTTCCAAAAAGTAATCCTTTAATATACAATAAGTTCCTGGTGATTCACAAGTTTTATTCACTGAAAATTTGTAGTTGCCTTTATAATTAAGTGCATTTTTATTTATTTGGATAGTGTTAGTTTCTGCTGGCATTAACAAGTACTCTGTTAGTTTTACTCTTCAGGCAGTATATTACACTTACTGACCTTCTTGTAGAGGAGTAATTTTTAGTTTGTTCAGTCCAAATATTTCTGTATTGCTGGTTTCTTTAGCATTAATGATACAGGTCACAGTATCCAAAAAGCAGAATCCACTTGAAGGCCCACCTGAATCCAAGAGTGCACATTGCACACCAAGAATATAATTTTAATTAGACATTTGACAGACTATTACATGTCTGGGTGGTTTCATCACAGATAATTTTGCTCTTCATGACACCAAAGATCTGCTGTGCCTTCCATGAAATCCCATAGTTTAGCTTTCCTCAAGAGTTCTGTGTGTGGATTTGAAGGTCTGACAGCAAGTGCGGGAGCTGCCTGGGGTGCAGTTTGTGCCATGGCTAGTGCAGCGTGGCTGTCACTTGCTCCCTGGGACCCAGTAAAGTGCCAGTAGCTGAATTCACTTTGACTTTTGAACTGTGTCATCAGAGAGAGATCCCATCCTCAAATTTTTCCCCAACTTGTTTTGACTTTTGAACTGTGTCACTGGACTTGAGATTCCCAGTTCCTCGTGCTCTCCTCAGGGCCATGAAGGTGCCTGTGGAGGAGCTGCAGGGTCTGGGTGTTGGTGTCGGTGCGTCCCTTCCCTCCTGTGCCGCAGAGCACCGGCGCGGTGCCCAACGCACTGACCTGCACTTACCTGCCTCACCTCTGTGTTTCACTCACTGCCTGATCTACATTTCAGGGAAGCTGTACACCACTAATGGTAGCAACTCTTCATCCTCAAGTAGCCACCATCACGCCGCAGTATGCGGTGCCCTTTACCCTGAACTGCGCAGCCGGCCGGCCGGCGCTGGTCGAACAGACGGCTGCAGTACTGGTAATTGCCTCCCTTGATTGTGTTCACTAACTGAGTTTTTGTTTTAAATTAGACTTGCAGAGGGCATGGAAGCATGTGCCATCTTGTGGCTGTGTTCTTGCTACATCTTAATGTCTTGTTGTTTTCCTCCCCAACATTGCTGAAGCACTGTCTGACTCTGATGTTTAGTGTGGCTCTGTAAAGAATCCAGATCCATTGACTATTACCTTTGCTAGCCGAGTACTGAAAGCTCTTCTAAACTAGACCCTAGAAGAGTTGTAATCGTTCTTGTTCTTCGCTTACTCTCCTATCTTTGCCTTTTGATTGTGGAATACAAAGGAATCAGTCTTTAGCTTGACTCTGCTACAGGTACCTGGATGGCCAGAATTTGACCTACTTGGCAAGTTAGCTCCATATTTTGTTTGCAACATGTGTAAAGCTGCTTCGTATGGAGAAATGTTTCAGATCATTAAGCACAGGCTAAAATCCCTAATGACAGCAAATCCTTTAATGTATTCCTCTAGCAGTTGATTTCTCTTAACCTCTGTTGAACATTGACAATGATTTTCTGGCCTTTTGTTATTTATAGCGAATCGCACGTAGCTTGCTTCATCCAGATAAAGATTCTGTTCCTCACAGATACTTTCAGTTGATATGTATTTCTTGGTTGAAATTAAAGGTGAGCTCTAGTATCCAAAATGGCAGTAGCTAGCTTTTAGGTCATTTGGAACAATTTGAAAAAAGGATGGGGGAAGGGAATGAACACACCTTTAAGAAGTGTAAGTTTGCAAAATTGTCCTCTTCTGTATTCTGGCACCTGCATCAGAACAACTTTGCAAGTGCCACAAAGAAGTCATTGTAAAACTCCAGAATCAGATCAGTGAAGCTTATGAAAACATTGCAGTGCACTGAAGTGCTGGTATCCTCACATGTCCTTCAAAGCACATTCCATTGTGTGAACCATGTTGTTTCTTGTGGCTTTAAAGTGGTAGTTTGAATGTCATTTTCTTCCGAGAGGGAGGCCTCTGCTGAAGTGGAATTTCCTTGAGTCATACCTGTCCTGAAATTTAAACCCATTCATTTGAGTTCTTGTGAACCAAGTGAGCTGTTCCCTGGTTCTGGGAATGGGAAGGCAGGAGAGTGGGGTTCTCCTGGTCACAGCTCTGAGCTAAACAGACCCAGGGGTGCTTCTTTCCTCCTGTTGAATTTTGATTGCTGAAAATCTGCAATCTGGGCTCCAAAAACAGCAAGGGGTGACCGTAGCAGAGCTTGGGACACAAGCGAGTTGTTAGCGATGTTTTCCAAGCTGTCTTTGGGCTTTGATTCAACAGGCAAATTCTGTTCTGCTGTGTGTGTGCAGTGGACCTGAGGTTCAGCTCCCTGTACAGCACGGGAGATCAGAGCCGGCTGTCTCCAGACTCGGAGCCTGCATTCTGAGTTTCTCTGGAGGACTTGACTAGTTCTGTTTGGATTCTGGGAGCCTTTGGCGTGAATTTGCTCACCTTTAGTGCTTCCAACACTTCTCCCTTGCTGCTTCCCCTGAGTTTGCATTAGCCATTTGCTAAGCTTTGCATATTTTTGTCCTTCCTCTGTCAAAACAGTTCGTCGCTTGGAAGGCCCGATTTCTGCCTCTCATTGGGAATTTATATCTTGCTGTATTAAACTCTCTGCTTTGTCTTGTGCAGGTGTTGGCTTTTGGAAAGACGCATGGTGTGATTTTAACATATTTCTCTTTTTATTTTTTTATTTTTTCAATGTTATTGTTGTTATTATTGTTATTATTATTCCGCTTATGTTGGCAGAGGTTTTAGCAGCTCTCTGCTTTGAAGGCTTCTTGTTCGGAACTGGTATTTGTACTAAGTGGATCTGTTACTTGCAGAGATATTGAATTTAAAACAGCATGTTTTGCAGTTTAAGCTGCAGGAGAGAAAGCCTTATATTATCAAAATAATGAAAATATTACACTATCAGATTTATTTGGACAGGAACATTGATAATATTAATGAATTGGACCTGCCTTCATATAACTAAATTATCTCTCAGTGTGGCTTTTCTTAAATGCTTCAGTTGAGGTGGGTGAATTTCCACAATAATAACACCATCTCAGCTCTCTCAACATGAGCCCTGCAAGGCAGAAAAACAGAAAAGACCAAATTGGTTTAATATTTTGGGAGTTTTCAGTAGAACGGTGGTGTAAGTTTATGTTCAGAAACGGTCCCGAGCAGTTCTGCTGCACCTGGCAGTGCAATACCTAGCTGCACATGCAGCACAATATAAACATTGTTTTCTCCTGGTGACAGCAGTGATAAAAGAGATCTGAAAAATGTTGGGCAAGTTCATTCCTCTGGTTTTCTTGTTCTTGAGAAAACGTGCATGGATGAGCTGTATCTCTGCAAGCTAACAATCCACCCCAGTGCATTTATTGCTTGGACAAATCTCTGCCTGCCTCTGCAGGAACTGAAGCCTAGTGAACCTCGTGTCTGTGTTTGTTGTTTTGCAGCAGGCCTGGCCGGGGGGAACCCAGCAGATCCTGCTCCCTTCCACTTGGCAGCAGCTCCCAGGGGTTGCTTTGCACAACTCTGTCCAGCCAGCAGCCGTGATCCCAGAGACCATTGGCAGCAGCCAGCAGTTGGCTGACTGGAGGTAGGGATTGCAGGGCTCCAGCTCCCTGCCAAGTGGGAATACATCCATCACAGTGCCCACAGTGTCTCCCTTCCCCTCAGGGGCTCGCTGGTGCTCGTGGTTCCTGCAGTGTAGTCATGGGATTTGGGTCTCTTGTTTTTTTCTTTGCTCCAGGAATGCACATTCCCATGGAAATCAGTACAGCACTCTCATGCAACAGCCATCTCTGCTGACCAACCACGTGACATTGGCCACAGCACAGCCTCTGAATGTTGGGGTTGCTCATGTTGTGAGGCAGCAGCAGAGCAGCAATGTGCCAGCAAAGAAGAACAAGCAGCCAGCACCAAGCACAGCCAAGTAAGAATTCCATTGCTTCCTTTCCCAGTCCTAGAAAAGCCACAAGTTTGTTTGTGGAGGTTGCCTTTATGGTGTGAAAAACACATCTTCTGATCACAGAGGCATTTAGGGCATAACTTTATTGTGCTACATTTAAAGATATCTTGGAGAAAACCTTTGTGCTGTAGTCAGTGATTTAAATTATATTGATTTCAGTGAGTGCAAGGACATGATTGACCAAGTGCTTTGCTGTCCTGGTCAGAGGGATTTTGCACTCCCAGGATGTTGGTGCCAAAGCAATGCGAGTGGCAGAATTTTTGAATGAGGGGTGACAGTTTCTGGCAGTGTTCATGTGGGTCAGTCCCATTCAGAGCATCCCTGAGTGCCTTTGGCTGTGTCTGTGGCACTTTGCTGTTTGTCTGCACTGAGGTTCTGTTCATGTATGTATGTTTATGCTTGTATGTTCCTAATGCTCTTTTTCCTGGAGCTGAATCCTGCTGTGCTTTTCCTGCAGGCCCAGCTCATCTCTGGAGCCTGTGCCCACCCAAGTGTACTCTCTGATTGGGAGCAGCCCCCTGCGCTCCACCTCCTCCTCCTCCAACGTGCTCGTCCCTGTGCAGGAGCAGCACCAGCCCATCGTGATCCCTGATACCCCCAGCCCCCCTGTTAGTGTCATCACCATCCGCAGCGACACTGATGAGGAGGAGGACAGCAAATACAAACCTGCCAGGTGGGATTTCATTTAGCCTGTGCTGGGCTCAGCTCACACATCAGGAAGAGTGGGGAACACACTCAGAAGAGCTGCATAAGACACAATATTCCCCATCACATCTGTGTGTTGTGCCTGCAGTTAATCTGAGTTTTATCTGACAAGGAGGAGGGGTGTGAGATTCCAGAGGGAGATCTGTAATCTGGTGGGCAAAGTTGAATGTTTCCCATTTGCATTTTGTCTTTTTCTCCCCTGCAGTTTGGGTATGAAGCAGAGATCCAACGTCATCAGCTACGTCACTGTTAACGATTCCCCTGACTCAGACTCATCCCTGAGCAGCCCCTATGCCCCAGACCCCCTAGCCTCGCTCAGGAGCACTGGGAGGGCCCTGGAGCTGCCCAGCAGAGCTGCTGCTGACAGCTCCAGCTCCCGCACCATCATTGTCCCACCCCTGAAAATGCAGCTCAACGACTGCGTTGTAGCCACCCAGGCTTCAGGTAGGTATCTCAGTGTGCTTTGCCAAGGCTCAGGTGCTCTCCTGTGCCTGTGTCACATTCATCTTCACAGTTTTGGACTTTCCTCAATGGGTCTTTCTCAGCTGTTGTTCTGAAAGCATTGGTCTGTTTTCATAGTCAATGACAGATTAACCTTTCATTTACATTTGGCTGCATTTAGGAAGATCTGTAAACATTCCTGATGTTTTCTTAATCACATTTGAAATCGTAATTAAAGCAAAGTCTCCGTGACAGAAACAGTCAGTTTGGTGCCCAGAGCTGGTTACCCACCAGCATGGGAAGGGGGAGGACTAAGCTTGTGACATCTTCCAGGCATCCTGAGCAGCACCAGTAAGACCAAGCCAGTGGCCTCAGTGAGCGGGCAGTCATCAGGATGCTGCATCACACCCACGGGGTACCGCTCCCACCGTGTCGTCACCAACGGCGTGCAGCCCCTCAACCTCAGCCAGGTGAGCCTGCCTGCTTCTGCTGGCCTCGGGGATGCTTTAGAACTGCTTTAGAAACATGTGAGGCAGGGAGAAAGGCTGGCTTGCAAGAGGATCAGTAGTTGCAAGCACTAATTCTTTGGAGCTGATCCTGTCCTGGGGTGGTGCAGGGTAGGACAGACTCTGTGGGGAGTACAGGGAGGTTTCTCAAGGCAAAGAATTTGTACCAGAGAGCAGGAGAAGGAAGTGTGGTTATGTCCATAGTCTCTCTCTGTGCTCTTTGTCACACCTGACTTGTAGCAGGTCCTTCTTGCCACTCAGGATGGTGACACCAAGATGCAGCTGCTGAATTAGAGTAACTTTGAAGGCACAGTATGAGGAAGTTCTTCAGTTCTTTACCTTTCTCTAGACTTCACAGAATTCCAAGCAGTAGATTAAGACTGGACTTTGTCTCTCAAACTAACAATTGGCACCTGGCATCTTTGAATGCTTCCATTCAAAGATTGGTTTAGCTTCATTTTGTGTCAGGACTTTTGATCTCTGGGTCACGCTGCAGCAGCCTGTCGGAGGAGAGGGAGCATTGTTACCCCTGCAGTTCACTTGTGGCATGGGCACCAGACAGGATTTATGGTTCTGAGACAGGGCAGGCCTGCTGCCACCCTCCCAACATGAAGAGGAGTGGATGTGTGAGGGGTTCTGGGTCAGATCTAGGACCTGCCTGCACCTGTCCAGCTGTGGAACCCCCCGAGTGGCAGAGCAAAAGTGTACCTTTGTCCTCGTGGAGGTGCTGTTACCTTCTCAGATTTGCGGGAGGGTGTTACGAGGGGGATCTGCAGGTATGTCAGGGGGGATGGAGCTGTCCATCAGGGGGCTCCGGCTGCTGCTTGCCCACCTGAGCACGACCACTAACCTCCTTTACTCCCTCCCCTTGCAGAACCAGCAAACCACAGTGCTGGCCTCCCAGGAGAGAAGTGGCAACACTGTCCCACGCCGGCAGCAAGCTTACGTGGCCCCCCTCACGTCAACGATTTCTCAGGCTCCCTACACGTTCCAGCACAGCAGCCCAGTGCATCCTCACCTGGCAGCAGCCACGGCCAGCGCCCACCTGTCCAGCCAGCCCCACATGTACACTTACGCCCCCACCACTGCGGCCACGCTGGGCTCCACCACCTCCATCGCCCACCTGTTCTCCCCTCAGGGCTCATCTCGCCACACCACCTATGCTGCCCACCCCAGCACCCTGGTGCACCAGGTCCCTGTCAGCGTGGGGCCCAGCCTGCTGACCTCTGCCAACGTCCCCCCAGCCCAGTACCAACACCAGTTCGCTCCCCAGTCCTATATTGGTGCTTCCAGAGGATCTGCTATTTACACTGGATACCCGCTGAGCCCCACCAAGATCAACCAGTACTCCTACTTGTAATTCCCATTGAAGCACTGTCCTGCGACGGGCCTGAGAGGCTAGAGAAGGATTTCAGGTGAACCTTTGCCTGGGAATGACTGCCTGGTTTGTGTTTCTCCCTGATCTGCTTGTATGTTGTTCCCAAATGTCTCTGGTGAGTTCAGTCACTAACTGAGCAGCATGTTTTGTTACCAGTACGAGGGTCACTAATTAAGTTTTTAAAATATTACTTACTTTTTATAGATGCTTTTAAAAAATTCATGGTCACATTTATTTAAAATTGTTCTGTTGTGCTAATCAAAAGGGGTGTCAAATCAGTGTCTCAGAAGACAGATCCTGATGTCTTTTTTAACTTGTGTACTTAAACTAAAAGATTTGCAGATTCTATTTTAGTAGCTTGCACAAATCCGCATTGCCACTAAAAATGTAGTGCATGTTTATCTCATTACGTTGCTGGGGCAGTTTTAAAATCAGATTTACTATTTTAACATCTGTTCTCCAATTCACTTGTCTTTAACAAATTACTGGTTCTGCAAAAGCCATTACATCTCTCCATGTATGTTTCTGTCAAAGGTGTTTTGTTTACTCCTCTACTTTGTTTAAGGACTGGTAGAGGCAGCTGCCTTATGCCAGCAACATGATACATTCAGGAGTCTGCTTTGTTTCCTTGAAAATTCTCCATAACCCAGCTGAATTTTTGTTGTGTTCATTGAAGAATTCTTCTAAGTGGTTCAAACTATATTCAGGATCTCACTGTGTGACAGAGCTCAGCAGTTCTGTCAGGATGTTGTTGTCTCCAGTTGAGAATGAATAATGCAGCATTGCTCTAAAATTTGGTTTCTGCAGCTTATTAGATGCTGGCCCTATAATGGAGCTGGATTCCTTCACAGAAGCACAGGGCTTTGCTTTGTTCTGTTTTTCTTAATATTTTTGCCTCATGTGATTCATTTAGGAGGGAGATGAATTTGAAATACAATGAAACATCACTGTATTGATGTGTACAGCTTTTTATACTCCTGTGAGCGTATCCTCCTGGATATGTCAGCAGCTACTCTAAAGCGCTCTTAAATAAGACTTGTAAACAGTACATGCATGTAGGAATTGCAACAAAAAAAAAGAAAAACGAAGACAAAAAAAGAGAAAAAGAAAAAAGGAAAAAAAATCCAGATTTTAAAGTTTATTACTGAATTTAAAACTATTTTAGAAGTTTTGTATTGGTGGTGTTTTAATATTTTACAGAAAATGAAATATGTACATATTGATTAGAAAAATATAACAAGCAAAACTTCCTGCTAACCCCAAATGTTCTGTCTTTGTAATCAAAATGTGTAGTGATTATAC
Organism: Pseudopodoces humilis; assembly: GCF_049639895.1. Classification (NCBI taxonomy): domain Eukaryota; kingdom Metazoa; phylum Chordata; class Aves; order Passeriformes; family Paridae; genus Pseudopodoces; species Pseudopodoces humilis. The sequence goes on along the minus strand of NC_142225.1, from coordinate 2,681,584 downwards.
TTGAACTCTGTACTTAGTGTTTGTCTAATTCTTAAACGTTCCTGGGGATGGAAGTGTTGTATCCTTTGTATTTAAACCAAAATGAATTGATTCATGTTGGAATGTATGTGATATAATGCAATGGTTAGAGCTCATCACTGTAGCACTGAGAGAGGAGTAGAGCTTCACGAGAGTAAAGGATACCTTGGATTTGTTTTGCACAGGTATGTGTGATGAAGAGTTGTTTGGTGTGTCCCCTTATTGTAGTGCCTTAAATGATGATGTAGTGTGACTAGAGTTTACAGTGAGCTTGCCTTATGAGGGACCAGCAAGCCCCCGTCGAACTGAAGCAATTCACCCACCCAGCTTTCCCCAGCCAGAGCAGCAGGATGGTGCAGAGCCCTCTCCCTGTCACCGCTCTCATCCCAGCTCCGTTCTTGTTCCCAGTGAAGTGATGTCCCCTTGAAGCTTTCCCTTGAAATGGCACATGTACTGTTAGTGTCTGTCAGTGCATTTCGAATAAGGTAGTGCTGGGAATGCATTGGAATGTTTAGTCTAATACTGCAGAAGTGATTAAATACGTGCAATCACTTTTATTAGGTTTAGTGTAGCGTTACCTTTCCCCACAGGAATAGCAGACGTGTCGTGTAAAATATTGCTAGCTTGGTGATAGAATATTTATACCAAAGAGAGCCTGCTGTAAAGCACATAATACCATTAAAAAGTTTTATTATGCTACTGCTAATGTGGAGTTGTTGGGAAGGTCTGTCAGCTGTAGCCCTAGTTAGTGTTCAGAAGAAATACTCACTTTGGATAATCAGTGCAGGTTTTGGACTATGTTTTGTTTTCTTGGGTCCCTTGTACTAGGAATTATTTCTCATCTAATACATAAAGTATCTTGTTCAAAAGGATGATGATATAAACTGGTTCGAGCGGTCGTGTTACTGCAGCAATAAGAGGTTTGGTAACCTTGAACCCCAGTTTATGTTCCGTCCCAGTGGGAAGGAGGCCGGTCCTGACCTGGCTGTGGCAGGAAATGCCCAAGCCATTTCTGCAAGCCCACGTTCCTGCTAGAAGGACGCCTGGCCTGAGGTGGATGGACTAGGGAGGGATGGAGGGCTGTGGAGCTGGACGGTAGCATTAGCCCACGTTGATGTTCAGTGTGTTTGTAGTCGGAGCACTTCTGTGAGCGTGCGGAGAACCAACCTTGCTGTGCCACATCGTTGCTGCAAACGATGCTCTTTGTTGCTGTAGGCACTTTCTTGCTTTTTTTGACATTGCTTGTGTTCAGTACTTGCCTTGAGATACCTCTTGGGTACAGAGTTGTGCCTTTCCACCAAAAGGCAAACCAAGCTCCAACTCCCTGTTTCACAAGTAGGACTTCATGGAAAACAACTAACAGAAAAAAAAAAAACAATATAAAAAGACCTCTAGCAAAATCTGCTAATAATTTTGAGAACTTGCCCACTTTCCCCTAAGAAAAGCAGCTTGAAATGTCTATTTAGAGACCTTGTAACACAATTAATCCCAATCAAATGTATTCCCAAAGCACGGTGTCATCTCCTCCACTGCCCGAGTTCCCCGAAGTGTTGGAACAGGGAGGATGAGATGGAAATGATGTAGGTAAAGTCAAACGTGCATTTGGAACAAGCTGTAAACCCCAAAATTCCTCTGTGATACACAGCAAACCCCACCCCAGCAGAGCCAGGGCCTCCCAGTCTGGCCCCAGTATATGATGCCAAATTTAGGTGTATTGTGTTCTGCTCTAAGGAGGTACATCCTTCTTCCCTTGCATATCCAGCCTCAAATTGGGTTCAAGAATTGACTCTCCTCACTGTCAGAGCCTGCTACACATTTTTGGAGAGAAATCTATCTCTGGATAGGAATTGGCATCCTTTAGTTTTCTTTACAACTAGTTTGGGATTCACCTTTGGAATATTTGATAGCCGTGGTCCCAGCTAGGTTTGTCTGTGTGATTCTTGAGCTGTTCAATCAGTTTTCTCTTACCTGACCTGTATTTGCAGCTATGATAGCCCCTGCAGAGGCAACTCCTGAGGCTTTCCTGCTTAGCAGCTAATTGATGGGATGCAGTAATTTACCTCTGACTCAGCAATTTCTTTTACTACATGAAACTAAATTGCTTCTAAATGACAGGATTGGCACAGCCCTGCTTTCTTTTTATTAATTTTATTTAAACTTCTGAATGGTGCCGCATGTCCACATGGTTGTTTGTTGCTAAACTTTATATAATGTGTGATTTCAGATTCAGCTTGAACTATATCTATCTCACTACATGTAGCAGTACATTATATGTAATGTTAGTATTTCTGCTTGAATCCTTGATATTGCAATGGAATTCCTACTTTATTAAATGTATTTGATATGCTAGTTACTGTGTAAAATTTAACTTTCTTTTATGGTTGTGCTCTTCCTTTTTACAAGCCGCTAGATACAGGTAGTTTCTGACAATTACTGATCTATGTTTGTATTGCTGATGTACTTAGGGGGTATGTAAAAATCATTTTAACAAAAGAAATAGATATTTAAAAATTTAATACTAACTATATGGGAGAAGGGTCCATTGTGAAAACATAGTTTATCTTTGGATTCAATGTTTGTCTTTGGTTTTACAAAGTAGCTTGTATTTTAAGTATTTTCTACATAATATGGTAAAAATGTAGAACAATTGCAATGCATCAATAAAAAGGGTTAATTTTCTGTACTCTATTCATTTGATCACTTGGTCTGTTAAGGGGGGTGGGACGGGGTTTGGGGGTATCCAGAATGAGGTGTCGATGGTGTGGGATGAAGATGCGGGTCCGGGATGCGGGTTTGGGATACAGAGGCACTAGGTGGCACACTCGCTCCTCCGGAGCACCGCGGTCCCGGCTCCGAGCGTTCCCTGCCCACTGCCGGTGCCCGCAGAACCGCCCGGCTCGGCTGCATCCAGGGCACGGAGCTGCAGTGTCCATCCGTCCATCCATCCGTCCATCCATCATCCGTCCGTCCATCCGTCCATCCATCCGTCCGTCCACCCGTCCGTCCATCCGTCTGTCCATTCGTCCATCACGCCGCAGCCGGGCGGATCCCGTCCCGGGACTGTGGGAGCTGCCAAGTGGCCCCACACCAGCGGTGGGGCCAGCTCGCTCCCCAAACCCGGCTAGTGGCCGGGCAGCCCCGGCTGAGGGCAGTGACCAACGAGGGCCGTGTCCCAGCCCTGGCTCTGCCCAGGGGGATCCCCGGGACCCCGGCCCGGGGAGCCGGGCAGGAGCTGCCAGGTCAGCAGCCAGGCCGGGGCGACGCAGGCTGAGAGGGACACGGGATCAGTCAGGGGGACACGGGCTCAGGGTGGGACATCAGAGGGGACACGGGCTCAGTCAGAGGGGACACGGGCTCAGAGGGGACACGGGCTCGGGACCGGTGCCCATGGTGCTGCTCTGGCTTTGCCTCCGCCAGACTGGACATGCCGAGACTTAGGTTGGCCGCTGGCCTTGGGCACCTGTGAGGGCAAGGGGCCAGGGCTGTCCCCTCGCTGTCCCACGGGCTGTCCCCACATTACGGCTCATGAGGACGTGTCCTCTCGCTCGGGGCTCCTGCACCCCAAACTCCTTCCAGCAGCCCGTCCCCGTTCTCCTGCCCCATCCCCGCGGCTCGGGGGCACGAAGGGGTTAAAGCGCCCGGGGCTGTTCTGCGGGGAAGGAGCAACCTCGCCTCCCTCTGCACATCTGGATGCAATCAGGGCTGGGGAGGCCGGAGCATTCCTGAGCACTGAGGTGGAGGCTGCTGTCGCTGCCGGCCATGGGGCCCTGGCGCTGCCTGCTGCTCTTGCCGCTGCTCGCCCCGACCCTGCGAGCCCAGCAGCAGCAATTCATGGAGTACGTGGAGCGGCGCCTCACCCTCCTGGAGGTACAGCCCCGAGCGGGGCCCCGCACCCGCCCCGCACCCCGAACCGCCCGGGACTCGGCTCCCAACCCTTCTCCATGGAGGCCGGAAGGGCTGGGAGCGGGGCTGGGTAAGGAGGAGCTGGGATGGGGACGGAGCAGGGTGTGGGGTGCCCTGGCAGATCCTGCCAGGGTCCTGCAGAGCCCAGCACCAGGATACACGGGAGCAGATGGGCCTGGGAGCGTTGCGGAACAGGCGGATCGTGGGAGCAGGGGCATTGTGGGGCTGGGAGAACCATGGGGACACCCCAGGAATGGGAATATTGCAGGTCTGGGAACATCTTGGGGAAGCAGGAGCATGGCAAGTCTGGGAGCTTCACAGGGTCATCATAGGAACGAGGGCATCAAGGATCTATCTGGGAGCATCGTGAGAGAGTAGGGGGCACTGTGAGTTCAGGAATATCTTGGGCACATCCTGGGGGTGTCACAGGAGAGCAGGGCCCCAGGTTCTTGGGACAGCACAGGAATGGGGGCATTGTGGGTCTGGGAACATCATGGAGGCATTGCAGGAATGGGAATCTCGGGTCTGGGAACATTGCGGAAGCAACACGGGAGCCTTGTGCGCTTAGGAGAACCACAGCAGTGGGATCAGGGTGGGATGGGACCCAGAAACACAAGCCCTGTGCAGGTCCAGGGGTTCCCACAGCCTGGGCAGGCTGGCACAGCTGCCATTGGTGGGCTGTGAGGTTTGGAGACCTCAGTGTCCCCTTGGCCACCCCAGGAGAGGATCTCACAGTGGCACGACCAGAGCAGCCGCTACTCCACGGAGCTGCGGGACTTCAAAAACCAGGTGCTGGGGATGCTGGAGGCCGCTGAGAAGGAGCGGGAGGCGATGCGGGTGGAGGCGGAGAGTGCGGCCGTGCGTGTGGACCGGCTGGAGCGGGAGGTGGATTACCTGGAGACACAGAACCCTGCCCCGCCCTGTGTGGAGGTGGATGAGACGCTGATGGACAAGCAGGTGGCCACAGCCAAGCAGAGGAAGAATGAGAAGTACACCAAGCTCACAGGTGAGGGGCTGCCATGGCTCCCTGAGGGATGGCCCTGTCTGAGGGTTACCCCAACCCTTCCCAGCCCAGCCCAGGTGTCCCCCAGCCATGGGCCAGGGCATCGTGTCCCAGCAGGGTATCTCAGGTGTCTCTGGCACAGGCTCCTGCATCCCTCCCAGCCTGGGAGCTGCAGCCAAGGCCCAGGCTGGAGCCCTTTGCATCTCCAAAACCTCTGGGGCAGGGCTGGGGTGAGGGTGGCTCCCCTGCCTGTGGCATGGGTGCACTGGGGGACTTCACAATGCCACCAGGGATGCACTTAAATCCCTCCAGTGAGTTTCCAAGGCAGCTGCTTGAGGCTGGGGTGGGACAGAGTGAGAAGCCAGCACTTGACAGCAGCAGCCCCACTGCAGGGCGGGCTGTCTGCAGGCTCTCACAGCCACCCCTCTCTTGCAGATTGCAGTGACACCATCGCCAGTGTCAGGGCCATGAAGATCCTGAAGCGTTTCGGCAGCGCCTCGGGGCTCTGGACCAAGGACGCTGCGGGGAGCTCGGAGAAGATCTATGTGTTCGATGGCACCGCCAATGACACCGTTTATGTCTTCCCCCGCATGCGGGAGTTCACCCTCTTCTCTGCCACCCGCAAGGCTGCTCGCATCAAGCTGCCCTACCCCTGGGTGGGCACCGGGCACCTCGTCTACGATGGGCACCTCTACTACATCCGCCAGCAAGGCCTGTCCTTCCAGGTGATCAAGTTCAACCTAGCCAACAAGACAGTGGTGGACAGCTCGGTGTTCCCGGCCGAGGAGCAGATCCCCGTTTTCGGTCTCTCACCCTCCACTTACATCGAGGTGTCGGCGGACGAGGAGGGGCTCTGGGCCATCTACGCCACCAAAGAGGATGAGAAGAACATGTGCCTGGCCAAGCTGGACCCCGCCTCGCTGGATATCGAGCAGATGTGGGACACGCCATGCCCGAGGGAGAATGCGGAGGGCGCATTTGTGGTGTGCGGGGCGCTGCATGTGGTGTACAACACACGCTTGCCCAGCCGCGCCCGCGTCCAGTGTGTCTTTGACGTCAGTGGCACCCTGGCCCCTGAGGACGCCTCTCTCGTCTACTTCCCCAAGCGCTATGGCTCCCACGCCAGCCTCAAGTATAGCCCCCGCGAGAGGCAGATCTACGCCTGGGATGATGGCTACCAGATCATTTACCGCATGGAGATGAAGAAGAAGCTGGAGGTCTGAGGGGCCCAGCCCAGCCCGCGGGACGGCGTCTCTGCCCCTTCTCCCATCACTGTGAAATGAGGAAATACTGGACCCCCGCCCCAGCCACCCCATGGCACTGGGTGTCCCTGCCTGGGAGTACCCAGCAGAGTCCTGGACTAATTTAATGAGGTTTTTCTTTTCTGATGTAATGAATAAATACTACGCAGCGAAATGCAGCCACCTGCCTGAGGGAACGTGGGGAGCTGGGCAGGGCTGTCAGAGCTCCATGTTGCCCCTGAGAAACCCCAAAAGATGCTTCCCAAGAGTGGGGTATCCTTGCAGGGCTCAGAGCAGGAGCACAGGCAGACCTTGGGTGGGTGCCTGGGCAGAAGGGCTGGAGCTTAGGGCAGGAGTTTGTGCTGGGGGCTTTGGGTGAGGGTTTGGAAGGGCTTAGGGCGGAGATGGAAAACAAGGCTTTGGGCAGGCTGCTGGTCAGGGCCAGCTTGTTTTACATGTACAAAACTGTGAGCAAACAGCAAAATCCCTTTAATCTGGGAGGACAACAGGAGATTTCCCACCCCTGCCGGGGCGGTGCTCCAGCCAGCAGGCCGCAGATGTTGCTGATTTACTGAATTTGTTTCTAATGAAGCACAGGCCACTTCCCTCTGCAGCCACAGAATCTCCACCTTATGTAAGGCCTTGGTTTGCCCCATCCCCTTCCCTCTTCCTCTGGCACCAAGTTCCTGCACAAGCAGCCCCACAGGGGATGGGGCAGGACAGGGGCTGGGGACAGCCCCACGTTGTCCCCACGCCATGTCCTTCCTGCCCCAGCAGAGACCGTCCCTCATGCTCTCCCTCACCCCGCAGCCCTGCATGGTGCAGGATTTGCCCCATTTCTGTCCCTGGGCCCCCCAGAAGCCCTGGATTGTTGTGGTTTGCTCCCATCACAACACCCTGAGAGCACAGAGGATGGAGCAGGAGGCGTTTCAGTGCTGTCCCTTTTTTCCATAGGAGGTCAGTTCTGGGGACTGGAGCCATGGCCAGGCTGGATGGGTGAGGGTTGCATCCTGCTGGTGCCAGTGCCAGACTGCCTTTGGGATGAGAGGCCAGGGGCTGCCTGGACACCTCAGGGAGGTGCCAGCCCTGTGGGGAGCACCACTGCCAAGCACCTGAGGGGCCCCCAGCTCTCCCAGGCCCTGGCACCCTCCTGCCACCCTAAAGCCTGTCCAGCATCCTTCTGTGCCCAGCTCAAGCCAAGCTGTTCTGAGACATGGAAGGCACTTGGTATTTGCCTTAAGTTCTTTGGTATTATAATCAAATTTGTTACATAAGAAAAATCTTCAAATATACACTTTGAATGACTGTAATTGGCTGGTGCTGAAAGTTCAACACACAGTGCAAGTCAAGCAGAGAAATTATCCAAGTGTGAAGGACTCTGTGAACTGTCAAGTTAATTTATGGCCCTTTTCAAGATCAATAACAGCAGTAACAGAAATATAATTTTCAGAATTCTCACAGTTGTAAATAATTGCACAGATGATTTCTCCAGCTTGAATTGAAATTGATGGGGTAGTAATGATTCTGCACCAGAAACCATCTCATAGCCTTCAACAAGTCCTGCACTTCCCTGTGACACCTGGAGCCTTCTCCTCTCCAGGTGAGCATCCCCAGCTCTCCCAGCCTGGCTGCAGAGGGGCTCCAGCCCTTGGAGCAGCTCTGTGGCTCCTCTGGCCTCACTCCAGCATCCTCCCTGTGCTGAGCACTATGGGCAGAGATGCCTCTTCCTAAATCAGGTTGGTCAGAGCCCCACAGGCTCCTCTGGGATTTCTTTTGTACAAACACTTTGGGAATGAGGACTAAAATGAAGAAAATAACTGCAGTGCCCGATGGGCTCCTAGAGCACAGCACTTATCTCACACTCCACATCTTCAAAGTACTTCAGGGAACGTCAACTAATTAATCCTTGGAATAATTCCCGTAAAGCAGAACAGCCTGATGTCCATCTGCTGACAAACACAGAGACAAAGCCCACATGTTTGATCGTGAGGGGTGGCTTAGCTCTGGGTGGCTGTGACACGCGCTGGGGACCGGGACCCTTCATGCTCTGAGTGATCCCAGCTCACGGAATCAGGAATATCCTGAGCTGGAAGGGACCGACAAGAAGCATCCACTCCAACCCCGGACACCCCAACAGTCCCACCCTGTGCATCCCTGGAACAGTGTCCAAACACTCCTGGAGCTTTGGCAGCCTCGGAGCTGTGCCCATTCCCTGGGGAGCCTGGGCAGTGCCAGCACCCTCTGGGGGAAGAAACTTCCCTGAGATCCAACCTAAACCTCCTGACACAGCTTCAGCTGCTGCCTCGGGTCCTGTGCTGCTCACAGAGAGCAGAGATTGTCCCCAAGCTGTCTCCAGGATGGGGTCACCCTTCTCATCCTGCCGGAGCTGAGCCCCTGCCATCCTGCAGTGCCAGGGATGTGTGGGAGACTCTCCTGCCAGATATCCCACAGGAGAGGGGTGACTTGTGGAAGAGAGGAGCAGCACGGCTGCAGATTCCTGTTTGCCATGGGATGGACACCCCCAGCCCCAGGGGGCCCTGCAGGAGCCAGAACTCATCGTCTCCTGCAGGGGTTATCGTTTCCTTTTTTTCCCCTCGTTTAAGTATTTATTGGCCCCATTAGGAGAAAGCAAAGGCTGTGCCACAGCTGGGGGAGTTGTTGTCAGAGCCCTTGGTGCCCTCAGGTGTTGATTGTCCCCACCAGCCACCCTGGCACTGTCCAGGCCCAGCCAGGAGCCCCAGAAGGAGCGGCAGCACCTCCAGCCCTGCCCGTGGGACCCAGGAATGCCTGGTGGGATGCAGGGACTTCCAGCAGGATCCAGGGAGCCCAGTGGGATGCAGGGACCATGGCAGGATACAGGGAGCCCTTGTGGGATCCAGGGATCCAAATGGGATCCAGGGACCCTGGCAGGGCTGCCTCAGCTCCCTCTGTCCTGTGTGGAAGTGGATTTTTGTGGCTGCTCCCAGTTCCCCTGCCTTGCCTCTGCTCTCCCAAGCATTCCTGCTGCATGGACAGATTTTCAGGAAAATTCACCCTTGACTCAAGGTCAGCAGTGGCAGAGACTCCCTGGTCCTGTGCAGGTTACCGGGGGCCCACAGGGGCAGCCAGACCCTCTTCCCCACAGAAAGTTGTGAAAAATATTCCTTCATTCCCCTTAATTCCCCTTCATTCTCCCACCTGGGACCTGTTCAGGCAGCTGAATAATTATATATTATTATATATAATTTATAATATTCATTTACAATAATAATAATATAATTTATTATATTATATATATTATATCATTATAATTATATCATTAGCTCTGGGGCCAGGATTGCTCCTGTCCTCCCTCCCAGGGCTGCAGCAGGAGGTGGCCCCACACCAACCCTGCAGGGGCAGTGGGATTGTCCTTTCCAAAAGGAAGGGTTCGTGGAAAATATGCTAATGGGGCTGGGGAGTCTGCAGCTCCTTGTGCTTTCATTGCCAAATACTTTATCTCTTTAAAGAAGAGCCTCTGTAAGTAATAATCCCTTTCATCTCTGCTCTTGAAAAATATTCCTCTTTGCAAGGCAGTCTGGTCAAGTAAATTGAGAATTTGTGTTATCAGTGGGAAAGAGAAACAGATCTTTGGGCTATTTTTTTCTCCTTTGTCTCATTCTCGAGGATATTGACTTTATTCACCTCCCTGACTCTTTTCCAGCTCACAGGAGCTATTGATAAAGTGAAATTGTTCTGCGTGTCCTATTAGAAACGCAGGAACTAAAATTAGAATCAGGCAACTTAAACAAGTGCATTATGAAGCTCCCATTGTATTGAAACAGGAAAAGGGGGATAATTCTCCATTTAATACTTTCTTAATGGCTGGTTGGCAACTCTTAATTACTGGCTTTTAACTTCAAATAGGTTCTCCTGCCCACGGAACATCTGGCTGAGGTGTAACTCATCACACACCAGTCGGGAGGCAGCAAAGGGAGCAGCAAATCACCTCCCCAGGGGTTCAGGAGGGAGGACACACCAGGAGGAACCTGGCAGCAGCTCGCTGACAGTTCTCGGCATTCCCTAATGGAAGTGTAGAATGAGCAAAGCCAGACTAACCCAAAACACTTCCTGACATGGAACTCATCCCTCTGATACTGGGATCTGGGATGGGTCACAAGGGTTTGGAATGTGAGCTCCAGCCCAGCTCTTTTGGTTCTGATTTTGGCACTGCCAGTGAGCAAAAGGACCCAGGACCCTGGCACTGCAGGATGGCAGAAGCTCAGCTCTGGCAGGATGAGAAGGGTGACCCCATCCTGAAGGCAGCTTGGGGACAATCTCTGCTCTTTGTGGCTTTGGGGCCAGAAGGGCCCCAGGGCTCTGGGTACAGGGACAGGAACCCTGGGTGCCACGGGAGGCTTTCCTGGCCAGGTACCCCTCACCTGGAGCTGGCCTGGCCAGGGGTGCTGAGCCTGGCAGGGCAGAGGCCCGGGGCCCCTCACCCACAGCCATTCCTGGTGCTGGAGATGCTGGTGCTGCTCTGAGATCTGGGGACTGCATGCTGGGCTGGCTCCAGCCTGTCTTCACTTCTCCTCCTCAGACACCAAACCCAGCTCCTGCCAAATCCTCCGTGGCACAGAGCTCCCCTCAGCCCTCCCAAACCCCCCAGAGCACTCACACCCCCTGCACTCCTCTTTTCCGAGCTGCATCCTCCCAAAGGGAGGGACACAAACCAAAATCCCTTTTTCAAAGACGAATTTTGCAGAATGACAGGAACACTGCAGATTTAGATCCCCGCTGCTCCAGCCAGCCTGGGGACCCCCTGGCTCCTCTCATCCTTCCCAGTGTTGTTACTCCTTCCTTCCCTCTGGAAAGGAGGAATAAAAATAAAGCCTTCAAGCTGGGAGCTTGCAGCTCGGACAGAGGAGCGGTGGCTTGTGACTCACCACGTTCCAATATTTTCTGGACAGTTTCATTTACTAACAGGTTTTCCTGCTATTTTGGTTCTTTGATCAAGATGGATTATTTCCCTGAGCTGCTCCCATTTGTGAGAAATGTGTCTTCATCCCTTCCAGGAAGGATTTTGCTGACACGAGGAAGACCCATGCCGGCGGCTCGCCCCATCCCAGGGATTTCACACATCCTGCAGTCTACATGATTTCACCAGGATTTTCTTTGGGGTGTTATCACTAATGCTGTTATATCAAAGTTGTTTCCTGAGGACAGAAAAATACCAGCTCAGCTATTCAGCTAAGCAGTTCTTTAATTTCTTGCCTCTCAAAATCAGCTCCCCAGTGCCTTTTTGGAATAGATATGAATTTTCTGCTTTAATCCCTCTTCCTGAGGCAAAAGTGCTGAGGGGTGAAGTAACTCTCCCTGGAAGAGTCCAGTGACTGGTCTCTTCCCCAGTGCTGCAGCTCAGAGATCATGAGTCAGCTCCAAGAAATATCAGGTAGAGATTTTTTTGTCTCTTTGCCTCCAAATCCCTCATCCCCAGCTGGGAGTCAGCAGCAAATTTGGGGTTCCCAGCCCTTCTGACTTTCCATCTGCTGGCTGGGGAAGGGTGAGTGGTGCAAGCAGGGCAGGGGAGGCTGGAGTGGCACAAGGATATAGAATTTGGGGGGGCTGGAGCAGTTCCCCCCAGCACAGCAGCCCTGGCTCTGCCCATGCTCCTGTGTCCTCCTGCTGCAGGTGGCCAGGGACCTGGAGGGAGATATAACCATGGAAACTGGGATTATCCCAGAAAATTGCTGCCATTACTGCAGAGGTAGGGTCAAAACAAACAGAAATTATCAATTTTTCTCTTTCTAATAAAATGCAGAAGCGTGTTATTGACTCTCTAATTGCTCAGCTAAATGGATTTCTCCTAAATTACCTCCTAACCCTTGTAAATTAAAATGGTGCAGATTAGCACTTCCATGGATTTGCCCAGGGGAGGAAAAATGAAAGATTTGATTCCCTGCCCCACGCAGGGGGGCTGGAACTTGATAATCTTTAAAGTCCCTGCCAACCCAAACCATTCCATGAGTCTATAATTCCCTTTTAACCTAAAATTGCTCCAAGCCTTGCAACCTGGGGGTTTCTTGGCACCACAGAGGCCACGGAGCCACATTCAGCTTTGTGAGCAGCTCCTGCAGGAGATTGCAGCTCTCAGCTCAGCTCTGAATTGTCAATTCTCCCCTGAGTGCAGGTTTTCAGGAAATCAGAGGTTTAAATGGGAATTATTCCTCTCCAACTGAGCCCCCTCCAATATCAGTGTCAGCTGCCACCTCCTCCCATTCCCGACCCAGGCTTGCCTGGGAAAATGAAATGTTCAGCTTGTTAGAGAATAAATGAAGAAAGAAATATAATTTAATCAAGAGACATCAGTACCAATAAAACCCATGAAATTTTGCACAGCTGGGGTATAGTGTCATCATCCCCTCGGTGCTCAGCTGCCTGCTGGCAAACCAGGCAGCTCTGAGCTCGCTCTTCCCTTCTCCTCCTCACCGCAAGAGCCACTTCCAGAGGCAGGGACAAGCAGGTTTAGGAAATAATTATTTTAATTGCATCATCAGCTCCGTTCCTACTGCCAGGAACATTTGTTTTTGGAATGGCAGCAGCGTCCAGGAGAAGCCCAGGCAGCACAGCCCTCACTGCCAATGAGGGATGAGCTTGGAGAGCTCCTTTTTCTTGTTATAGATACATATTATCATTGGCTTTTCGCAAATATTAAAATAAATGTTATATGTATAATGTTGGAAAACTTTTCTGTATTAATATAGTTTCTTTTATTTCTGTTATTGATAAAAATTCCCCTCTCCCCAATAGCTCAATCTCAGCTCCATTGAGTCTCACACTCCCCAATAATAAATGTTCAATAAATTCCTCCTTTGGAGCTCCAGTCACTGCTGTCTTCATCTGGATAAAATAATCTAAGAATGCAGGGGGGGTTCCGACTATCTTTTCAGTCTCTGGTTTATATGAACAAAAGCACTCTTTATTTTAGTACCATGCTAAGGCCTAAAAAAAATACATGTGTCTTACACCACTTTTTCTAAGTTTCATGAATAACAGAAATAAAAGAAACCACATTAATACAGCAACGTTTTCTAGCATTATACATATAATATTCATTTTAATATTTTCGAAAAGCCGATAATGTGTATCTATAACAATCAAGTCCCAGAAAAACCACATGAAATCATCTCCGGGAGGTGGGAGCTGTGCCAGGAGCTGCTCCCGGTGCAGCTGCCTTTGGAGTAGGGGTGCTCGAGGGGGATTTCACCTGCCTAGGACTGCTCATGTGCCAGGGAATGCTCCTGTGGGACCAGGGTCCCCCCTGGGCTGGAGCAGAGCCGAGCTGGGACAGGGATCCTTGGCAGGGAGGGGTGGGCAGGGTGGTCTCCAGGAAATCAGCAGAGTGATGGGCAAAATCCTCCCCTGGTTTCTCTCAGACATCCGAGAGGACCGCCGGCAAAGCGACTTAATTAAAAAATTACCGCTCCTCCACTCCGTCCCTGTAGACAGCCACAAACCCTCAACCACGGCAATTTGAAATGGAGAGGGATGTGCACCTGCTAATGGGAGATTAGGAGAAATCTTCCACTTTGGAAGCAATTAACGAGCCAGAAAAGTATTTGCATATGTGAATTGGCTGCTGGGTCGCGCTCCCCATCCTCCGCTTGGCTCTGGGCTGTTTCTGCCCGGTGCCCGAATTCCCCCCAGGCTGCCCTGCATCGTATTCCCGTGGGGATCCAACATTGGGATCGCTCCTCGACCGCTCCCGACAGCTCCTCCGGCCCCGGGAAACGGGATCTGGCACAGACCTGCCACATCTGGCACAGACTTGCCACATCTGGCACAGACCTGCCACATCTGGCACCGCAGCCAGGCAAACGCCGCTCGGCTTCGGGCTGGTTCTGTCCCCTAATCACATTTCCCTGTTATTTCGGGAGCCGCAGGTTGCGGCTGCTCTCGGCTTTGATGCCGGCTGTTCCCACGGCAACAGAAAAGGCTCTGCGCTTGTCCTGGCCCATCCAGGTACTTCATTAGCTTTAACGAACAGCATTTTTAATAGAAGTCTGTATTGGATTTTTGAAATGTGTGTGCTTTAAATGCCATGTTTTTAATTAAAAATTACATGGGAACATAAAATATATAATTATGTTTGCATGACTAATGCACTGTCTTAAATGTATATATATATATGTATATAAAGCTGTAAAATATAATTGCAGATTATCTTTGGGAAAAGTCCAGGAAAAAAAAATACATTTCTTGTACATTTAAGTAGCATTGCTGCCGAAGGCTGGCTGCGGAGTTTGGGAGCCAGGGAGAGCTCCTGGGATGCCTCTGGCTCTTGGACAGAAATCCAGAATATCCAAGCCTGTGCTTCTGCAAAGAGGAGACAAATACCACTTTTCCCAGGCTCACCTGCCGCTCTAGCTTCTCGTCAAAGTGGATTTTGGAGTGATGCTCACCCCAGCAAAGGAACAGCATCACCTCCTGTTGCCAAATGGATCATGGAATCATGGGATGGTTTGGGTTGGAAGGGACCTTAAAGCTCATCCAGTTTCAACCCCGACACCTTCCACTGTCCCAGGCTGCTCCAAGCCCCATCCAACCTGGCCTTGGGCACTCACAGGGATCCAGGGACAGCCACAGCTTCTCTGGGCGCCCTGTGCCAGGGCCTCCCCAACCTCACAGGGAACAATTCCTTCCCAACATCTAAACTAAATCCACCCTCCTTTAGTTTAAAACCATTTCCCCCTGTCCTAATCCAGCTGGCATCTCTTGCACTGTGCAGAGACAGCCCAGCTCTCCTGGGACATCCAGTGCTGGGAGGAGCACCCCAGACCCCTGTGACCCCTGGCTTTGTTCACCCAGGAGCTGAGACTCCCTGGAAATGAGACAGGATTTGTAGTCCCAGGGAGAACATCCTTGCATGAGGCATTTGAAGCAGAGATGAGATGCCTGACCTGGCATTTAAATAAGTGCACAACTGCAGTGATGGTTAATCTTAATGGCAGGAAGAACAGTGAGGGCCCTGGGGGAGAAAACCTCTGGCAAAATGAGATTGAGAAGTCTGGGGTTGCCTAATTAGAGACACGATTAGCAGGGCAAATAACAGAAGTAGTAAAAGTGAAGAACAAACAGAGGACTGAGATCAGGATCTCAAGGATCAGGGCTGTAATTTTCTCCTATAAAGCTATATATAGCTTTCTGTCTAATTTATTATATTGCAAGAAAAAAAATAAAATTATCTGGACTGACATTGCTTGAACTAAAGACTGAAGGAGGACTGGGATGTGTTTGGGACTGAGCCCATTGACTGAATGCTCTTTACAGGCTAATCAAAAATTATTTATAAAAAAAAAGGTTTGTGAAGAAATAAAACAAAAATGAAATCAAAGCACACAAAGCTGCTCCTGCCAGAGAGTTGGGCCCAGGGCAGCTGGAGTTGCCCCGTGCCCACAAACCTGTGTCTGTCCCCACTGAGTCACTCTTTGGAGTGCCCTGAGAATGTCCCGAGTGCCCCTGCACTGGCCTCTCTGCTGCTTCCATGGGGATTTGCAGCTCTTGGTCCCAAACACTTCCTGTAGTATAAGTGATTCCCGGCCATCGCGACAGCCTTGTTGTGGCAGCTGTGACACTCCACCCCTCTCAACATCAATGTTGAATTACATTTATTTCTTAGCTACTATTTTTTTTTTGCCCTAAGATAATTAAAGACCATGTTTGTTTATTTCTTAAACCCTTATAGACCCCCAATTGTTTTCTTCCTCACTGGTTTTGTTTGGTTTGGGGTTTTTTTTTTTGGTGTGTGTGATTTGCCAACCTGTGAGTAGCATTCTGTAGTTAGCAATTAAAGGCCACATTTGGAGGCTAAATATAAATTGTTATGACAAGATTCTTCACTTTGCCAAACAAATGTGTTGCTGATGTATGAAAAAAAAACCCCACCACACAATAACGTGATCAGTGGGAAGCCAGTATTGTAGGATATCACCCTGGCTGGATATTGGGAAGGAATTCCTCCCTGTGAGGGTGGGCAGGCCCTGGCACAGGTGCCCAGAGCAGCTGTGGCTGCCCCTGGATCCCTGGGAGTGCCCAAGGCCAGGTTGGACAGGGCTTGGAGCAGCCTGGGATGGTGGAAAGTGTTCCTGCTACGGCAAGGGTGGGATGAGATGGATTTTAATGTCCCTTCCAACCCAAACCATTCTGGGATTCCATGTCTGGAACTCACTTCCCACTGGATGTTTTCCACTTTTCTTCTCAGATACAACTT
Source organism: Pseudopodoces humilis (assembly GCF_049639895.1). Taxonomy (NCBI): domain Eukaryota; kingdom Metazoa; phylum Chordata; class Aves; order Passeriformes; family Paridae; genus Pseudopodoces; species Pseudopodoces humilis. The sequence continues at coordinate 2,665,191 of NC_142225.1, read as the reverse complement.
ATTTTGTTCTCAAGTTGGTGGGGAGGAGCAAGGTTGGGACAGTTCCCAGCCCTCTGATCCCTTGCAATGAGCTGGACCCATGGGATTTCCCTTGCCCCCGAGTCCCCACATGAAACCAGCCTTGGCCACCCTCCTTTCAGTGTCCCCTACCCCGCTGCAGCCAGTCAGTCTTTGATGAAATTGGGGACTGTGAGACGAAAACTGAAGAGAAAGGAGGAGAAAAATGAAAAGGAAGGTCTGGGAATGTTCCACGTGTTTATTTTGCTTGCAGTACTCAATAAAACAGACTATTCATTTGTGGCTGCTTGCAGCAGCATCCTCCCCTCTGCAGTGACTTTCAAAGGAGCCCCAGCATGGCCAAGTCTCCTGTGGGATGTGGCCCTGGGGTGACCCTCCTTATTTTGCTTAGAAATAATTGAGATGTCTCTATGAGTTGCTATTACAGGGTTGAGAGCAGCAAGTGAGGAGCAAGAAAACAACTCAACAAATCTTGGCACGGCACTTGTGTCGGGCTCAGCTCCTTCCCAGGGTTCCAAACACCCTCTTGATGAATGGGAAGTGTTTGCCCTGGTGTGTGGAGCTCACACACGAGTGTGACCAATCCCCCTGAGTGGCTGACAAACACAAAATGGGCTGATTATTCCCTGGCTGAGGGATGTGGCAAAATCTCAGCATTTTAAATATAAATGCTGGGGGGGGGGGAGGATCTGAGCAGACCAGGTGTGGGTGTTATTCATAACCTGAGATGCAGTTTTCCAGCAATGCAAGTGACAGCCAGTATTGAGTGGAAATTGATTATCTGTGTGAAGCAGGGATTAAAAATAGCAGCTTTGTGTCAAACCCCACGTATGTTTTGACTAAATCCTCAATAACAAGGAGAAGGGATAAAAGATGGAGATTATACAGAGAATGCCAAAACCCAAAAAGCCTGGATTAGAGAAGAAAAGGATTTGAGTGGGTTGCTGCAATTAATGATTGTCAAGTGCCATCAGCTGGGACTGCTGTGGCTTCTTGTGGGGACATCTTGTCCTTTGGTTTGCCAACCTGCCAGAGGCACTGCCAGCTCATTGTCCTGCTCCCCTGAGGCTCCTCCAGCTCAGTCAAAGGTCCAGGGGCTCGTGGCCAGTGTTTGACCCACACAGTCAAGCAGTTTTAATGTTCAGAAACTCTTCCCCTAATTAAACACGGGACATTCCCAGAAAGGATGATGGTCTCAGAAAGCTTCTCCTCCCAGCTTCTGTGCTGTTCCCCAGCAGAAGCCCTCAGAATGCTCTGTGCTGGGAAACTAATGCAGTTCTACCACTTTTTTTGTTGCAGTGTGCTTGGAGTACTCTTTTTGCTGCTGCAGCTGGTGCTCAGCTGCTGCCCCAGAGATGGTGTGGCTGTCCCAGCCCAGGTAGGAGCTGCAGGGCCCATGTCTGCTCCAAATTTGCTCCATCTGCCCTTGCCCAGCCCCACACCTTGCCAGGCTCTGTCATTATCACATTTTATGGCACCCACTGTGATCACTGCTCCCACCCACAACCACACAACACACAATTTCTGCTTCCACAGCAGAAAATATTTCACCAGACAGGGCAGAACTTACAAATAAAACAATTTTATTGAGTTTCTGCTCCTATAGCATGTGGCACATAAAGAGAATTAAGACACAAGGTGTGATGAGGAATGATATATTTACCCTTCACTGAACAAAGGATTCATCTCAGCCAGGAGCAATGCAAACACCCCTCTCTGCCAGCTGTGATGTGCAGCCAGGGGTGATGCGGTGACATTTGGGAGAATGGAAACTGAAGTTGACCTGAAGATTGTGGCTGATGAACACAGTCCTGCTAACCTGAGGGGAGGAGAGCTGACTACCTCAAAACAAAAATATTTGCTTTTGCCTAATTTAATTAAGGTGGAATAAACAGCACTAATGCACTTCTTAACTCAGAGAAAAATCCAGGATGAGAAAGTGTCCAAAATCCACAGCTGGCTGATAAAGATCAGCTGATTTAGCTGTAAAGCCAGTACTTGGGATATTCTAACTTCATTCTTGGCCTCTGCAGCCAAGGAACCAGCAAAGCTTCTTTTTTTTTTCCAGAACTTGACCTTCCTTCAGGGCTTGGGCTGAGAAACTTTATTCTTTAAGGAAGTGCTGACAGTCTCAAGAAAATAGATTGGAAGCTTTTTTCAACATCAGTCATGTTTCTGTATTTCCCTTTCCCCCTTGGGTCACCCTTTATTACTTGGATGAGATAAGAAATAGAGATCCAGTGGTCATGCAGGGCTGTCACACATTTCTGTAACATCTTCCCCAATTTTTTCCTGAATTCCACCTGCAGCAACGCTGTTCCCTCCACTCCAGATAACGCAGGGGTGTCATGGGGGATGAGCAGCAGCTACAAAGGGGGCTGAAGGAACTGTTCATGCAAATAGCTCAGGGGAGACTTCAGATACAGGGGAAAAAACCCCAGGGTTCCCCTCCTGAGGAATCAACAGCATTTTTTTTTTTATATATATGACAAAAGGAATTATGGGGTACACACTGCACAAACTTCTAAAGAGCTCATGGACACCTCTACATGAACAGGAATCCTGGGGACACTCTGCAGGGCTGGGGCTGACCACAAGGATGGAGCTGCTGGTGGCTTGGGAGGGTCTCTCCCATCTTCTGCCACAGCTTTCCAGTGGCCACTGTCCCCTGTCCCGGCCACCTCTGCTCTCTGCAGACACCTCCTCACCCCTTTCCAGCCTTTGCACACACTAAAAATTATTTTACACGTTATTTTACAGACCGAACTCCCAGTATGTCTCAGTCCACCTACTCCCTCTGGAAACAGATCCGTACAGCAAAAGCCACAAAAATAACATCACCTTGGGAGACATATCAGACAAAAACATATTTGACCACAAAACAGATTTCTACCTTCACTTACGCAGGAACAACTAGACCAGAAGTCCCGCTGCAGCCACCGCCCCTCAGCAACCACTGAGACTGAAGGCCAAGTGCAAAAATTACTTGGTTTAGTCCCATTTTGCTGTCCTTGCTGCAGATCATGGTGTGGGGGGTGGTTTGGGGGAGGGACATGAGCCCTGGCTGTCGAAGCTTGCTGCCCGGCCGTGCCACTGGGGGACAGAAGAGAAATCAAGGTGACCAAACAGGAGAGATGATCTGGGATTATTCCCAATCCTGCACCGTGTTGTCCATCTCCTCTTCCTCAGTATTCCCATCCCATCCCATCCCATCCCATCCCATCCCATCCCATCCCATCCCATCCCATCCCATCCCATCCCATCCCATCCCATCCCATCCCATCCCATCCCATCCCATCCCATCCCATCCCATCCCATCCCATCCCATCCCATCCCATCCCATCCCACCCTTGCCCAGCTCCTGCCCTGACATGTTCTCATCTGCTCTACGAGTTCCAACTTATGCAATGCCCGTGTTTAACCACTCAGGAGGAATTGCTGAACAATTTACTTTATTGTCTTGTAAATCAATTCCCAATTGCGAGGATTCCTCATCAAAAAAAAGGAAAATAAACAGTGTCTGTGTGTGCTGTGAAGACAAAGCGCTCTCAGCTCTTCCCTGCTTTATTGCTGTTGTCTTTTCAGTTTAAAAATACTGTCTAAGCTCAGAAGTACTTGAGGCTTTCCAGTCTGGTAATTTTACTCCACAGCAGCTCTGTCCACAGCACCGGAGACATTTCTCAAAGGGAAATCAGATCAGAGACTCGGTGGATGGAGCAAACATTTTTTTTGCCATACTTAGGGGATCATAAATTATTTTTCATCTGCCTTGGGGGCTATTATCATAATTCAAACCCATTATTCCTGAAGCTTTTGAGCACTTGCCCATCTCACCATCTTGTTTTATTAAATTCCAGTGACAAATGATAGACATCTCCCAGAGACAACGGGAGGAAGAATTTCCACTGCCTGAATCAATTCCCTCTCCTCCCACATCATTAGAAACTCTTTGCTGGTTGATATTAATGCTTAAGCATGTATGAATTTCATTTCTCTGGGTGAAAACTTACTTGGGGAAGCAGACCTCACCCTTGCCTTGGCAAAGCCATCTCGAATGAAAACAAGAGAACAGCAGCCTGGTGCTCACAGGGCGGCTGAGCAGGGCCAGCAGGCCCTTGCAGATGCTCCATGGGTTTGGAGTGGTCAAAAATTTAGCCAATTTGGCCAATTTCCTTCCCCAAAGGAGCCTGTCAGTGTAGAGTAACTCACTGCACAGGTTTGCATTGAAAATCCTGTATTTTATCAGGGCTGAGCAGAAATTAATGAATGAAGATGAGAAGCTTGTCCTGGCAAACAGCTGCCTTAAGGTAAGGAAACACTTCCTTCTATGCTTCTCTTGTCAAAAAAATTGGCAAAAATCCCTGAGGAATTGATAATACAGGTACAACCTCCCCATGGGGACTGCCAATGATCAGATTGAAGAAATTACAACAGAAATGGGCTTTTGGCAGAGCCTTCCCCATGCTCTTTGCCTCATGCTGTATGAATGACAATGACAGCGCTGCTACTCCAAAAATGTGACTGAAAACTCTTCCAAGGTGTGGGAATTCCAAGCACAGAAAATTTTCAAAATCTTGTGCATGCAGGTTCTGAGCACAGAGATAGAGTGCAGGGTTTGACCTGAGACCTTGGAAAAGACTTCTTAATTTAGAGACCACGAGCAAAAATGTGGGTTGGTAGTTTAGATAGAAAGACATTAAGCTAGGTAGTGGAAAATTCTAAGGTTTTAAAGTTAAGATATAGAAGGAGTTATAAAGGTAATAAGAAGTTTTAAGATGTACCAAGTAGTTTTGTGTGTCATTACACGATTGGTTAAGAAAGCCCGCACTGTGGCAAAGATGTGTTAGACAAAATAATTAACTCTTGGTGTGAAAGTAAAAACATTCTTTGTGGCAGTAGTTTTTTGGCCAATTAACCTTTAAGAGACCTGCTAACCTGTGGTCTTGTGACCCCTGACCATGAACATCTGGCACATATGTTGAAGACATTCTCACTCCTCCATGAGACCGTAAAAGAAGAGTAATAAATCATGCTTTAAAACATCTCCCAGTAGTCCCATGTCTCAGAATCCCAGTACCAAGGATAGATCCAAATGACTAGAGAGGAACCTGGAGATGCTTTTCCTTCATTTAATTAGAAAAGGTGGGCCATGCATAGTTTAGCCAACAGTCAGAAACAAATCAATCAAAGTTCAATCAAAGTCAAACAGGCCCAGAAGTCTGGGAGGGCTTATCTTTAAAGATAAATGATTATTCTCTATTATGGACATGACTTGGCTCTCAGCAGAGTTATCAGTTTTTATCTGGAGCAATGTTTTAAGCAAATAAGTTCTCCCCTGCTGCATGTCAGAGGCACTTGGCAACACCAAAGACCCGTTTTGCATCATGCTGATGACACAACTCTGCCACACCAGGGTTTGTCCTTCAGAGATAACAGGGAAAATCCCCATTTTCAGAAGTTCCCTTTTCAAAGCCTGGAAGAACAAGATGTAATATTCTATTTCCCTTTGTGCACACACCCCAGAACCTGGCTGATGGGTGGAGGAACGCAGAAGGAACATGGGTGGGGTGGCTGAAGCACCCAGGGAGGGTGCAGCTGCCAGCGAGACCTCGGGGTTAAACACTGGGAACAGCTTGTGCTGAGGGGAAGAATTTATTGTCAGAACAACCCTACAAAGAAGGATTCTCCCTTTCTGCTCAGAAACTCGCCTTCTGAACATCTGTGTGAGGAGGATAGCACTTAAAAGCCTGTAATTAATGATTCATTTGCACATGTTCTCCATGTTCCCTCTTTAATGATGATGGTCATTAGAGAAGTGCAGTCATTATGGTTTGTTACTCCCTGTTGATAAATATGGAGCAACGAAAGACATGATGTGCATCTGAAGCGTTTCCCTTTTCACTGGAGCCTTTTCCAGCACTGAAAGCAAAGAGGGAGCGGCACCAGCTCGTGGAGGAAGGGCCCAAATTGCTGTTGGCACAGAAATGAGGGGTTAGGTCATGTTAGCCCAGCACTATGGATGCTGGGACAGGCTGAAGCTGCCCAGGTCCTCACGGTGGACAAAGAATCATGGCCCAACACAGGAGGAGGCTGGTCCAACACCACAGACACAACCATCCACCCATCCATCCATCCATCCATCCATCACTCCCTGTTGTGGCAGGGTAAGGGGGTCAGGGCTGGGCCATCCTCCTGAAGCAGCACATAGCCCTGGTGACATTTTCCTGGCAAATTCACCAGAAATTGTGACTCTGAGCTGTACTCAAATTATGGTGGGAGCTCCTCCTGGCCAAAGATTTTCCAAGGCGCCAGGCAGGGTGTCGGTTAGCAAAGAAATTCCATATTCCCACACTTTTCTCCTCCCTGAGTAGTGGGGAGGGGGGTGGGACCCCAGCTACAGCGTGGGGAGATGGCAGCACCTGGAGCAGCTCCGTGTCCCCACACACACTGCTCCAGTCACCCATCCCTCCATTTAGACATCCAAGGGACAACTCAATCCGGCTCCCTCGCCTTGGTTTGAGGTCAAGCACTCAGAGGAGACTCAGATGAGGCCAGAGGCTGCTCCTGATGGTCAGAGCACACAGAGACCATCACAAGGATCATCTGGGAAGCGAATGCTCCATTTGCTGCTGCCCAGCACAAACACTCTTGGAGATGAAGATGAAGAAGACAAAGAGGAAGGTGAAAATGATGGCTCAGGATGCTGGCACAGCCCAAGTTCATCCCCACAAAGGGTGAGGAAGGCATGAAGGGCCGACAGTTCTCCCCCAGCATCCTCAGGACAGATGGACAGAGAGCCAGCAGCCCACAGAGCCTGGAAGGATGGAGCAGCTGCACAGGGACCCAGAGCTGGGATTGCAGGACCAAAACCCCAAATTTCTTTTCAAAGGTACCCAAACACAACATAGAAGAGATGATGCAATGTCTTGCAACCAACAAATATCATTTCCCATTAATTTCTCTCCAGGAGCCTATGCCTTTTCTGTTCAGTTTTTCTTTTAGGCTGCACTGGGGATTTGCAGACAGCCGTGCTAAAACTTAAAAGGGCAAATAAACACAGGGACCATTTGCTTGCTCACTCTGTGCACCAGTTTGTGGCAAAAATACCAGAACAGATGATCAGAGGGTTTTTTCTTTCCTTTTAAGCAGAGCTCCTGACCTGTGCACTGAGGGGTGAAATGATTCACTCGGTTTTTTTCCAGAGTCTTGGGGGCTCAGCCATGGTTTTAAAAGTGCATTTTAGAAGGTGAGTCATCTTACATGTCTTCCTTGGTTTCTCTGTGTTTCATCATAACAAAAATGCCTCTTTATTACTTTTTTCTTAGTGATTTTCAAAAACTTTGCAGGAGTTTTTCTTTAAAAACTCCACCTGCATCTGAAGAACAGTGCAGTAAAGCCATAAATATTGCAACCTGGACAAAGAACTCCTGCCCCTGGGTCAGCCATGGCAACTGTAGTCACATTGTGAGATGCTACAGATGCCAAGAGATCAAATGAGAAATAATTCATTTTCTGCTGAAACCTTGTGGCTGCTGGTCCCCAGCTCCCTGTGGCGGTGGGAGGTGACACACAGAGCCTGCCCAGGCCCAGCAAGGGAAGGGGAATGAACTCCTGGTTGCTGTTCAGCACCCAAGGCAGATTTAGCACTGCACATGAAGTGCACAAGGGTTTAATTCTGCTCTGACTCAGCCCTGAATAGCTGATCCCTGTGCTGATTCACAGCTCAAGGTGAGCTCACAGATCACCTCAAAAAAGGGAGGGTGAATTTACAGGTGTCCACTGGCTGATACATCCACCTCCAGTGGGTCTTAAGCTAAAATATCAGTGCCACGTTTTCCTTTGTGTATAATTGACCTGGGGTGGGACAGAGGGCACTGAGCACAAACAGATTTCTTAATTATACAATGGTTTGGGTTGGGAAGGAACTTAAAAATCATCCAGTTCCAATCCCCTGCTATGGGCAGGGACACCTTCCACTGTCCCAGGCTGCTCCAAACCCCATCCAGCCTGGCCTTGGGCTCTTCCAGGGATCCAGGGGCAGCCACAGCATCTCTGGGCACCCTGTGCCACCTCCCCACCCCTTCTTGTTGGAGGAAAGAGCAGATTTCAAAGAAAGACAGGGTTTATACAGTAATTCACTCTACTGTGGAGTCTCAGCAAGCCCTGTCTCTGCCTTTCAGTGCAGCTCAGCACTGAACTTCGAGGGGAAAATGAGATGCTTTTTCTTAAGTACTTATTCTGTGGCTTTGAGGGAAAATACCTCCCCAGTCCCAGACACAGAGGGAGGTTTTATTGCCTTTATTATAGTATCACTGGCCTCAAACACTTGTGCTTTTTTCTCATACTTGAAGTGTCAAAGGCGTGTGTGCCCTTCTCCACATCTCTCTCCTCCAGAAATTATGACCTAAATCAGGCAAAGCCAAATAGCTCTATAGAAGCCTGAGAAATTGGAGTGCAAGGGGGAAGAAAATTCCAGAGATGGTCAAAATGGTACCCAGGCATTTCAGCCCTATTTTATCATCTAGGGCTGCATCAAGTCAATCTCTTTCTCTGGAGATGCTTAGAGCTATTACGTTTGTTCTATTTATTCTCCCTCAAAGGCTTGGAGATGAGTCAACAGAAAAATCTTTTAGGATGAAAAATTGAAACTTGAAATAGGCAATATCCCTGGACAATTTGTTCTGCAATCAGAGCAGCATTCTCTTTCCTTACTGCTTTCAATCTCTAATTTAAAAAGGAAAAAAAAAAAAAAAAAGAAAAATCCCTAAAATGTAACAGTCACATCTGTAAATACAGTTCTGTTCAGTCTCGCTCATGAGCTCAAGGAGCTATTTTGAGGCAATACAGAAGTTCTTGTTTTCTAGAGTTCATTTCTGGTGAGAAAATTCCCTCAGTTCTGCTCAGAAAATCCCAGGCGAGAGCAGGAGCTCTCTGAAAGCCTGGAGCCAGCCCACTCCCACACAGCACTGGCACTGGAAGGGAAGGACAAGCCCACACACCTCTTTAAAGGATTTCTTCACCTCCACCAGTGGGTGCCAGTGGGCGATGGGCTTGCGGGGGTAGGCCAGCATCTCGTTCCAGTGGTCTCTGCCCAGCCCCTCGGCATTGACCCCCACACGGCAAACCCCGATGATCTCGTTGTGGCCCACCCTGAGGAACAGCAGAGAAGCAGCACCATCACCATCCATCCATCCATCCATCCATCCATCCATCCATCCATCCATCCATCCATCCATCCCTCAGGCTGCCCACACCTGGCCAGGTAGAGCCGGGACCCCACTGCTGGTGAGCCTGGGTTGTCGTGTCTGCCCCAGCACTGCCATCACCATAGGTAATTAATTACAGTTCTTAAATTATTTCAACTTCAGGTCAGCCCAGACACAGAGGTGTGAGTAGTGCTCCATAGCAAGAATAACCCCAGGTTCAGTAATGCCTAATTCATACACCCCATGCTGCTAGGACTGACATTATTTGCTTTCTAAAATGGGTTGCAGGACAAGTAAATAACCAAGGGAGACATGGCACTTGCTCAAGGAAATGCCATAAAGCAAGGACCAGCTTTGCCAAACTTGCTGTTTTTCCATAGCCATAAATATCAATGTCACTGTAGCGATAAATCACCAGAGACAGGTGGATACCACTGAACTCTGTGCATCGAGGCTATGGAAAGCACCGTGGAAAATTGCATTTGAGCAGGAAAATCTGCACCCAATGGGATTCTCTCCCCTCCAGCTCTCCAGAGCCTCCCACCTACCGATCATAATCCATGACAGAGATAAGGAGGCTGACTTGATCCATGTTCTCGGGGGGAATGTCAAAGATTATTGCTTCATTGTAGGTGGGATTAAGTGTGTTTTTCTTTATGGTGGTTTTCTTCTTTTTTAGTCTTCGTCCATCACAGAGCAAAGACACTTTGACATATGGATCTAGGGAGGAAAAGATAGAAGACCTTTTGTTGATAGAGGTGCGTTGTTACCTTTGCAATATAGAAACAGGTTTATCAGAGGATGGGCTGTGAGCTCCCAGGAGCCAGAGGCACTCTTCAATGTGGCGACGTGACTAGGGGGAGACAAAGAGTTACATTGTCCCACCCCAAACCCCTTGTGAAGGGCGGCCCAGGAGTTCTGATTGATACTGAGTCCCTGGAGGGTTTCTCCCTTGCTGTGTTTCTAGTGGTCCCTGACCCTGAACTCCACCCTCAAGGGTGGAGACCCTCGGGGGTTCTGTCCCCCAAAAACCCCGGCTCTGCCTTTGTTCGGGGCTCTCTGTTCTGGATCTGAGTTTGTTCTCATGCTGAATAAAGGGTTTCATAAACCGGAAGCCAGTCTCATTGGTGTTCCATGCTGGTCCCCAGAACCCTGCAGCTTCCCTAGACGAGATCCTGAGGTTGTAGACTGCAACACTTCAAATAGACTTTTTCTAAAAGTTTGTTTGCAGACCAGTAAAATCCTCCATTTCTCATTCTGGTGTGGGTGGTGACCTGAGGTTCAGGCACCAGAGAACCAGCACTGCATTATTATTATTATTGCAGAAAGGCTGAGCTGGCTTCACCTGAAGACTCAATTCTGAGACATTTCATATAGCATTAAGCTCCAGCTGGACAGAAACATTTTCTGCAAAGGTCTCTGTTGTTACTGCTTTTTGTACAATGAAATGCAAATACTCTGAACTTGGTGTCTGGAAAAGAAACTGGGTTTTATGATGAAAACCAGAATTTGTGCATGCTAACTTCGCAAGTCAGCCCTTTGAAATTTCAAATGCAAACAGTCTTCAGGTGGTTGTGAGCCTCAGGTGTGACTACTGGCCACTGTACAGGGAAATGTACATTCCAGTGGAGTTTATCCAGGATTTATGATCCTTTCCTGATCTTGGGGTGGAAGAATTGATTCTGGCTACAGAGGGTTCCAAGAGATCTAAGTGTCTAACCCAAGAGATGGATCAGAGCTCTGGCCCTGCAAACCCTCCAGTGGGATGGGAAACAAGCCACAGATAATTCTGCTTTAAAAATTTTGTTTGCACTTAAAACACGGACAAGGCTTTTTGAGGTATTTCTGAAAAACATGATGGTTCACCCACCATCTACTGAGGATACGGTGAAGGAAGAGGAGGAAATGTGCATGCAGGGGGGTCCTCCTCAGCCACCAAACACCCACCTGAGTAACCTGTGATGTCCATAGCTTTGAGATTCCTGCATTTAATGACTGTTAAAGTGAGGCGACCTGCAGTTGGCAAATAACAAAGGGAAAACATGATCTCTCCCAGGTCCACGCTTTCCTTCAATAAAACAGAGAATACATTTTATTGGAAATGTGCAGAACCAGCCAGGTGCCTCCTCCCCCACCCCAGCACTTCCTCTGTTCTGCCATTTGGAGTGAAGGGCACTTTATGGTGGTGATTCCAGTGCCCCCCAACACGATTTGGTTAAAAATGAATACAGAGAACAGGAAAAACAAGTTACACCTTCACATCTTAGTTAAGGACAATCTTCCTCTGCCTCATTGGAGTCCATGCTTTCCTATTGCAACCTCCCAGCTATGCACAGCTAATGCCCAGCTGATACACTGCTGCTCCACTGCTCACACAGAGGAGATGAGATTTCTCACACCAAATCAATGCAGTGAGGTAATCAAATTAGTATTAAGTCTTATTTGAATGTACAGAACATGTCTCCAGTGCCTGGTTCTTCCAGGAATGTGACAAACACAGGAAGGTGACAGAAAGATGCACTCCTAACATGCAGGAGCTGTGTTCCCTGGCTGTGCACTGCAAAAATCTCCTCAGAAACTTTATGTGACAGCCAGTGCCATCAGTTCATAACATCACAGACTGGTTTGGGTTGGAAGAGACCTTGAATATATTCTAGTTTCAACCCCCTGCTGCAGACAGGGATGAATTCAGTAATAAAGGTTTATGACTGACAGTGCCTAACATTTCTGCATAAAATGAAAATGTCTTTGAGTAGCACAGCGGTTTTCTCTAGAGCTGGGCAAGAGGTTTTTTTGGCAACTGTGGGGTCAAAGATTCAAGCCAGAAGACAACCAAGAAGGGCCCATTGAGTTTTTTGTTTGTGACGTGTCTACATTTGGAGCACCAAGCCCTCTGAGATGGCCTCAAGGAGCTGGCACAGCTTGGGGCTGTGTGTGTGTGAGTACAAATGGGGAATTAACCAGCAGATGGCACTCAGAAATGTTTGGTACTTTTGGATTACACAGAGGCCAACACAATTTACTCTTTTAGTGCCCCACCAAATAACTTTTATCCATGGCTCTTAGCACTTCTTAGCACTGCAGCTTCATCGACTACACCTCCTAAAAGCCCTTTCCATCATTGCCTTGCCCACAGGAATTCAGGGAAAAATAAACAAACCAAATGTCTTATTTCAACTGGAAAGCATCATTATCCAAAGTCAGCAGAAAGATTTCCAAACACCTTCTAAAAATGGATTAAAAAAAAAAAATAATTATTTTCTACATACAGATCCCACATCTGTAGAGCAAACAACCCATTTATTTTTGGAAACAGTGTGTTTGATTCCTTTCAATGTGATACAATGATCTGCTGAAAAGAAATTGTAGCTGTTAGGAGTAGTGTGGTGGAATTGGAAAGACAAGTAAATGCACTTAAAGCTTTGCTAAGTGTTAGGGGAATAGATCTTGTTGATGGATGAGGTTTTTGCCAAATTATTTCCTGCTCATTCTCAGGTAAGGCAAAGATTAAATCTTTATTCCACTTAGATGTGCAGAATACTAATGAATATTATATAAAATTTTGATTGGCTCTGTTCTTTCATGCATTCTTTGTTGTTAGTTGGTGTGGGAGGGATGAAGGCAGGAGACCTTGGACAAGATGTCAGAAGAGAGCAGCCCCCTGTGAGATGCTGAGAACATCCTCTGAACACCATCTTCTATTCCCCTCCTTGCACTGAGAGGACCAATTCAGGGTATAAAATGAGCATAAATTGTTCTTTGACCTCATTGTATCAGGTCAAGAGATTTTTCTTTGCAACCATAAATACAAGAGAGCGAAGTGTGTCCTGTGGGTACATTATTTTCTTGCAGATTATAGACATTGGGATATTTCCAAAATTCATATCAGTACCTTTTAGGAAATAATGGAAGTTCTGAATCAATAGACTTGAAACCAAAGATGTTTCCCTGATTCACAAGCTGTACAGTCATTAATTAAGTAGCTGAGTGCTGGCTATTTGGCCAGCTCAGTGCTTAAATGTGTTCCTACCCTCTTACCCACACCACTGATCTCATGCATTATTAGGCACACAGAGCTTTCTTGGGGCTTTGTGCAAACTGTATTTACCCTTCCCAATTTTGATTAAACAGAAATGTCCTTGGGTGTGCTACAGCTGGCTGAGATGCCCCAGGAGCAGCACATTCCATAAGAATGGCACAGACAGGACAAGGGGATGGAGCCAAATGTGGTGCTGGATGTGTCTGTTGCAGCTCTTCCAGGCTCCTGCTCAACACGTCTTGGGCATAGAGTTGGCTCTGCTCCCCTCACACCTTCTCTGGAGGCTTTTCCCTCAACAGCCCTTTTGTAGGTGCATCTCCACCTGCTTTTGTGGTGTTTTCCCCCATTAAATGAGATTATTTAGCCAGGAAAACGTCCACTATGGCTTGCAGAACCAACAGGCAGGCTCCTCCAGGAGGCACCAGAACATCAGGTGCACTTTGCTCCCCTTCCAGCAGTCCTTCTCTGGGGTGAAGGATGTGCCTGGTGCCTGCTTGCCTCTCTGCCAGCATTTCTGCTTCAATTACCATCCATCAATCACAGCAATCATGGCTGTTTGCAGCTTGGAAGCCAAGAGCTGTGAGCACCCTGCTAACTCAAACTGTTGCTTTCCTCATGGTTGATCCTGCGCCTCCTTCCCACTGCCCTCCCAGGCGAGATGCTCAAAAGGCAGCACAGCAGCAGCTCCCAGCACACCCCCAGCGCTGCCCCAGGGTGCCTGGAAGGCAGCACCTCCATCCCTGTGTCCTCAGGCTGGCAGAGCCAAAGCTCTCCATGCCCTCCCAGCACAGCTCCAGCCCCTGATCCACCTTCCAGGCTGATGTTCTGTGTGCACCCCATGCCCCGCAAATGCCCCAGGACTGTGTCCCCCTTGGGCACAGCAGCACAGGACACAGGGCTGTGCAAACCTGTTGGACTTCACAGAGCTGTCAGGAGGTTCTGAACGCCCTGCAGCAGACTGGTGGGGAACATGGTGCTGGGAAAAAAAACACCAGAGTTACAAAGCAAATTGTCTTCTGGCACTGCTGGCCACAAGAAATATTTGTGTTTGACAGCTCCCTCCTCAGCACAGAGCAGGGGAACAAAAGTATGAGATGAGTATGAGGAAAGCTGCAGGACAGATTTTTGTGAGTTGTGGCGTTCTGCCAGTCACCAGGAAAGATGTGACAGGGCCCACGCTTCCAGCCACAGGGGTGGGGATGTCTCATCTTTCAGTCTCAGAAATAATGTGAAATGACAATGACATTGGCTGATTTGGTGTCCAGCTGCAGAACAGTTCAATCGTTCATTGGCCCTTAAGACCAGCCAGATCCTCCTGGGAGGGCAGTGGAGGAGCAGTCAGCTATAATGGAGAGGTTAATGTCATTGCTCTGCACTCAGTGGTCAATGTGAACACTTGGCTTCTCCTGCCAGCTCTGTGTGACACAGAAGGGGCTGGGACTTTTCCTCTCTGAGGCTTGGCTTCTCTTTCAGAGGGAATACAACAGAACTCCTAAAAGACCCAAGCCCAGCTGCTGGAAGAGTTGCCAGCAGCACATCCAGCATCTCTTAGCACCAAGGGCCCCACAGAGCTCTTCCTTATTGCGACCATGTGATGCCTTAAGCTTTTAGCTTTTCTATTTTTCAGATTCTGTACTCCATTTGTGAATAACTCTGAACTCCATATAGACTGTTAGCAAGCTCTCTCCACATTTTTGTCAGACAAAACAATCCTTCCAGGCCTGAGAACTAAGGACACCCTCTGCCTCAGGCCCTGAGAAGTATAAACAAAAGTGAATTGTAGGGGGAGCAAACTGGGGGAATATGATTTCATTACCTGAAGCTGTAATTGGAGAATAAACCCCTGATATGCAAACAGACCAAACTCATACCTGTCTGAAAAATTTGTGACCATTGTCCATCTTGGGTGTAGCCTCTGGGAGGCTTTTGACTGCCAAAGGTGTGTCTGTTGAAGAACTTTAATAAGCACTCGCTTTATTCTCTTAACTCTGTCTAGCTCATCACAGGTGCATATGGCAGAGAACTGTGCCATGGCTGAGGGTCCCTGGGGCTAACAGGAGGCCAAGGAGCCCATCAGCTGGAGGATTTACCCCTGTGGAGAGCCCCCACCCTGCCAGCAGACACTCACCGTCGTGGCATACTGAATGTCCCTCCAGATGGAAGTCTCCCGGGAGAGGTCCGAGTCCTCAAACAGGTTCTCCAAGACAACTTCTCCTATCATGTCATGCCTGGAGAACCTGTCAAAGTCAAAGACGCTCAGGTGGAGCTTCCTGCTGGCCAGCTCCTCGTGGGGCACGGGGAAGTGGAAGGACTCGTCGAAGGTGGGGTTCAGAGTCTTCCTGTGCACTCGTGTCTGGAACTTGCGCTTGCGGTCAGGCAGGAGGTAGATCTTCACGTAGGGATCCGAGCTGCCGCAGAAGTCTTTGGCTGGCAAGTCAAAAGCCCTGAGAATTCGGACAGTCAGCGTCTCGTTCTCATAGTCATACTTGAGGGTGAAGTTGATTTTCCCACAGGTTTTCTCTGCCTCTTTCTTGGGGTCCTCGGTGTCCACAGTCTTTTGTTTGTAGAGCTCGGGCTTGATGCGGCCGATGCTGGTGGGCTGCTCAGCCACGGCTGGCGGCTCCAGGCCGTAATCCATGCTGGACACGTGCATCTGGCGAGGGAGGTGCCTCTTGAACGATATGTGCCTGCAGGAGGAAGACACCAGCAGCTCTCTGTGTTTACAAGGACATGGCTCTCCTTTTTCGCCTCCAGACTCAGAAAGCAAGAGAGCACAGAACAAGTTCCATAGGTGCTCCTGAGCTCTGCTCTGAAGCCATGGGTATTGTGGAGGTGAACAGAGGGGAAACACCTCTAAAAACCTTCAAGGAACCAATCCAGCAAATTTCTTAAATTCCAGAGTATTTTCCACAAGCTATGTTTTCTCACCTGTGGCACGAGTCACAGTCCACAGCTGAACAGATGGGCCCGAACAACTCCTCACCCAGCACACAGACAGCACCACGTGGAGAATTTCCCCACCCTCAGTCCTTGTAAGATACTGGCACTAAACTCTCTCAGGCAAAACCAAAACCACCTTATTTTTGCTTTTTTTTTTTGGTGAGAGAGTCACAACCAGTTCAGAAGGCCAGGCTTTACTCATAGAACCACAGAATGGTTTGGGTTCAGAGGGTTTTAAAGCTCATCTCATTGCATCAGGGACACCTTCTCCTAGATCAGCTTGCTTCAAGCCCTATCCAGCCTGGCTTTGCTGGGTATTGCTGCTTCCAAACTTTTCCAACAGACTCATCAGAGACTGATAGATAATTGTTGACAGGGAGGGAGGCACAGCCTCGTTGGGAAGCGTCTCTTGCCTTGAGCTCTCCTCCAGCACAAGCTGTATGTAAGTAAAGCTTTATCTGAACAAAGCATAAAAGCTTTCTGTGCACTGAGGGCATTATTTTAGATTATCTGGCGTTTACAAGAGCAGTTTATAGAGTTATTTAACCAAACTAAGAACTCTACAGCCACAGCATTAGCTTTCAGTGATATGTGGTGCTTGGAGGCCTTGGCAGGTTCCTAAGAGGTATTTTGGGGAGGGTTAGGCTGGGCTGTGAATCAGAAGAACCTGACAAGGAGAAAGTGGGTTTGAAACCTGCCCACGTACAGACAAGTCCCACTTTGTTTGTCCTAATTCAGACTGGCTGAGGGTTTTTTTCTCCTCTGTTGGAAAGGTGAAGTAAAAGCAGAAGGAGCGTGTGCATGCAGAGAGGGAATCAGCTGCCCAAAACACAGTGTGGATAAATAAAAGAGTGTGGATCACAAACACAGGTGGCACCGTGCTGCTCTAACTCAGCTCCTACAAACAGGGGACTGCCATCCATGCCTCACTAATCCTGCAAAAGTGCAGCCAATTTTCTGAGCAGTGCCTGATTTCCTTGTCACACTACTGTGCACGTCCCAGGCATGGCCAGCGAGGCAAACAGGAGTGCTGGGGCACAGCCAGGACCCTGCGATCACTTTCCTGTCCCAGTTTCACCACCTTCTGTGTCAAGGAGAGATGCTGCATTTCACAGAATGGTTTGTGTTAAAGGAACCTCACAATTCACCTCATCCCACCTTCCACTGTCCCAGGCTGCTCCAACCTGGCCTTGGACACTTCCAGGGGTGGGGCAGCCACGGCTTCTCTGGGCAGCCTGTGCCAGGGCCTCACCCCACTCCGAGTAAAGAACCCTTTTCTAACATCTAATCTAAATCTCTCCTCAGTATCCAAGCTGGGAGGGTGTCCCAGGGTTCACACAGCCTTTCCCTGAATTCCTGAGGATGATGTTGATGTCTCTGTCCCCATCTGAGCACAAGCACCAAGCGCAGCTGGGTCTGGCCTCGTGCAACGAGCAATCCATCAACTGTGCTGATCTAATTGCTTCTGCCAGGAGCCACAACAGAGAGGGAGAGCCAAAAGGCCTAATTTTGTCTGACAGGGTGCATCATTGATACTTCAGCCTGCCTCTCATGCTGGAACAAAATTAAAGTGGCCAAAGCATGCGGGTTACTTGACACAATGAGGTCATGCAGTAATAGGGCTCAAATCCCTGATTTTTAAAAAGAGCCATGGTGAGCCAGTCTTAACACATTCATTGTTTAATGGCCAAGCTTTGGTCAGTAATCTGGTGTGTAGGTGCTCTCTTTAGTCTCCTTGATGGTATCTAAACCCTTGTCTCCATCCAACAATCCTGCCACCTCTCCAGCTGCTCACAGAGCAGTGTCCCTGCTGAGCACCTCATCCCCACCCAGCAGGATCATGTTCTATCTAATATCCTGAGCTGGAGGGGACCCACCAGGATCATAAAGTCCAGCTCCAACCCCTGCGCAGACACCCCCAGATCCCACCCTGGGCATCCCTGGAGTGGAGTCCAAACACTTCTGGAGTTCTGGCAGGGCCGTGCCCATTCCCTGGGGAGCCTGCGCAGTGCCAGCACCCTCTGGGGGAAGAAACTTCCCTGAGATCCAACCTAAATTCCCCTGGCACAGCTCCAGCCCTTCCCTGGGTCCTGCCACTGTCACAGAGAGCTGAGATCAGCATCCTGAGCTGCCCCTCAGGAGGAGCTGCAGTGCCTGATGAACTCCAACCTCAAGCTGAGCACCCCATCCCATCCTATCCCATCTCATCCTATCCCATCCCATCCCATCCCATCCCACCCCATCCCATCCCATCCCATCTCATCCCATCCCATCCCATCCCACCCCACCCCACCCCCACCTGGTGGAAGATGCCGGCTCTGTGGTTTGCCTCTGGATCCGTGTGCGCCGCATAATGTGATCCTTCATGGACATCTGCACCTCTGCAGGGATGTCCGGGGAAGTGTGGCTGATCTTCACAGCCGCCTCCAGGAAGCTGATGGCCCCCGTGTCCTTGAGCTTGTCTGCCATGCTGGTCTTGTTGCCTGCCTCGCTCCGCAGCACAGCCAGGTGGGAGGAAAGGGCCTTGTTCCTCCAGGGAACCCAGCACAGCTTCCAAAAGAGGAACACAAACACTGCCACCAGGGCCAGGCCACACACAATGACTATCACCGCAAGGAGGCTGACGGAGAGCTCTGAGGGAGAGAAGTGACAGGAAGCGATGGGAAAGAAGAAAAGAAGAGATGGATGGGGAGAAAATCATAAGTAAAAGGAAGAAATGGTCCAAACGGACTTAAATCACAACTAATGGAAAGCTGTTAGCATATTCTTCAAGCCAGAGACCAAGTGAGCACCCCCTGACAGGCTGGGGACACACCTGGGGAGAAAATGGGTGTCTCCATATGGGCAGAGCTGTGAAGTTTTACACCCTGATGCTTCAACTGGCTATAAAATACCATCCTTGGTTTATTCTGTGGCATCAGCAAATTGCTGAGTCTGAAATCAAGGAGATTGGTACAATTCCATGATAGAAACAAGCTTGGGTGCTGTACCACAGAAAGTGCCTTTTTGCTTCGAGTCACAGATACTCAGGCACAGTAATGAAAAAAATCCATCTACCAGGGTCCTGGAAGTGGATTGTTGTTGTACTATCAGCACCCACATCTTGTCCAGATGTGCCCATAGGGAATAAAAAGTAAATACCAACACCAAGGAAAAAATAATCACAAGCTGCTGATGCAGAAAAACCAAACATAGCAGGAGTTTGTACAGAAGATACTACACAATCCTCCTCACTCTGAACAGCACAGGAGCTGTGAGTGTGCTCTGATGCTCTGAGACCCTTTTACCTCATGTGTGGTGTATTTCACTCCTTTTCTGGAAAGAGCTTCCTTATGTGTGGCTGACGAATCAGGAAAAATGGAAAATGGAAGATATATATATACATGTATATATATATATATATATATATATATATATATATATATATATAATCTAGGCTGTGAAATGATTCACAGCACTGCACAAAGATAAACATTGGCTATTTTTGCTTCCTCAGGAATATTCTCTCAGGCCAAAACTCCGAGAGATCAGGATTCCAAGGAATATCAGTCCCTGATGGAGGAGGCAGGTTTTGTTCTGGAGGTAAGTCTTCAGCATGGACAATTCCATCATGGATTGCCTTGAGCTCATGGACAATTCCTTGATCTGTGCTATTTGTAGTGCCCAGTAAAGCCACACTCCTTAAATTACCCAAGTGCAAGTCATGACAGAAAGACAAACAAAATACACCAAAACCCCCAAAAGTTTGTATGGAACAAGCATCACCTCTTATCCACCCTATTTATGTCTATTCTTGGACAATAAATGTTTTGTGTGAATTTGAATTCCCTACCCGAGCCCCAAGGAATGGGGTGGGTGCCCTGAGCATTTCTGAGCTGGGGAACTCCCCTCTATGCCGCATCTCAGCTGCTCTAAACGTAATTCCTGAGGTGCTTTGCCTTAAACAGGAGCCATAAAACACCTTCTGTTCCCTTTGGTCGTTTAGTTTTGTAAAGCTATAATAAGACATTTAATCATAGAATCACGGGATGATTTGGGTAGAAGGAGCCTTAAAAATCGTCTCATTCCACCCCCTGCCGTTGGCAGGGACACCTTCCACTAGACCAGCTTGCTCAGACCCTAGATCTAACCTTGCCTTGATGTTAAGGCTGAGAAAAATCTGTGAAATACGAGGAAAGACTAGGTTTTTAATCTTGAATGAATAGCTGAATTAAAAAAAATATGGCAAAACTCCCCCAATCACAACAAACCCCCCACCCACCATTGGTGAACCACTACAGCAAAGTGTTCAGGAGCACATTTGTATCATCAAATTTTGCTCGGGTCTCTCTGGGAATGCAGCAGCCACTGCAAATTTGGGATTCTTGCGCCAGCTCCCGTAAGTGAAATCTCCAGGCAGCATCAGACACAAAATGTGACATCCACACCCGAACAAGCCAGCCCTGTGCAGTGCCTGGGAAGCCATCTGTTGTTCCTGATGTCCTGGAGGATTTTGTTTTTCCACTAAATTACTGAGCCCAGCAAATCCAGCAGGAGCTGCAGGCAGAGCTCCCTGGATGCCTGTGAGTTTTTGACTCCAAGGGAAGGGCTGGAAGGGATGGGATGGATAAACATCACCCAGAGGTTTTTGCAACTTCTCTTTCCCTTCCCAGCCTCTTGTACAGGTCATTTATTTTCTGTTGTAGCTCCGAGGTGGAAACACAGATTGATGCTGGGGTGAACAAACAGGTCCAATCTTACTCAATAATAAATAAGGTTGTACCAGTCAGCAGCAGAGCTTCCTCAGAGATTTGCCTAAATGTATTCTCACCAAAGCCGAAAGCACAGAGGTTCCACTTCCCAATCCTTTGAGTGAAATCTTGGAATGGTGCCCAGGAAACTCAGTGTCAAACATTCATAAGAAAACTCAAGAACCTGGACTTTTCGCAAATATGTCTGTGTTGGTACAAAGGAAATCATTGCAATGCAGAATCTCTCACTGCTGGGAATTCCTGCGTGACAGAGAAGATTTTTAAAAATATATTTTCACCCATTCCAGGGAGTTTTATAAGCTACATGTCTCTGCCAGCACAGCAGGCTCATTAATGGAAACCATCAGAAATAATCAATTATCCTTTCAGAAAACCTGTTGCCAGCTTGAGAAAGATCCTGGTTTCTGTCACTCCTTGCAGGGCTGGCATTCATAATGTCTCTGACAAGATTCACAGATACTTTTATGCATGACCTCCTACTCCTTCCTCTGACAGCTGACACAAAGCACGAGTGGAAGGGATCAGAATTTTACAGACAGTTTTTAAGCATCTGCCTGCTTAGAATATTGGATTGTTTGAAGATGACATTGAATTGTCCAAGACTTTTTTGTGACTTATTAAACTTAAATATCAGTTGGACAGAGTTGACCTTCATTGATTTAATGAGCTTTCCCTTATGAATTTGAAAATACCCGTTAATTTCTAAAAAATACCTGCTATTGAAAATGCTATGCTTTAAATGTCCTTTAACTTACAATAAACCATAAAAACAAAATAATTCCCCACCTAAGAGAAAATGCCCCGGGGCCAGAGGCTGCTTTGGTATTCCCTGTACCAGTGGAGGTAAGGCCAGTTCCCCCAAAGGACACCTCAGCCCAGGGGAAGAATGAGCTCCTTGGTTGATATTAACCCCCCTTCTTCAAGGTTTGGATCCAAGGGGTAGGGATGAGAGGGAAAAGAGGGAAAAGAGGGAAAAGAGGGAAAAGAGGGAAAAGAGGGAAAAGAGGGAAAAGAGGGAAAAGAAGGATGTGTCTGCATCCAGCAGTGAGGAAGGGTTCTAATGCAGGAGAAGCTCAGATCCCAGCGGCTCACAAGGGAGAGTCACATCAGCATTCTGAGCAATGTCCCATCTGGGGAAAAACATGACAAGAGCTACATTTTCATTCCCTTTCTCTCTTAAAAATTCACAGTTATTTCGCACTTTATTATCAAGGTAAGTGCTGTGGTGCAAGTGCAGAGCAGCTCCAGCCATTCCTCACTCCAGTCCCATAAAACTCACTGCTGCTCCCTCATCCTTACCCAGTTCCCATGGGAGACATGGGTGAAGCTGGAAAATAGGTCTTATTACAACTTGTAATTGGAAATAAAAAGCTTGAAAAAGGAGTTTGTAAACACAAATTAACATGGTTGTTTTCCTGCCTGCCCCCCTCCCGGGAGCAAGCGCTGCTTCCCCGGGAACCTTTGGCTGGAAAATGCTTTTGGCTGCAGGGCAGCAGAGACAGAGCTCCCTCCTGAGCAAAGAGGAACAGGGAAGGAAGGGATGGACATGGACACTGAGAGGATCCACCCTGGAAGTGCCCAAAGCCAGGCCAAGACCTTGAGCAACCTGTTCTAGTGGGAGGTGTCCCCACGCTTGGCAGGGATTTGGGACCAGATGATCTTTAAGGTTCATTCCAACCCCTCAGTATTCCATGATTCTGTGATTCTATAATCTACCTGCTTGAGCTGATATGCTTAGGATAAGCCATTGAGCTTATATATTTATTCTAATAAATATAAAATATATAAACACCACATAAAAGACCTGAAGCTGATAGCGATGAGGACACCAAGAGCACAAACAAGACTGGATTCTCTCACTGTCACCCAAAACTGATCCCAGTTCTCCTCTGACTTCTTGGTCTGTGTTTTTATTCATTTTGTAACACCCAAACCCCTTGGTACTGAACCACACTAAAAAGCTCAAAACTGCAACAATTTCCAAGTTCACTTCCTACTGCCTTTTAATCAAAGACAAACAGCCCAAGGAAGGAGAAAGAAAGAAGTGGTTTGCAATGTAAAATTAGAGCTAAAAGCAAACTGAGGATGGGGCAAACATTCCTTGGTTAGTCCAGCCCTTCCCACCACAGTGTCCGTGGACTCGTGGAGCAGGTCCTCAGCCAACCCCCCTTTTTGTTTCATCCTGGATGGAGCTAATGAAGAGATACGTTCAAGCTGCCTTTCAGCTTGATGTCCCTGCTGACTTCCTAATGCCCAAACTGAGTTGCCAAAGGGGATAATTTGCAAAGTCCAACCCAAAAGCAATTAATAATATGACAAAGTCATGATTAGAGCAGTCTATTAACTGACATGTCTATTAAAGAAAATAGTGGTCTAATTGTGGCAACATTGACTTTTACCGCTGTGAAGTAGCTTGCACTGTCATTAAAGAGATTCATGGATACCTCTGAGTTTAATGTGCAGAGTTATATTTCATATCCCAAAGATGTAATTTAGTTTTCCTTCCACCCACTCCCTACAGAGAAAACACAACATATTTGATGGCTCCCTCAGCACTCCACCAGCCATTAGTTATTCCAGCTACCTGTTGCACTTAAACTAAGTTGGAATGGCACGAGTGGAAGTTGGAGAGGCTAGAAATTCTCCTTGAGGTGCAGCATGGGAGCAGGGTGATGCCACCAGCTTCCAGGACCTGGCTGTCCCCTTCCTCCCTTGTCATCTGTGAGGTTTCCTCAGGCCCTGGAGCCCCTCACCAGGGCCGTGGGGACACTGACCTGACTTTCTGCCACCTTCTGCCGGACACAGCCACCAGCCTGGCCCTGCCAGGTGCCCAGGGACATCTGCCCTGTCAGAGGTTCTTCCTCCTAATCCCTCTGGTGGATCACGGAAAATCTGGGCATCAGGGAGAGCTCAAGCTGCTTTGCTGTCTGCTGGGGTCCCTTCGGCTGCAAAAGCAGCTCCTGGCTATTCTGAGCTGCAGCCTGGAGCATGGAACATCCTCCCACAGAAGTTCCAAGGCTCCTGGAAGGGCAGCTCCAGGGGCTATGGTGATCCCCTCACTCACTCTGCCTGTGAGTGCCTCCCCAGTGCCACACACCCAGCACCACCCACACCACCCCAGCCAATACTTCCAGACTTCTCTGTTTATTTTTCTGCTACGTTTTTCTCTTGCAGGAGTGTTTGTGAGGATATATGGTTCTGTTTCTGCGGGGCTTTGCAGGGAGCACGCACTCGAGTGATGGATTACTACAAGAGGTGCTGCTGGAGGAGAGCAGGCAGCTCTGGGGCTACAACACACCACGTGAGGCCAACTGCTGATCCCATTTTCTCTCGATTGAGGAGCATCTGCAACGTGAGCCTGACTAGCTGAGGGCTCAAACTGGGCGTGGGGAGCTGTGGTGGATCTCAAAGGCCAGGACAGGGGGGAGCACAGGGCAGCAGCTGCAGAGGAGGAGGAGGAAGGGTTCCATTAAACCCCAGCCATGGAGATGTTTATTTAGCAAAGCTGCCCAGCTTTGGAGGAAGGCACAGGGACTGGATGGAACTGAAATCACGTATTAGAATCCCCCCAGTAGCATCCAGCAGCACCACAGTGACACGAGGGAATAATGTCCCCTTTGGGGACACAGCACAGAGCAAACCCTGAGGGGCACCAGGGAGGGCAGCAGCAAGCAGAGCCCTTTGCAACAGCCATTCTGGAAAGGAAGCTGGTTGGTTTATAAATCCTGGGATGCTGTGCTGGGTGAGAGGTGAGCTGCAGTGCAGCACTGTGCAGTCCTCAGCCATCTCCTCATCCCTGCTCAAGCCTTCCACGGCCTCAGAAATGGCAGCAGAGCAAAAGGTACAAGGCAGACTGTGCCTGCCACCCCCCCCCCCCCCCCACACGTTCCTACCCCAGCAGGCTCTGTGGGAAGCACTGCAAGCCCACTCTCTGACCGATCCACTTTGCTGGGGCTGTGTCCAGCATGCCAGTGTCCTACTGATGGCTTTGTTGTCACATTTCAGGCCCCCCCACTGCCATTTGGCTCCCACTTGAAACTTCATCGAGTTCTTGATTTGCTGGTGGTGTTCTCCAGGCAGGCAGGAGCTACAGGAATATGCCCTGAAATATTCCTGAGTTAGGCAAGTCATTAGGAGCTGTCACTTCAAAGTCTGGCTGTCGTCAGTTTGCTTTTCACAGGCAGCCTGGCAGCTCCCAGCTGCTGCTCAAACAGCACCCAGGTGGGTCCTGGCGAGGGGGAAATATTTCAGCATTCAAATATTTCATCAGCTCCTCAGCAGATGTCAAAGGGTCAGGTCAGGACACAGATCTGTGTGGGGCAGAGCTCCTGCTGCCCCTCATGCTGTGGCAGGTGGGAGGGGCTGCAGAGCCCCTGCAGCAGCACATCCAACCCCATGGGTCACCTGCGGCTCTGAGGGTCACAAACATGGCTTTTTAGACCCTCCTGGCTTCTCCTGCCTTGGCAGTGATCCCAACACCAGGAGCACATGTCAGCTGTCACCTGTGGACACCCTTCTCCAAGCAGCCAGAGCTCAGCTGCTGCTCCCTCGTGGGGACAGAGACCAGTCCAGGGCAGTGCTGCACCCCCAGAGTTTTGGGGGAGAGGGAGATGAAGAAGCACTTGGTACCATAACCCATTCAGAAAGAAGCAGAATCATAGAATTATAGAGTATCCTGAGTTGGAAGGGAACCACGAGGATCACCCAGTCCATCCCCTGGCCGTGCACAAACACCCCAAACCCCACCCTGGGCATCCCTGGAGCAGTGCCCAAACTCTCCTGGAGCTCTGGCAGGGCAGTGCCCATTTTCTGGGGAGCCTGGGTAGTGCCAGCACCCTCTGGGGGAAGAAACTTCCTTGAGATCCAACCCAAACCCCCCTGACACAGCTCCAGCCACTCCCTGGGTCCTGTCCCTGTCACAAGCCAGCTTGGTTTTATCTCTTGGTCGTGAAAGTAAAAATCCACTGATTGTTCCTCTCAGCTGGGCAGGGCTGCACAATGGTATGAAACATCCAGGGAGACCCTGAAAGACCCCCCCCACTCTGTCCACACTCCCAGCACCACAGGACAGGTTTCTCCAGGTGAAGGCAGCCAGTCCCAGCTGCTCTGGACATGCCCAAGCCTTGTTTTGTTATTCCATACCAACCACAAGTAATTCCACAGAAGACAGCACAAGGAATGTGAATTGAAACAAGTTCTCACGGTTTGTTGAGCACTTTCACACTCAACTCATCACACAGAGCTTAGGGGCAAAGGTCCCTCTCAAAGCAGAGGGGTGGGAGTGCTCAGGAGGGGATGTTCTGATAGGAGACAGAGAATCGTAGAATCGTGGGATGGTTTGGGTTGGAAGGGACTTTAAAGCTCCTTTCCTTACATCCCCTGCCATGGGCAGGAGCACCTTCCACTATCCCAGGCTGCTCCAAGCCCCACCCAGCCACAGAGTCTCCCTGGAAGCTAAAATGAGATTTTTTTTCCTGTTCCTGTGCTTCCCCAGTCCTTGCACACTGAGTTCTGCACTATCAGCTCCCACCAGCTTCCTCCTGCCAACACAGGCTCCCCAGGAACCCCGACAGAGCCTCCTCATCTCCTGCACACACTCAGCCATGGAATGGATCCTGGGAAGGTCAGGACAGGAATGCTCTGACTGGCTGTGCCAAAGTTTGAGTTAGACAGCAAGAAACTTCTTAAAAATTAATTTACTGCTACCACAGGGTTCCTGCCATGCAAGAGCTTATCAGAATGCAAACTATAAGCTTCAAAGGGGAGGATGAATCAGAAGCTATTTTGAGAGTAATTATATAAGACTATAAAACTCAAACCATCTCATTATTGCACGTTGAGGATGGAGACAACCCTTCATATGGAGACTTTGCAGGGATCCAGTGTTTCCAGTGGCTGATCCATGGCCCAAGAGCAAAAAGCAACCTCATTCTTCCCAGCCAGGCAGAACTTGCTTCACTGAGCAATACCAGGGTTTTCCTCACTGTTTGCTGTATTTCTTGTGGAGATGTGGTTCTGTAGCTGGGAAATGAACTGGAACAGGATGACTTCATCCAAAGTGTGGTTCCTTTAACTGTTGCATAATTTAGACTCACAGAATATCCTGATCCACAGGGATCATCAAGTCCAACCCCTGGCCTTGCACAGACATCCCCAAATCCCACCCTGGGCATCCCTGGAGTGGTGTCCAAACACTCCTGGAGTTCTGGCAGCCTTGGGGATGTGCCCATTCCCTGGGGAGCCTGGGCAGTGCCAGCACGCTCTGGGGGAAGAACTTTCCCCAAAATCCAACCTAAACTTCCCTGGCACAGCTCCAGCCACTCTCTTGGGTGCTGTCAGTGGTCACAGAGATCAGAGAGAATTTGCTGTCCTGGATAGCAGCTCTCAGCTCGTTAGTGCAAATACTTGCAAATTCCCCAATTTTATAAACTTCGAGTTAAAATTAAAGAGAAAATGCTTAAATCATAAATCTGCACATGGAATAAAGATCTATTCCAACATCCCCAGCCACATCCTCAAGGCTTTCCCATTTTACGCTGGAGCCTTTGGCACCTCAGGGCTGTGAGAGGATGATCTCCTGGGACACCCCCAAGCTGTCACCTGCTTTCTGCCCTGCCTGCAAGGGGCAAAGAGAGTTATTTTTATCCTTGCCTACATATCCAGGCTGCAGCTGAAGCTCCTGCTGTGTCTGGACCTGGAGGAGGCAGCACAGAGGTGTGGGTGATGCCGGTGCTGTCCCTGTGCCCTCTGCACCCTGGGGTGGGGACTGTCACTCCTCGTGGCCTGACAGAGCTGATTAAAGAATAAATTAAACACAGAAAAGACACTGTCAAACCCTCTGCCACCTGGTGCTCTCCAGCTCATGGTTTGGTCCTTCTTTCACCCAGCAAACAGATGGCAAATGCCATCAGACACGGGAGTGGGAGCTGCTCCGGGCCCTGGGGGAGTTCAAAAAACCAGAGGGAAATCTGAGCAGAGTAATTCAGAGGGACACATCGAAGTTGGTTTTCAAGTGCAGAATCAACTGTGAGGCACTTCACGTCCCTATGTGAATATGTAACCAAAAAAAATGGGAAAAAATCAACACTTCCGAATCACAGAATCACTAAGGTTGGAAAATGCCTCTAAGATCATCATGTGAAGTAGGATGAGAGTTTGGTGGCCTGGAGCTTGTGCTTTTCCTACTGAAACAAAATAGAAAAATAGTTAATTGCCCAAAAAAAAGGAAAAAATCCTGAACAGCTGGCGAGCACCACATGGCTCTCTGGGCAGGAGGAGCCTCTAGAGCAGCAGCCAGAACAGAGCTCTGAAACCCCACAGAAGCTGCAACACCAAATCTGAGCATTCAATGTCCCAGATTCCCTTCTGGATCTTGACTGTGCCCATGGACAGCCCTCAGCCCATCCCCAGCTTCACCTCCTCAGATGGACCTGGAGATGGAACTCCCCTCTCACACCACCACTCACAAATCCCATCAGTGATTGTGGCATCACACAGTGCTGAGAGACTTCAGGGACAAGAACTGACCCCCCGTGAAGTGCCTGGGCTGGAGGAGACCCATCACAGGCTCCTGGAGACAAGAAAATGTTGGTTTTCAGCCGTTATTGACTGATTTGGGCTTTCCCTCCAGGCTGCAGATTTGTCACTGAAACTTCTGCTGGCGTGTGCAACCCAAAGGGGAACTTTGTGCTGTCAGAAATGCAGCATTTCTGTTATCAAAAGTGACAAAAAAGAGAAAAAAACTTTTTCGAGCCGAAGGAAACATTCCCTAGTGATTTATGTCACTTTGTGACTTAATCAGCTGCTCTCTAGAGCATTATAAATGTGATAGGAAGAGTTGTCATTGCTTTCTGCCTGATGACAAGCTAATGAACTATTATAAGCCACAGTGAATGCAATTATGGCACAAGGCTGTGTGCTAATCCCATGACATTTTATCACAATATGCTGTAGCAACATCTGTAAACAACCCAGTGGTGCTGAACACACACAGCAACCAGGGCTGGAGTTAAATCCCCACTGAACATCCTCATCCCCTGGGCTGTGACCCTGCACAGACAGGCCCTGAGCTGAGCCCTGTGTTCCAGGGAGGCCTGGCTGAGGCTGCTCAGCAAGGGGGAAGCCTCTTATGCAGAGCTGGAGCTGAGCAGAGCCAGGCAGAGGGGAAACCATGGCAATCCAGACACTTTGGGATGCAGAAATCCAATTGCGCTTCAGGACGCAAAGCAAACAGAACAAGTAAACTTGTTCACTCTCTCTCTGTCTGCCTTGAGCAACCGAAAACCCTGGAACTTGAAATTTCCTTTCAAAAACTTGATCAAAACCTCGTCTGCTGTGAGACACCAGCAAGGCCAGGCTCAGCAGTGCTTCTGTGCCCAGACTCTCCACCCTGGAGCTGCCACCTTGCTGCCCCTCGCTTCCTACAGTGGGATCAATTTTGGGGAAAGGCTTCCCTGTGACTCCCTCTCAGACTCCATTTTTGCTCAAAAACCCACCAAAACCAGGCTGCCTTGAAAAGATCTCAGGATAAAGCTTGGCAGGGAGCAGAACTGGGCTCTCTCCCCATCCCAGTGCTGGGATCCAGTCTCCACAAGAGGACACAGTCTGGGGATCCCAAAAACCTCAGCCAGGGTGGGTAGAAGACTCCAAGCACTGCACAAGGCAGCACTGAAAAGCTTCCCAGAGGCTTTCCCGAGTCTCCCCTGCTCAGGACATGGAGCCCCTCCAGCACAAGGGGCTCCTTGAGCTCCTGAGATGTTCTGGCCGAGCTTATTGCCTGGACCTGCCCCATGGGAAACCCAAAACTGGAGGTGCAGGGTTCTTCCAGAGCTGCCCTGGCTCCAGGTGCTGCAAAGGCCGGGTGATACCCAGCCTGCTGCCCTCAAGCTGGAGACACCTAGACCCAAAACAGCCACACAAAGCCATGGCAGTCCCTCTTCCTCTGTGCCTCTCAACTTGTGACACTCCTGACACCAGCACACATCGAGCAGAGCCAACGCTGGCAGATCCAGAGCTGGATTCAGACAGAGCAGCCAGGAAGGACTGTCTGGAGCCCGCAGCTGGTTCAGGGACCCTGCACTGAAATGCAGAGGTTTGGAACAGAGCATTTCTTTTTTCAAACTGCCCTGAGTGAGAACTTCCTCCCCATGGCTCTGCTCCTGCCGTCAGCTGCTGCTGCTTCCATTAGCTTGGAGCAAAGACAGGATCTTTAACCCTTCCAATGTGCTGCTGTGCAGCAGTGGAGTGTGCAGGCTGGACTGCCTGGTGCTACACATTGATTTAATGGATTCTGAGATGCCCTTTTCCAAGGGCTCCTACCCCTCCATACCCTGCAGCTCACTATTCTTTCAGCATGAGCTTTTTGACCAGAGCCCAGGCTCAGAGCTGGGATCAAACAACTCCAAGCAAACACTCACCAGCATCCAGGAGATGAAGTGCTGCATCTGGAAAGAGAAACTGAGGAGGTATCACTTCACACCATGTCACACAACTGTATTCATTTCTTTGCAGCAGCTACAAACGCACAGAAAATTAGATTATTACAGCAGGGGCTAGAATTCCTGGGCAATTATTATTCCAGACTGTCCAGGGCCGTGTGCCTTAAGGATGGTTTGGAGAGGGCTGGTGTGAAGGGAGCTCTTGGCTTGCTGCCTTCAGGCTTCGCTGTACAGTTTGCTGTGATGTTGTCAAACATGAACCTGCTACAGCACAACAAACTGAGCTGAGCAGAGAGACACCCCCAGCCAGCAGCTGCGGCTCCAGCTCCCTGCAGGAGAACTTTCTTTTTTCCCCAAGGCAGGGAAGATGTACAGTTAATAGACAATCACTCCAAAACATCCCCTCCCTGACCCTCCAGGATGCCATTTTGCAAGGTACAAATATAATTAAAGACAATACATGGCAGAGGGACTTAATTGCATATCTCCCCAACAGCTGCCAGCGTGATTGCTCTCTCAAGGAGTCTGCTGAATGGAAACACTCACAGACAAGATGCCTGATTTTTCAACATGTAGATGGGTAGGGAAAATACTGATTGTCATCTTTGAAAAAGAAATGGCAAATATTAAAGGTAGAAGAACTGCCTAACCAAGATGAGATGGGAACCTGGGGTCCTGAGAAAGAATACTCAGTTGTACCTGGAAATGTGAGCACCGAGAAGAAACAGTTATGAAAAACAAGGGTAGTTGAGGTATGGTTAAATTAAACAATTGTGGCAGACAGGAGCCCCCATTCTGGGTCTCGTTTATCCCTGCACAATGAACACGCGCATGGGAGACGATCCAGCTGCCAGGAGCACACAGCAAGTGCAGCAACTCCAGCACAGCCAGGATGCCAAGCAACAAATACCTGCAAACCCAGAAACACTAAACACCTTCCCAGATACATCCCACAAAACCGCGGGGAAGATCCAAGCCAGGCTGTGCCCTGGTTTGAACCAGCTCAAAGCACACACCAGGTCTCAGCACAGGGAGAAATATTTCGACAGCAAAGGCATCTTGCTGAAGCAAAATTATGAAAATATGCTTCATGTTATGAAAAAAAAAAAAGGCAGAGAATCATTAAAGTAACTTTAGAAATGTGGACTCACCAGAGCAGTGGCAGCTCCTCAGCGCGGTCCCTGGTGATGCCTCTCAAGCATCGATTACCGGCGGCAGCAATCCCGCTGCTGTTTCTATGGAGTTGGGATGCTGATCCCTGACTATGCATGAGGCTACTGCAGCTGCATTGGAACAGGCTCCCGGCTCCGCACGGAGCTACAAACACGAGCAGCCTCCCTGCTCTGCCTCGGGAATGAATCGAGCAGTAGCAATTAGGTGGCTGCAAAGCTGCGCCTATGCAGAGAGAGGTGCTCGCAGGGCTCCCAAACACGCACACTCCACTCAGCTCCAGAGGGGCATTTTATTTACCAGTACCATTGCAAAGCATAGCCAGAGGCAGCTGGAGAGCCATGGATCTGCACACAACACATGAGTAGAGACACATGTCTGTAGACAGGTGATTTAATCCGTTTTTTCCTCAATTTACTTGGCCGGTTTCAACCTTATTTCAATACACTTTTACAAACCTTCCTCTGGCAGCAAGGTTTGAACCTGATACCTCCAGGATTCAAGCCTGGTTTAGCTGGGCTAAAGAGCAAATCTGCTGCACGTAGCTCTGGCTGGCTCTTTCGAGGGAGGAAAGGCAAGATCCATTTTGCAAGTGCATTACTCTGTGATAAAATAGAAATTTGCCCCAAGGAGCTGCTCCTCACATGCTAGGCCTCTGGAAACTCAGGCTTCAGTGATTAATATTAGCTTTGCCAGTGTGACTTGGAGCATGTTTACTGTTATATTGACTTCAAATACTCTTGAATGGTGATTCACAAAGTGTGTTATTATGCCTGGTAAGTAAATTCAAGATATGCCCATATTTCACAGGTAGCGGCTGAAGGTATCCCATAACCATGAATGGGGGTGTCATCAGTTCTCCCATTAGTCAAGCTAATCTGCCAGGGTTTTTGCCCCCAGAAAATACTCCAGAACCAATTTCTCAATTAAAAAAATGATCTTTCTGCACCAACATTCCTGCAATGAAAAATCCTCTATTGCCCAGAAATTCTCCCCTTTTTCTGCCCGCAGCAAGAACACTTCTGTGCTTGGTTTAACATTTTAATAGTCTTTGCCAAGTGCCAGGAGGGTGTTCAGCGCTGTACAAGCTGTACTGCCTGCACCAGGCCCTTCAAAAAGAGCAGTTCACACAAGGGGTAAAGCAGTAAATGTGCTCTGAATTACTGAGGGCTGGAGCACAGGAGAGCTGACACCGTGTGCTGGGGAGCATGGGTTATCAGAAGGTCTCTCTGTGTCTTCCCCAGCTGTCCTGCTCCCTCCTCTCACTCCAGCCCTCTCCTCCTGCAGCAGGAAAGCACAGGAGCATTTAGCTGGGATGGATCAGTGCACGAGGGAAGGTTTGAGGAGGGTTCTCACCATGCTGAGATGAAAAGGGTCTGCTGGGGAAAACCTGCAGCCCCTCTGCACATCACTCACTGCAGCAAAGCTTGGTACAAATGGGTCACTAAGGCAAAAAAAACCAGATTAAATTGTTTAAAGAAAGTCGCGGCATGGAAGGGCTGAAGGTAGAAATCAAACCCGGAGGTTTTCTCCTGGATGTGCTTATCAAAGGATTTTATCCCAGGGATGTATTTATCCCAGGATAAATTTCTTCCTGTACCCAGGCACCGTCCTTTAAATCAACATCATGAGATGCCAGTTCCAGTCACAGAACCATGGGATCCCAGACTGGTTTGGGTGGGAAGGAGCTTGAAGCTCATCCAGTCCCACCCCCTGCCATGGCTGGGACACCTTCCACTGTCCATGGTGCTCCAAGCCCTGCCCAGCCTGGCCTTGGACATTTCCAGGGATGGGGCAGCCACAGCTTCTCTGGGCATCCTGTGCCAGGGCCTGCCCACCCTCACAGGGAACAATTCCTTCCCAATATCCTATCAAAACCTACTCTCTTTAGTAACACTCCTCAGCCCTGCAGGATCATTTCAGAACTAGTCAAGCCTCCTCTTTCCCCCCCAGGATCTCCTGGGATGGGCTGTCAGCCTCTGACCTCAGCCAGGCTGTGTGAGCCCCCAGGGAGCAGGAACAGCTCAGGGGAGGCTGTGGGGAGCCACAGGAGCACAGAGCATCCCAAGCTGGAGGGACTCACCAAGGTCCCTGAAGCCCAGTTCCTGCACCTGCACTGCTCCACCCCAAGCACCCTGCATCCCAAAGAGCCCGGAGCCTGTGGCAGCTCCACTACCACAGGCAGAGGGGATGGGAAGAGGGGACAGATCACTGTCCCCAAAGCCCTGCGGGGTCCTGACTCCCCTGCTCCACTGCCATGATGCCTTAATTTTTAACTTCCATATTTTTCAGATTCTGTGCTGTCCATGTGTGTAGCTTTGAGCTTCATATGAAGTGTTAGTGAGCTCTCTTCACAGAGCAGGCAGACAAAACAATTCCTTTTCTAGCTTGATACCAAGGACAATCATTACAGGCCCAAAAGCATCAACAACAATGGGCTGAAGAGAGAAAACAAGAAGGATGGGACTTCATAACCTGGAGTTGTAATTGGACAATTAACCCAAAATATGCAGATGGACCAAAACTTAAAAAAATGTGAGACCTTGTGACCAATCACCCATTTTCAGGTCCATCCTGAAAGGTGCAGCCCTGGCCAGGCTCCTGTATTGCCCAAAGTATGTCCTTTAAGGCCTTCCAATAAATCCCTGCTTTATTCTGAACTCTGTCCAGCTTCTGATCCAGGTCAGCTTCTCCAGGTGTCAGCCAAGGACATTGTCCCTCAGTACAGCTGTGCCCCAAACCCTCTCAGCTTCATCCAGGAGCTCCCATCACCCCTCCAGGGCACATAGGGAATGAGTCCATCCTCTGAAGGCCATCACCTGTGGTGACTGCTGTCCCCACAGCACAGGCAGTGTCACTACCCACAGCCTGGGTGCCACTGCCAGCGCCTGGCAGGGAAGGGAGCGATCAGATGGAGGCAGCTCTGGGGGAGGACTGGAGACAACCACAACAAAAGGATGCTGCAGCTCGCTCCATCTCGGGGCCCCCAGTCAGGAGATCAGTTCTATTCCTGGCACCACCACAGGCCCAACTGCATGGAGAGCTGCCCCTCACACCCCAAAAACCTTCCCCAGCCAAACTCCTCTTTCTTCTGACAGATTTGGCAGAAGCCTGCAATTCTCCTCTGCCGGGTGTGGAGAGAGAAATGCTGCAGCTCTCGTTGGCTGTGAGGAGCAGATTTAGCTGTTACGTAACCAGGGGGTAGAGGTGCATCCACTTCACGTAGCCCTTTCAGCCACTCAGTCCACAATGGCTTAAAAGAAATTAAATAACCGTACAAAAACTTACTCTTACATAAACTGTTTAGCAATGTTTTTATGTTCATAGTTTTTTTTCCTCTTGGATCCACGCATTCCCTGAAGATACTGCAGTTTCATCCAGGCATGAAACAGCAGAAAAGACCAAACTGCCCCTGTGCTGAGCAGTGCAGGAGCAGCCTGGCTCCAGCTTCGGCAGTGCTTCCTTCAACCTGAACTTCAGCAGGACACCCCACAAACCAAGCTGATCCAGCCAGCAGTTAATATATTTATCCAGGAGGCAACAAACTGCCCGAGAAGCCAGGGACTCCACATGATGATGACAAACAAGGCCAGTTTGACTCCAGCAAATTTGGCGTTTGGCTGCTGGGGCTGTGCTGCCCACACGGGGACGCTCCGGCGGGAGCCAGGGCTCCTCTGCACTGCTCCTGACATAGCACCTGCCTGCTGCCATCTGCCACCTCCACACAAAGCACACAAACACAGCTTCCCTCTGCCTGCCTTGTGAGGATGGGCTGAGCACGGGACAGCAGGCAACCCAGAGCAAACCTGCTCAATGTGAGAAATGGACAAAGCATCAGTTCAGATAATTAGATAAACATCCAGACACTGATGGGGAGGGCATGGTATCTCTGTAACTCTTGACGCTCACAGATTTTTTGCCCCTTGCTGGAGCAGCTTTACAGCACGGGGCTGAGAAATATTCGTACATGTCAGGCCCAAACTGTGTCCTCAGTGCTGTCTAGACATAAAAATGGGCCCAGTCGTGCAGAGCAGAGACAGCAGCCCTGGCTGTTCGTGCAGCCAGCCCGGCACAGCTTGCCTGGGGTGCTGGGGTTGACGCTCAAACCACAGCTCAGAGCACATAGACATTCGATGTGCTGGAGGCAGACGATGATGATGATGATGATGATGATGATGATGATGATGTGATCCCAACCTGAACACAAGGCCTTGGACAGGCTTCACAAACACATGCAGATCTGTCATATCAGGGTGGACCAGAACAAGAGCAGAACAAATTTTTTTAAATTATTATTTTTATTTATTTATTTATTTTTTTATATTTTATTTCTGCTGCAGAGTCAGGAAAATGTTAATTTTGGTGCAAGGTAAAGAATTCCAAATCGATGCAATAAGTTTGCAAACTGTTTGTTCTATTTGCAATAGAGAAAATTGCTGCCTGGGATGTGATGTGTAAGGACACAGCAGTGATAAGAGGCCTCCACAGCAGGCAGGTATGAAGCAAACTCATTTCAGGAAGAGAATTAAGTTAGAGGTGAAGAGGAAGGAAGGGATTTGCCTGGAGGTATCCGCAAAGCACCACTGCAAACCAAGGGCTGGCAGAATCCTGGTGCCCTGTGCCCTGGGGATGCCAGCTGCACCCCAACACCAGGTCTTGGCACAGAGGGGCAGGAGAAAGGGAGGGAAGGTGACACAGAAAGCCTTGGCCAGGGATTGATGGGCACCTATGCTGCACAGGGGCTCTGCACGGTGTGCTTAGCAGAGGAGGAAAGTTTGTGAAAACTCATGCTGTAAAAAACGATGTGAAATCCGTTGGATTTACAGATCATTGCCTACGGGAACTTTAGAAGAAGCTGTCTATGAAAATGTTGGAATACACAAGCAACTTTCAGCAGGTTACCAATAGTTCTAAAAGCTGTGAGGTTTAGGGTTTTGCTCCTCAGCACATGAGCCTGGGCTTCCAACTGCCCCAGCCAATGTCTTGTGAGGTGACAGCAGGAGCTTTCTGGAGCAAGCAGCTGTGAGAACAGGTGCAGGGAAAATTCCCCACTTTGCAACACGGAGCTGCCCCTTTGCTCCTGGAGCAGAATTCCTGCTCCTGACTCATCCCTGACACACCAGAGTCCCTCCCTGGCTCTACAGCCTGACCAGGAACAACTCAGGCAGTTCTTAGGGAAGGTAGAACACACACATGAAAGTACACTGAGATCCCTTACGGATGAACAGAAATCCCTGTGAGTCCCTCCATTTCTCAAACTGGGATAGCACCAACCAGTTCCTGCCATCCCAGTGGCTTAAGTCAGCTCTTTACTGCTTTTTTGTTGGTTTGGTCTTGCTTCATACAGGACAGGAGCCTGTGTTTTTGAGAAAGGAATTTTCACAGGAACTTTATCTGGTGAA
The DNA here is from genome assembly GCF_049639895.1 of Pseudopodoces humilis. Classification (NCBI taxonomy): domain Eukaryota; kingdom Metazoa; phylum Chordata; class Aves; order Passeriformes; family Paridae; genus Pseudopodoces; species Pseudopodoces humilis. Next base: position 2,628,228 of record NC_142225.1, on the reverse strand, counting down.
GCAGCTCAGAACATCCTGTGCAACTGTCCCGTTACACATCAACAGGTGAGGCAGGACCCAAAACTTCACCATGGAACATGTGGAATGGGAAGGAACCCTCCCAGAGGGGTGCCAGGACCAACCCCTGGGTCTAACAGGAGCTACCAAACATTTTCTTTCCCCTGTAGGGGCTGGATGTCCCTCCTGCCTTCCACGAGCACCCTCCAACAGACGGGAGCAGGGGCCATACCTGGCTCGGAGATAATCAGGCTCTGGTCAGAAGGCAGCAGGAGGAATTCCCTGCAGGTATCCAGGTCCAAGCTGGGCAGGCTTTTCTTCTGGCACAGCTCGGTGAGGATGCTGATGGCCCTGCGACAGCGGCCGTCCTCCCTGGGACCGCTCATTGCCCTCTCCTCATCCTCCGCTCCCTCTGCTCTCTAGGAAACTCAGACTAAGAGGAGAGGGTGGGCTTGGCTCACCACAGGAGCAGCTTCACTCCAGTTCCATCCTGCTGGTCACTCGGAGCTGCCCCACGGCCGCTGCTCCCGGCGCTCCCGGGAGCCTCATTGCCTCTGAGATCACAGCTCTGTTTACTGCCAAGGCTGCTCCAGACAAAGAACCTCCTACCAAACTCAGTTTCGTGTCCTCCACACGAGACGTATTAAAGCTGCAGCCCAGATAATTCGTTTTAACCCTTTCACTGCTGCCCACCCTCCAGGTGCAGAGTTTTCACATCCCAACCCTGGATTTTTTAAATAAAATGAGCGGTGAAACCTCCTGGCTGAGGACAGCACTTCACCAGAGAGGAGGAACCAGAGAGCTCCCACAAACACTGCACAAACTCCTCACAACTGCCAAAGGCAGCAGAAGAAAAGCTGCAGGTTTTATTGATTTGTTTGTGCTGGTCCTAACACACCAGGCTGCAGATGGCAATAGAGATTGAGAATGCCATTCTAGTTCATAATTAGATTTTTTCCTTTTACTTTCTGCAGTATTTTTTTTTTTTTTTTTAATCCCTGTTGCAATTTAGCAGGCAGGTTATGCCACTCAACAGAGCATATATTTGACAGGCAATTGTGGAGCAGGCAATTAAAATTATGTACAGCAAGATGACTTCTTGCAGCTTGTACAAACCTAATGAGCATTGTGGAGAGCCAGGGCTGAGGCTGCACAGGTCCCTCAGCCCCACAGCACAGCAGGGCGTGCCCAGATCGTGTTTGTGCTCCTGTTAATGACCTGCTGGAGCCCTGGAGCTGTCACAGGGGTGGCACCAGCACCTAGGACAGAACAGAGCCTGCTCCATAGCCCATTCCTAGGCTGCAGAATTCCTCCAGCTCTTCAGCTAGTGAGACACAAAGGCTCTGGGTGGCAGCTGAGGAGCACAAAGGCATTGCCCTGGAAAGCTGCATCAGGGCCCTTTTGGCCACCCTGGTCCCTCCTTGACCAGACCATGGCTGTTTGGATACGTCCCCACCACATCCCTCCTGTCCCCACTTGGCACCTGTGCCTGGCACAGCGACTTCTCCGCCCAGCTCCGCTCCTCCCAAAAACTTCTGTTGCCAGGACAACGGGAGTGAAACCTTTTATTAGCAGCAACTGGTCACAACCAGAGACTTTTTAATCAGCCACAACCCGGCCTGGCCAGGGCTCCTTGAGCTGCTGCTGTCCACAGGCTGAGGCAGAGCTGCACACAGAACTGCTGCTGAGGCTGTTTTGGCACCTGACACCAGCAGCCCCAAAGCTCTGAGTTCACTGGAGAGAGCCTCAGGCACTGGGAGCTAAACCAGAGATGAAGCTCAGGTAGAGTTTGCACTATATTTAGCTGCCAAACTCCCTAAACCCACCCACTCATTTAGTTTTTAAGAAACTTGAGGCTCAAATTATGCCTCAAACCTGAGATTTGGGTCCATACAACATCTACTTGGCTGGGGGGGGGAACAGCTCCTCTTCTCTGCCCCTCCCTTCACTGCCTGCCCTGGGGCATTTGTGTCCCAGAGCCCCAAAACCAAAGGATTTGTACCCAAGAGGATGCAATGAGCCCCAGGCATCATGTCATGTCTCCAGCACAGCAACAGTTTCTGCCTGAGCCACCAAAACTGGCACCATGAGAGGAGTTCCTTGAACATATCAGTCTTGCATTTGAAATTTGAATTTATCTTAAAGAGATTTCAACAGACAAAAAAGAACCACCCCAGCTAAACTCTTTAAAAGGTTAATGCCCCATTGAGAGCTTGTAACACAGGAATCAATGATAAAATTCAATTGTTTGGGAGAAAAAAGGCTAATTTTATTACAAGGGTAATACCAAGGACTTTTACTTTTAAATTTAAAGTTGCCTTGGGTCAAATATTCACCTTGATTTACATATCAGAGGATTCCGGGCTCGCTGGATACCAATAACAAAAGATCCTGCATCCACACTGTCAACAAATCAGAGCAAAAACCAGACTTTTTTTACACTTTGTACCTTTGAATTTATGTCATAGACGCTCTTTATTGTCCAGCACAGAAGGCTGGGAAAGAGCCAGGCAGCAGCTGAAAATCCAAACTCTGCTTGTCCCAAGCAGTAGCTCTGGTTCCCAGTGTTCCTGTCCCACATCCATACACACACAGCACTTGGGATACAGATTTTCCCTCCCATGTCCTGGTGAGAAGCTCCCGCTTTACCCCATGGAGAAGTCAGATCTCATCCCCATCCCCTGCAACTCCCAGGGCAGCCCAGCACAGCTCCTGGGCTGGCCAGAGCTTCCTTTTCCCAGCTGCCTCAGACTGAGTTGGTACTTGGAAGCCAAACTGCTCCCCAAGCTGCGTTTGCACCTCCCAGCACGAGAAGGAGAGACAATTTCCCAAATCCCAGGGACCTAGCAGAGCTGATGGTCTCTGCAGGGGCTCGGTGCTGTTGTCTCATCCATATCCACTCCTGGCAGAGCTTTTCCCTGCAGCTGCGTACCCTTGGCAGTCAGGGAAGCATGGACGCCTCTCTCTCAGAGAGCAGCATTTACCTCCTCCCTGCTCCTGTCCAGGGGCCTGGTGTCACCCTTGGAGAGGCAGAGCCACAGTTAAACACAGCAGCAGAAGGGCTGGGAGTGGAGTAAACTTCGGCAGACTCCAACAGAGAAATAAATTACAGGCAGCACAGCAGCTCTTGAGCTGCCTCTGAAAAAATCCCTGAGGACAAGAGCACAACATGAATGAAAACTGCAAGGAAAGAAGGAAAACTGCAACTTGTGGAAGCTCAGTGAACAAGGCAGGGAGTGGGAAAATTCCTAAAATCTGAGAGGGGCTGAAGAGGATCATTTTCCCTGCAGTAAAGCAGAAGCCAAGCACCAGAGAAAGCATTGCACAAACCTTTGAGGAGCTGGGAGGTTTCGTAGCACGCTGCAATTGGATTAATGAGTGTGGTGAGCTCCAGACAAACCCAATGGAGGGGATTTATTTCGGGGCTGGAGCAACCTGGGCTAGCAGGAGGTGTCCCTGCCCGTGGCAGGGGCTGGAAGGGGATGAGCTCTAAATCCCTTCCAACCCAAACCATTCCATGATTCCATGAATGTGTGCAGCTAAGTTGGAATCACAGATAAATTTGTCCAACTGAGACAGATCATGCTGTTCATTTAATCTGCATTAGGAGCTACTTGAAACTGATATTTTTATTTCTTAATAATAATCAAGTCTGGAGAGGGAGCAGCAGCATTTATTTGTGCCAGCTCTATCTAATAGCACGGCATTGTTTACTTTCTCAGTTAATATAATAATTGGAAACAGCTCACAAAGGATCCAGAGCTTCTTGCCAGGAAAAATGACGCGGATCTGGATCCTTTGGCAACGGCGCCGAGTCATCTGTGGATAAACACGATGTGCATTGCTGTGCCCCTCCACACACTTCTCCAGGGTGGCTGAAGGTGTGTGAACAGCGGGAAATCCAAAATCTTCACCTCATTCCTGCCTGCACAGAGGAGGAGAGCACTTTATCCTATGGAGACAGGGAGGTAGAATTAGTTGAAGTCCAATACAATTAGTTTAAAAACCAATTACTTTGTGCTAAGTATCAAATCTGCCGCACAGAGCAACAGCAGAAATATAAATGTTGGTTCCCTCCTTGTGTGTTCTCTCTTGGCTGTTCAGTCCCTGTGGAAACTTGGGGTGTGGGAGGAGTTATTAAATTATAGACACTGTACTCCTGGAGAAGGGAGGGAGGGAGGGAGGGAGGGAGGGAGGGAGGGAGGGAGGGAGGGAGGGAGGGAGGGAGGGAGGGAGGGAGGGGATCATGCTGAATTTGTAACCTAAAATGAAAATCCCTGGACTGAGGCACGAGCACACTCTGAGATCAGGAGTTTGAAGATAAATAACACATTTCCCTTCCGGGCACAGCCTGGGAGGAAACTGCTCAGCCCAAAGGCCACAGTGGCAGGGGGTGGCAGTCCCTGCTGCCAGCTCCTGTCCTGCAGTGCCAGCGAGGTATTCTGTGCAGGGCTGGCTTTGTTGGATTCAAGGCAAGGAAATGTGGCTCTGTGTCCTGAAAAGCTCCGATTCCAGGAGGCATCTTGGAATATGCTGCACACAAAGCTGGAGCTGGAGCCAGGTGGCTTTGGAGCTGTGTGCATCCAGGCAGGTAGGGTTCCAGAGGCAGGACTACCACCAAAAGCTCTTTCCTGGTGGTGAAACTTCTGAAAAACATTTTATTGACCTGGAATCTTTGCATATCCTCAAGGTTAAGAGATGGAGCCTGACTTGGCAGGGCTGGGAGCTCTAAAAAGTCATTTCTGCTCCAGCAGCATCAGATAGCTGCTGATATCAGCTGAGCTGGGCTAGGGGAGGTGGAGAATGAGCTGTGCTCAAAATCATTTTCCAGAGAGCTCAGGGAGCTCTGACCTTTCACAGCTGCCTTTAACATGAGCCACAAGCTCAATAAAATGAATGAAGTGAGAGCCTGGCCTGGCTGAGGGACCTGCCCAAGGACCCAGGGAGGGGCTGGAGCTGTCAGGAGGATTTAGGTTGGATCTCAGGGAAGTTTCTTCCCCCACAGGGTGCTGGCATTGCCCAGGCTCCCCAGGGAATGGGCACAGCCCTGAGGCTGCCAGGAGCATTTGGACACTGCTCCAGGGATGCCCAGGGTGGGATCTGGGGGTGTCTGTGCAGGGCCAGGGGTTAGATGGTCCTGGTGGATCCTTCCAGCTCAGGGGGTTCCATCATTCCATGACTTGGCATCCTGGTGCCTCCCAAGGCTGTCAGCCTGGCAAGCTGGGCTTATTTAGGACATAAATTTCAGGAAAATTATGGCAGCCAATCCCTGGAACGAGCATTAGGCTGGGATTATACCCATTTCAATTCCTCTCCCTGACTCAAACAGCTAATCCTACCTCCCCCAGGTCAGAGTGGCTGTTGTTGGTCCAGAGCTGTCAGAAGGCTCAAGCTGGCCTTTGCCCAAATGTTAATGATCAATATTAACACATCCTTTCTGAGAGCAGATGAAAAACTGTTGCTTTTAGAGTCTCATTTCAGCCTTCTGTGCCATGGACACCTCTATCAGTATCGCTGCATAATTTATTTTTAAGAGACTGCACTTTCTTTGAAGGCAAATGAAGTGTTGGTGTTAAAACCTAGAAGAGAGATTAAAATTTGTGCTTGGTTATAAAGTGCTACAGATTCCTGGGAAGCCTTTGCTCTCACAGCCTTCTCAACGAGTGCAGCTCAGGGAAACAGGAGGAGCTCTTTGACATTTAATCCCAGCAGGCTCTAGGATTTCAGGGTTTCCAGAGCAGGACAAGGCTTTGGCCATTGATCCCCAGCTCCAGCAGCCATGAAATCTTGAAACATCCACACAGCATATGGCTTTATCTCAGCACCATTTCCACCAGGAAAGATGAGGGGGTTGGAGAGAAGGCCCTGGATAAATTCCATCTGTCTGCACAGCCAGAGATTGAGCATATCCATCTGCAGCCACCTCCCAGTAACACCTGGCAGAGAGGGCAGGAGGTCCCAAGTCCCAACATTCCCTGGAATTAACCCAGGTTTTAAACCATGAGTGTTTTCATGGAAACCAAAAAGCAAAATAGTTTATCCTTAATCTCAGCCCTCTGGAAGAACTCCTCTGAGTTGCTGTCTGTAATGGGAAATAAGGAGTTATAAGCTGGGGTATTTTTCCCCAGTGTGCTAAAAAAGTATTTGCTGTATTTTGGTTATTTTCATCTCTCCCAGTAGAAATACAAGTAATAAAAATAGCAGTATTTTATAACAGGGAAAACAAAATCTATGGTGCACAATCGTGCCTCTGAGAGAAAATGCTGTAATGTTTTTATTTCAGGAGAATATTAACATGTGAAAAGAAACCTGAGAGCTCCTTGATTAACCTGCTCCAGAAGCCTCCAGGGAGGAGCATGGATGTGCAGGAGCTGTTTTTCCTGGGCTGTTGCTTACCACCCAACACCCTCAAGGAGCCAAGTCTTTGACCAAGCCTCCTTATCCCTTCCTCTCCTGCTCACCCAGGCAGCTTCCAGCCCTTGGGAATGTGCTGTAGGTCACAGCTCATCCCATTCAGCCATCCCAAACCTCTTTCACAAGACCCACAGCCAACAATCCAAGTGTTTTTGTCTGGTTAGAGACGTGTGGATCTGTGCGGAGGAGCTGTTTACACATCCAGATCACCCTCAGAGCATCCTCTGCAGGGAGCTCCCCTGGGAGCCCAGAGCAGCATTTGCCATACTCCTATTAATAAAAAGAAAAGAGAAAGCCCTTGTCAATCACTTCACTACTTAATAATCTCCTTCCACAGGTGACAACAGAATCCTGAATGACAGATGTGCTGGCAATCATGTTCCCAAGGACCCTCATGGAGAAATAACCAGGTTCAGCTGAGCCATGCAGCATGTGGGCCTTTCCCAGCTTTGGTTTCTGCTGCACCCTCTTCCCCAGAGCTCCACATTCCCCAGAAGAGGGGCATCAGTCTGGGATAAGGCTGTCCTTGCCAGCTGCCCATAGGCAGAGCAGCAGAGCCCACAACAATGGAATGGTTTGGGAGGGAAGGGCCCTTAAAGCCCACCCAGAGCCACCCCTGCCATGGCAGGGACCCCTCCCACTGTCCCAGGGTGCTCCAAGCCCCGTCCAGCCTGGCCTGGGATGCTGCCAGGAGAAAATGTACAGGTTGCTTTACCAAACACAAAAGTGCAGCCTACAAGGACTCACCTGGAGAAAAGGATGGGGTGATGGGCAAAGGGAGTGTGTGGGGAGATTCTCTGTTGGGTGTTGGCTGCTCCTGCCAGCATCAGATCCAAGGGCCAAAAGAGTTCACTGGGACTTTTTTTGTTCACTGGGACTTTTTTTCTTTTTTCTTTTTTCTTTTTTTTTTTTTTTGGTTAAGCATCTTTTCTTACTGATGACATTATTTCCCAAGGCTCTAAATGACAAGAGACAAGTGCACCCTGCCATTAGCTTTGGCAGAAAGTTGATTTTGCTGAGTTCATCTGCCAAGGTGACAGTCAGGCATCCTCCCAGCACTGCCCTCAGAACCCAGCAGCCAGGGCAGGGGACAATGGGATGGTCTTTAAGGTGCCTTCAACCCAAACTACTCTGTGATTCTGTGACCCTGAGAACTCAGGAGCAGACAGGAAAGAACTCTGTTTAGTCAAAAGGAAGAAGTAACTCATCAGCTAACTGAGGATACAGGTATTGGTTTGGATGAAGTTCTGTTATCTTACAAATATGGCCCCATAAATCACATTTCAGCCATGATTCTGCAGGCAGAAATCCTTCCTGTGAAACCACTTTCTGTGCCTATCACAAGGAAAGGCAAGGAGAAGAGAGATCCTTGGAAACCACAGGGCAGGACAGTCTCCAGACCCACGAGCGTAACTGAATTACTTCCCCCAGAATTTTTTTTCATCAGCCAGCAGCAAATATGATGGCCTGGCACACTGATGTTTTGCTCAGGCACTGGAAGGAACTTGGCTTTGTATCTGCAGAAGAATTAGGTTGATTGTAATTGGGCAGGGGGTTAAACTGGTTTGACGTGTCCACAGTCACCCCCTGAACCAGCAGCACACTGAGCACCAGCTCTCCTGCTGGGAAGGGGAACAGGGGGATTCCAGCTGGGGGATGGAGGAGTTAGCAAAAACCAGGCTGAGCTCTGGACACCTGGCTGGGAAAGAGAATCTCCAGCCAGCAGAGGAGAGGATTGAATGCTGATAGCACACTCTGATCAATCAGGTTTTCCAGGGGGCAGGAGAGCATGGCACAAGGCTGGTAAAACCAGGAACACACTTCAGCTTCACCAGGGGCCCCAGAGCACACACAGGTACCCACAGCCCCATCAGCTCTTAGAACGAGTAATGAGGAAGAGCCAAAATGTCTCAGTATTCCCAGTTCTGGCTCTGCCTGTTCCTTAACTCATTCCAGGTGTTTTTACCCTTCCTTTCTATTCAGTGCAGGGCAGCAGGACAAGAGATGGACACAGGGAAAGTCCAGCCCACCCCACAGTCATTAACACTCCGTGTCCTGAGCTCCAGGCAGGATCAACACACCCAACATCCATTGCAGGGCCTGATTTGACACAGAAATCTGGGGCTGAGATCCCTGGCAGGCTGCGATCTGCCCTCTGCTCAGCTCAGCACCAAGGACACACAGACCCCAGAGGAGCATCAGACCAAGCTCCTGCCTGCAGGTGGGCTCAGACCTCAGAGCAGTGACTGCCCTGGGCACCTGCTCTGCTCATAGAAAGGATCCCAAAGCAAAACTTTGAGAGACAGAAAGTGGCTGAGGAGCATCTCCTTCCTGGACAGGTCTCAGCAATGCAGAGAGCACCCAGAGCTACACTACATCCCTCTGGCTCAAGTGAGAAATCCAGGAGATTTCAAATGAGAAGTTCCTTGGTGGTGTTCAGCCTGGAGGAGGCTGAGGAGGCTCCTCTGTATATAATCATATAATAATTAATTATATATTAATAATGTATAAATATAAATATATAATTAATATAATTATAGATAAGTTATATAATAACTGCCTCATTGCAGTTACAGCTTCCTCGAGGGGGGAGGAGGAGCAGATGCTGATCTCTGCTCTCTGTGACCAGGGACAGGACCCAGGGAAGGGCTGGAGCTGTCAGGGGGAGTTTAGGTTGGATCTCAGGGAAGTTTCTTCCCCCAGAAGGTGCTGGCACTGCCCAGGCTCCCCAGGGAATGGGCACAGCCCCAAGGCTGCCAGAGCTCCAGGAGAGTTTGGGCACCGCTCCAAGGATGCCCAGGGTGGGATTTGGGGGTGTCTGAGCAGAGCAGGGATTAGACTGGTGATCCTGGTGGGTCCCTTCCAGCTCAGGACATTCTGTGATTCTGCCCTTCGGCTCTGCCTGCTGACATGCCCACACCGAAGGTTTTTCAGAGTGAATGGTTCATTTACACTTCTCAGGGGCAGGACGAAGCCGGTGACCTCCACAGAGCCCTGCGGTGACAGCGACAGGAGGGGACGGAGCGCTCGCACGCCACCCTGCTCTCCTCCTCAGCTTTAGTGCCCCATGGAGCTGCCCAGGACAGGGGCAGGGGCAGGGGCAGGGGTAGGGAGAGATGGAGCTTTCTCCGTGCTCAGCTCTGCTCACACCCCCTCTGAGCCTGGCAGGGACAGAAATGGGTGAAATTGAGCCCCCAGGGCCGCACATCCTACCCGGCAGATGGTGCAGAGACTCGCTCGGGGTAAATCTCTCTTCCCAAAGCTCCTTCCCAGGCATTCCACGGGCCGGAGCATCTCCGAGGGTCACAGCACAGCCCCTAGCCCACCTGCCAAGCCCACAGCCAAGGCTTCCTTGCCCAGGAGAAGCTGCTGCTGCCGGCGTGACCAGAGCTGTGTTAGCGGCACCACCTGGTGCCGGACCCGGGAGGTTCCCAGCGCTGATTCTGCATCCACGGATTTTTGGCAGGAGGGTGCCAAAATCCATTCCACGCCCTGCTCCCCTCCTTCAGGCAGGGGTGGGGTTGGTTATCCAGAGCTCTCCGTGTTTCCCCCACACCCCATCTCTGAGCTATAGGCACCTTCCCAGCGCTGTGAGCTGGTTGAACCCCAGGCTGGCCGATGATCCATCCTCATTTAGGGAGCAGAATTCCCCCTGAGCTCGGGCCCTGCTGCCAGCGATGCTGGCTGCAAGGTCTCCTTCCTCTAACATCTGCTGCAAGCAGAGAAAACAAAGAACCTACATTTGGGGTTGCCTGGAGACACAAACTCCAAGAGGAAACAAAACTTCGGAATTTTGCACCTCGTTCTGCAGTGAACAGCAAAACCCCTGTCAGATCCAGGGCACAGAAAAATTCCAAAGGAATGGGGGTTCCAGTCACTTTCAGAGCTCTCTCTTTCCTGACAGGAAAGTGATCTGAAGCAAATGCACACTGCAGTGCAGATCCCATTGGTGTATCCCAGCCCCATATTCCCACAGCAGTGGAAATCCCCAATAGATGTGATTTCTGAACACTTCTGAGCAATTCTTCTGCCACAAAAGGCTTTCGGTTTTGTTTCTGAAATACAAGACAAAAAAGTAAAGACCCTCTCACGCAGGCAGTTGCTGGACAGGTTTAGGGTGGTGGTGGGGTCAGAAGCACAGAAAATGTGCCTTCATCTCTGCTGCCTGGCTCTGACAGCCAAGAGAGCTCTGAGTTTCACATAACACCATGGAGACAGCTTTTAAAGTAGAGAAACTGGGAATGTGGGTGTGTAGGTTAAATAGGGTTTTCTTAAGTCACTGGGTGAGAAAGTTAGAGTTTAAGGTTTAAGGTGTTTTAGAAAGTAAGAGACAATATGGAGAATTTAGGGCGTTGTCCCTTTCTCCTTCTTCCTTCATCTTCTTCTTCTAAGGGTTTTTGGATAATAATGAGTGATTGGACAAAGAATTCTGCAGTGCAGCACACAGGTGTCATTGGGTCACTAATAAAAATAACTTACTTGGCATTTGTTAATTGAACAAAGAGACACATAAAGGAATTTGAGGAAGTTCTTCGTTAGCCACTTTGCACCTCTCTAACTTAGTCTATGCAGCTCCCTGTACTCTGTATATATGTAATATAGATAAGGAAAGAATAAACAACCAAGCTTGAACAGGAGAAAACAGCCTCTGTCTCGTCACTCTCAGTCCTGGGGAAAAGAACCCAGCCACCAGTGTCACACCCCGACAGGGTGGCTCATCCTGCCCAGCCTCAGAGGTTGTGCCTGGGCCCCGAGGGAGGGCAGGGGCTGAGCTGCACCAACAGCAGCAAGCTCTGCCCCTGGGCAGTGCTGGGGCTGCAAAAAGGGCCAGTCAGCGCATCACAGAATCCCCAGATTGTTTGGTTTTGAAGGAACCTTAAAGCTCCTCTCACTGCACCCCCTGCCATGGGCAGGGACACCTTCCACTGTCCCAGGCTGCCCCAAGGCCTGTCCAGCCTGGCCTAGAACACTTCCAGGGATGGAAGATGAATGTCAGTTGAGGATGAAGCAGCTGATACAGCCCTGCACACCCTGCCTGCTCCTCAGTGAGGAGGCCCCAGCACCCTGAGCCACTGTGACCCAACTTTGTGCCATCTGCTTGCTGAAGTTCTGTGCTGAACATGCTCATCTCTGATGTGTTAATGAGAGGAGCAGGAATTTGTATCCCTGGTTTTAAACCCTGCTAATTTAGCAAACATTATCCTAAGCATTATCCCAGGTGGGATCAGCCAGTGCGGTGCTGCAGCCCCTGGGAAGCAGGGGAAGGTGATTTGGCAAAGAGCAGTTTGCTTAGCCTTAAAGTACTTTGTTCTGCTCAATCTGCTCCAGCAGCACTGAGCAAAGGACATGGGAACAGTCAGGAGTGCAGTTCAGCCCCTGTGAACCTGTTCAGGCACTGGAGTGACCCAGAGCTCACATGGGGAGGGAGATTAATGAGGGGAAGGAAGGCCAGTGCTCTGGAGAAGATCCAGACTAATCATCTCAGACATCAGAACTCCAAAATCATCTGTGTCCACAGAGATATCCACAGCCCTGGAAGTGTCAGAGGCCAGGTAAGATGGACTTGAAGCAACCTTGGATACTGGAAGGTGTTGCTGCCACAGCAGGGGTGGAACTGGATGAGTTTAAAGTCTCTTCCAACCCAAACCATTCTGGGATTCTGTAATAAATGTGAATTCTACAATGGCAGCAAGGGGTTGAACAGTTTAGCAGCCATTTCTAATCCTTGGTAGGATTTTGGGATGGGATTTTTCACTCTGGGCTGAAATGAAAGTTGGCAACTGAAGTGCAGCACGGTTTGATGGGGTGAACAGCTCAGTGTCACCAGAGCCAGCCAGGAGAATTAATTAAAGCCAGGAGAATGAAACCCAGGGCGTTAAGAGAAGGAAAATCCAAGCAAGCCTGAGCAGAGTCAGACACAGGAGCTGCAAATGCCAAGTGCCAGCCCAGCTACAAAGGCCAGCAGCAACCAGCCAAAGATGGTCTGGGGGAGCTGAGAGTGCCGGGACACAGCCAGGCAGCATCTGGCAAAGAGAAAAAAAAAGCCCCTCCAAGAGCTCCTCACCGCTCCTCTGCTGGCTGCAGGGGAGGCAGAGAGGGGCACTTGGGCACCCAGGACACCCAGAGCACTCAGAGCACCCAGAGCACCCAAAGCACTTGAGCACCCAGAGCACTCAGAGCACTGAGGACACCCACAGCATTCAGGGCACAAAGAGTGCCCAGAGCACTCGGCACTCAGAGCACCCACAGAGCGCTGCAGAGCTGGGGCTGGACCTGCAGTGGTTCAGGTGTAACTCACCTGTTCCACCGTGCAGGGAGCAGAGCAGCAGTGAGTGCAGCTGTTTTCTGTTTTAGGGGAACAGAAGCTCCAGTGAAGCTCACTGAAGCTTTTCCTAGAAGACAGCTCTCATCAAGGAACCTCAGCCACCACAGGCACTTAAGGAATAAACAAAGAGGATGAGAAAAATTTGGGTTTGTTATGAGCCATAGCCTGAAGGGAGCTACTGGTAGGGAACAGACCTGCCTGGATCAGAACCTTCACCTGGGGTTTGGGTGTTCAGACACCCCCAGGCTGGGAGGCATTCCAGATTCCCAGAGCTCTCCCTCACTGGCTGCAGAGAAATTATTCCAAGGGAATTTTAGCTGAGGTGCAAACTCACTCCCGTTCCTTCTTTCAGGTCTGTGCTCAGCTGGGCACTGCAGGAGCTGCAGCCATTCCAAAACCTGCCAGACAAGTCCCTGCAGAGCTGGGACTGAGCTGGGCCACAGCCCAGGATCTGCAGAGCTCAGTTCTGCCTCTGCCTTCCCAAGCAGGAAATTCAGGACACTGCTCCAAAAATGGGATTTACCAGTGGTGGGGAACAGCACAGCCACTGAACTGCAGCCCCAGGCTGAGGGAACAAAGAGAATTCCAGGTCTGCAGCTTTTTCATTGCATGCAAAAGGTCCAGAGACCTCTAAACGCTCATGTTTCATGTAGCAAAGGACAAGGGACAGTCAGGTGTAGATAAATATGACAAATCATTTTCTGCAGCCTCAGCTGGGCTCACCTGGGCTCCTGCAGCCTAAATTTCACCCCATTTCCACACTGCAGGTGTTGTCAGGAAAAGTTTTTTGACAGGTGTGACTCCATATCTGATGATGTGCAAGAAAGAAACTCAAATTGAAAGAATGATTTTTCTAATTTAATAGAAATAACCAACCAAAATGAGTTCCAAACAATGCTTTAAACTGAGCTAATACAACTTCTACAGCACATTCCAGAGCACTTAACAAGAAATATTTACAGGCAGCTAAAGTATTAAATAACCAGGGAAAGAAAATTTCCTGTTTTTAATTACACACCAGCAAAAGAACACAGGAACAGAACAATTAGAAATGATAACTTTAAAAAAATAAAGTAAAATAGGATGATTCAAATACATTATCACAGAAACAGCACTTGGGTTTTTTTGAAGAATCATATTAAAAGATGAGGCCAGTTTATTATGTGTAAAATGAGCCAGCTCTAGTACTGGAAGCAGGAAATAATCAAAGAACCAAAGAATGTCATGATTTAACCCTTCCAGGAGAATGCTTACATGTAAAACAAGCTTAGCACTGCACAAATCTGTATAGGATTATTTACATCTGCCCTGGTGTTCTGAGCCTAAAAATCCCCCACTGCAGGTGAGCACAGACGTGCCAGGGGAGCTTGCTCCAGACTGAATCCTGCCAAAATCCAGCTTGCAAAATATTCCAGTACCTCTCTTTGTAGAAATCCCATAAATTCTAAAGCCAGCAGCCTTGAGCTGTGATTTCACTCAACAGAAAAGGCCCAAACTGCATTTTGTACATTTTATAGTCCACTTATAATAAAGATTCCCAAATTAACTGCAATTTTGGAAAGCTGATTTGATCCTGACACATTAGAAAGCACAGAAAAAAGGATCCCCATAAGCCAAGTGGAAGTAGATCGAAGAGTTACTGCGCACATGCTTGGAGAAGACAAATCACCACACCCAAAGGTACAATCTATATGTGCCATCTGTGTAAACTGTGGCATTCACATTTTTATTTTAAAAAAAAGTACCTCCATTATTTGCTCAGCTACTTCTTAAAAAAATATGGAACTTTCCCCAGTTTTTTAAAATAAAATGCCACAATCTATATTGTCAGGAGCTGCTGCACACTGTTTTTAGAAGCTAGACTTGGTGATTTACATACAAACTTCCCTATAAAATCGTTATCCAAAGGAAAGGATTCCTGTCATGCTGATAGGCAGCTGACAAAGCAGTTTTATTGCTTTTTTTCAGAGGAAGTGAGAAAAACAAGGAGAAGCTAACTGGGAAATGCCAATTCCCAGTACACAACACACACAGCTTCAAAATACTGTTGCAATAACCTAAACTTTTCCTGGTCAGCCAAAACCAGGTGACAAAACCAAAATTTGGGCTCACTTTAAGGACTTTTCCAGTAGCTTGAAATGTTTGATGCAGATAAAGAGTGTCACAGTGAAGTGTCAGATCCCACACAGAGGAACAACCTCTCCACACTTAACTGAGCATTTCTGTGTGCAGAAATTGGGAAAAGCCCCTTTTTTAGGATAATAACTCTGCCTTACTGTGCTCTGGACCATTTCATTCCAGGGCACAGCTAAATAAAAGGCCTGAGCCCATTTAGCTGTTGAATTCCCACTCATCACCAGGAATTCCATGGCAGGACGTGCTGAGGTCATGGAGCAGCTCACACTGGGAATTCTGCACTCTCATTTCAAAAGCAAATTGCCTTTTCCTTCTTTGGATTAACTTAAAATTTCAGGGGCAACAAAAGTTCTCAGCCAAAATGGAGACACAAATTATTGGGGGTATTTTAAGTGAGAGCAGAGCTGCACCAAGTGCCAGATTCCTCCTGCCACCCCTTGGGATCAGTTTTACAGGAATTCCTGATGTCAGCTGTGCCCAGGTAAAATCCTCACACATTGCACATGAGGTGCCCAGAGAATTAGTGGCTCATTAATACAAACCCAGTAATTTGCTCCTGAATGAGCTCCAAACAGTGAGGCACCAAAAATTGTTTCCACTGAACAAACTCTTCCCAGTTCTGTGATGAACAACCAAACTACAAGATCAGAGATTAGCAGAGTTTATCTACCCTTTGAAATAATTTCAAATAGAACTTTGCTGCTTTCCAAACAATCACTGAATTGCTGCTCTGGGAATTCAAAAACAAAGGGGAAGATGAAGAGAATGTTTTGTTTTCTTGTATAAAAGAAACACTTGAGATTTCTTGCACACATTCAAAATTCCACATATTCCTGCTGAGCACTGGGGAACGGATGGGAGGAGCAGTTCTGGAGGCTCAGTGGGGTCTGTGCAAGGGAAGAACTTGGCCTCAGCAGGGTCCAGCCCAGCTCACTTCTGGTATGCAGAAGATGCTGAGCATGAGCTGGACAAGTTCTGCACCTGGAGTAAAGAGTTGGAGAGGCTACCTCAAAGGAAAGGCTGTCCCAAAACACTGGGAACTGCTCTGGGGTCTGGGTGGGGAGCAGGGGGTCCTGTTCCTGCAGCAGCCAGGGGGCATGAGCCTCCCTGGAGGGTTTGGGGTGAGTCCTTCCCACTGAGCTGGGATCCCCTGAGCTCCATCTGGGATCCCTCCCATGTCCATCCCATGCTCTAGCTCATCCCCAAGGATCTGCAGGATCCAATCCCCACCTGCTGCCCAGGGAATAGCTCAACAGGCGAGGCCTGAAGGTACCAATAATGCCATAAAAACAGGAGCCCCGAGTGAAGAGAGTTCACAGAATCTTATTTTCATTATAATTTTAATAATATTCCTTTTGCAAAATGAAGATGAGAAACTAGAAATGCATAAATAGGCAATACACAGAGCCATGAAATAATCCCTTGTCACTACCAGTGTCCTATTCACACGTCAGCCTTTCCACAGGCAAAGTTGTTGCTCTTTGTCAATTGAATATGTTGAAGTGGAATTCATTTTCCTTTCACATACAAACTGGCAAAAAATAAACTTAAAACAGCACTGTTAATGTCTGAGAAATTAAAAAAAGAAAAAGCCAACCAGTTTTGAGTTTGAAGTGTAACATTTGAGTAAAGAAATGAGGTGGAAGTTACAAACATCTTCAGTCCCCTCATTTATTGCAAGAGGGAGAATCCCAAGGTACACAGACCTGGTTCTTATAAAAGAAACCAAATCTGCAGTGATTTGCATAAAAACTGCTGAGAGCATTTCTCAATTTGATATTGTGCTAAAACAGTTCTCTTTACCAGGATGGTAAAGCGTGTACAGTGTCACAGGAATTGCTATGCTGAGTACACCAAATCCCCAGGGATCTCTCCAAGAATTGCTGGATCCACACAAATTCTGGCAAATTGAGATTCTGCCATCTCGAGTTCATTGATTACATGAATCCTTCAACTTCCTTTAACAAGATCAATATGAAGGCCAGAAATTGTATTTATTTCTAGTACTGACTTGTGTCAGTAAAGAAAACAACTTCTCGAGCTGTAACTCCTTGTGATTCCATGATTTCTAACCAGGAATGCTGGGATGGAGCAGTGTAAGGGAAGACACTGCAGAGGTGCCTCAGGGGGTAGAGGGAACTGGGAAATTGTTCTGTTCTCACTCTTTGAGCAGAAACCACTCAAGGCCAAACCATGTGCAAGTGCTTTGTTCAATGGATGGACAGGCAACCCAAACTCAGACTGATTCCAATCTTCCTGCACATTTCCCTCACAAGTTGCTTCTGAAGAAAGTTCTGAGAAGTACTCTAAGAAAAATAAGATAGAACCTCAAAATGAATGCAATGTTAGAAATAGCATATATTACAAATCTCTTCTTGATAGGAACAATCAATAAGAATACATATTAGCTTAAAAACAGTTCAGCAAATGTTGCTGACCTGCAAGAAATCTCAATTCACTATTTACAAATAAGACAAAGTGAATACAGGAAATTTTACACATTTGGTAGTTAATACGTTATTGTTTGCCAAGTGGTCTATTAGAAACTGATATTTAGGAAGACTGGAAAAACACCCCAACCAGTTATTACCTCTTCAGTCTATATTTTAAGTACAGAAAACTAGAGAATGAATACTGAAGAGAACATTCTGCCTCGTCAGGGGGTCAGGGACAGATGACAACGGTGAGACTTCTGCCATGGATGCCATTAAAATGTTCTGGGTACAGGACTTTAATGAATACACCTTGTTCTACTGAAAGGGATTGGAGCCACCAGCTTAGCCTTTCATCTGCCAAAACCTCACACTCCTGCACTTGCCCATTCAGAACAGTTTAATGATTTTTCTTTCTTTTTCCTTTCGCTCTACATAAAATGGAGTAAAGAAAGCAAAACGGCAACAGTTGGATCAACACAGAAGATCAGTTATTCACAATCCTGCTTCAGTGAGATGATCAAAGCAATGACCAACACACACTTGGGCGGACACAGAGGGGATTTCAGGAGCTCTGCTCAGAGTTTACACTGCAGTGTAATACAAGATACAGTCACTGAGTGGGTCCAGTCCTGCAGATCGTGTCACTACACAGTCTTATCTGTGCATGGAACATCTCCTACCAAATCTGCTTCTCTTCAACATTCCTCCACCTCTGTCTGCGAGACCAGGATGAGTGTGTCCTCTCCATCAGGAAAAGAAAGAATATAGCAAGAAATCGAGGAAAAAAAAATACAAACCACCAAAAATTTACAATACAGGTTTTTTTTCCCCTTTTGATGCAAATGTTTTTCTGTACAAGTGTTGTTTGTTATCTAATACTGTTTAAAAAGCTACCAGCTTCTTCAAGATGGCCACTGTAGGCATGATAATATTCCAGAAACACTTAAATAACAGTTTTTACAATAAATTTTAGGTCCATATCATTAGATTACTTTATATGCACTGGTCTCTCATCTGATTTTAGGCGTTTTCTACGTGGTTGTATAAAATCTTCATCGGAGTCCTCAGTTATTTCACCATCATCCTCTTCCTGCTCAAATTCAGGCAAAGGCTGGAAGGTCCTGTCTGAGTAGATCTCTGTAAGTTTATCTTCAAAGTACAATGCAACTGCCTTCCCTGCCTGTGCTACTTCTGAATCAGCCTGTGGATGAAAGAAGACAGGAATATTCACCTGTTGGAAATGCACATCCCTTCACCAAGTGTGCATGGTCTGAAACGCTTACCTTCAAATTAATCTCTTGTGTTTCTGCATAAACTTGAACAACTTTCATCATCTAAAAAGGATACCAGAGTCAAAAAAAATGAAATTATAATCCTTTCTAAAGTTACGAGATTGCATAGGATTGGATGACTAAAGTCAGCCATAACAACAACACAGTTTGTTATGGTTTGTTAGCTTTAGTTCCCAAACTTAAGCAGCAGGTTTAAAACAGCCTTAGGTGGTAAATAAACCTTCAACAAAACACACAACTTTTGTACAAGTGGCTCCCAGCCATTTGCTACTCATCACTGCTTTCTTCAGGATAAATTGGAGTTGCCTGGACATGATTGTGGGAAAGTCTCCTTTGGAGGGAAGAGCTCCAGGAGATCGCTTTCCTGGGGATTACCCCACTTGGATTTCTGCTTTGGAAAAGCATTTGGCTTAGAGGCACTCGACATGATGCTGCTGTGAGAGGTCAAAGTGACTCAACTTTTGCCATGAGCCAGGCAAGCTGAAACACGTTTTATTTGTTTTTTAAAAAAGTAAGAAAAAAATCACCACATCCCTCAGTCCTTCCTCCCTTGTTCTACTCTGGTCTCTAAGAGCTGCAGCATGCTTTCCTCTACAGTGCATGCTTCATTAATTCCCTTGATTGAGAAGTTCACATAATTACCTCATGAACTTCCCTTAATGCAGGGACACGAAGGAGTCAGGGCTGTCAAAGTCCCAAATGCTTCTGAGCAGCTCCAGCACCACATCACTGACCCTGATTTTTCCTAGTTTGGTTTTAATTGTAGCTTTGTGCAGTTCCTTCAGTTTCCTTCTGCACAGGGCCAGAAATGCAGCCCAAACACTGCAAGTTCAGGTTACATTTTAAGAAATATTGGCTGCATTTCTAAGGTCAGAAGAAAGCCATTCCCTGTCATCCTTGCTTTAAAGCATTTCAAAGACCAGGAACCCTCTTAGCTCCCTACTCAGTTTCAGCACAGTATCACCTTTTTTTCTGATATTTAGATTATTTTTTCCATTGCTCCACAAACAGTAACATTCAGGTCATTTACCTCCCCAAGTCACATTTCAAGTGTACGGGATATTTCATTATCAGATGGGATCATTGTAAAATTAGTAAAAAATATGACCCCATACCCAAGTTATGCACTGAAAACTGATTTTTGTGAGAGCCCAGCTACCAAGGAGTTCAAGCAGGAAGGTTAAAAGCCATAATTGCCACAAAGCTTTGTTGGATTCAACCTATGTGAGGAACTAAAACAAGAATAACTTCAAAAAGACAGATTTCTCCTTAGTAGAGGAAATTTCTCAACAGATTCCACCATGTTCCACAAGTGTAAAACAATTACCTGGGCAGCTTGAGACACTTTTAAGTACTCTTGGTTGTCTTTATGGAACTTCCTGAGAACTTCTGCAATCAATCTGATGCACAGTAACCAGGTCACCCTGCTCTTCACTCACAGACACCACTGAATGCATTTCACAAGTTCCCTCTGCTCTCCCAATTTAGCTAAAAATAAGAAGTAATTCTGCAATTGCCTTGAGTTTTGTTTGGTTTTTAAGTGTCTGATTCAGCATCTGCTCCAAAAGCAGAAGTTACAGCTGAAAGCAGAGCCTTTCCTGGGAGAAGCTGCACAACCAGGTTGAAATAAATCTTCATCTAAAATTACAGATGATGTTTAGATTGGAAGTTAACATACTTCATTAAACCTTTCACAGTTCTTGAAGATCAACCGGACATCAGCCACGAAGTCCTCGGGGGTCTGGTAGTGTTGGGAATGCTTCTTCTGCAGTTTCTTCTTCACCGTGGATAAATCCATTGGTTTCTTTATGATTTTATAGTAGTTTGGTATCTGTAAAAATCCAACAGTGATTTATCACTGAATGGCTACAGACTTCACAGCTGAATTTCTACACTGAAGGTATCAATCCCTTAATCTCATCACATACTTCAGGCATGTTCAGCAAAGCAGAACAATTTCCTTTCCTCAAACTGTTTAAAAAGTTATTTGTAAGAATATGGTGTGACAGGACAAGAAGGATTTGCTTTAAATTGAAGGAGGGTAGATTTAGATTGGATATTGGGGAGAAATTCTTCCCTGTCAGGGTGGGGATGCCCTGGCACAGGCGCCCAGAGCAGCTGTGGCTGCTCCTGGATCCCTGGAAGTCTCCAAGGCCAGGTTGGACAGGGCTTGGAGCAGCCTGGGACAGTGGGAGGTGTCCCTGTCCATGGCAGGGGTGGCACTGAATGAGCTTTAAGGTCCTTTCCAACCCAAACCACTCAGGGATTCTTTCTAACCTTCAGTGTCTCTCATGGCACAGCAAAGCTTTGCATTACACTTACTCCTCTTACAGCTGAAAACACAAGAGGCAAAGCAGCTTCTTCCCTCCTCTCATTCAAAAGTTTGTCCGAAAAGAAACAAAAAGCTCTCCTAAAGCATTTTGAGTTTCATGGGTATCCTGAGACATCTTGTTCCAATTCAATAACTGCTAATTGGAATTATTTTTAAATACCTTTTTTTGACATTGGGAGTGAAGCATCTGCCTGGAGCAGCTCCAGAATCAGATGCTCTCCCTCTCAGACCCATGAAATGCTGGATGACTGACAGAACTTTTTGACTCATCAAGGGAGACAAGCTCCTGTGAAAGCAGTCAGTTCCTTCCCAAATTCAGCTCCAGACTCTCAGGGTTATACCAAATATAAACCACAAGCTGTTTTGCAGGAGACTCACCGAGGCTGGGACTGGCTCTTGGAACTCAATGCTCAGCTCGTGGCAGTACAGGTAAAGCAGGAGGCGTTCACATTTCTTATAAAGAAATAAACAGGGTCAGATTAATATTCTTAATTAAACCCTGTCCCAGAAATTCATACCACTCTACTTTAAATAGGTTTGTACTTTAACAGCTTAGTACTAGAAAATTATAATGCAACCCCCTCAACTTAATTAAAAAAAGGTAAAGTTCTTGGGAGGGCAGAGTTGAGAGGCAGAACCCCATTTACTGTTCACAAATTTCCTCTGTTTTATCCCTCCTAACCAAAAGCCTAGAGCTGAAGTCAAGCACGGAGAGACATGCTAATATACTGCAAATTAAAAAATTAAATACCAACTACAACCACTTTTACTGCTTTTGTCCAAAAACAACCACATGTAACAGAAAGGGACTGAGCTGCAGATTTCTCTCTTCCCCACAAGACAAAATTGAACAATCCGAAAGCAGAGCCAGAGTGTTTCTATAAATTCCCCTGTTGAAATATTTTTCCTTGCTTTGCTTGTAATTCCTTTGGAGGAATTTGATTTGATAATGCTCTTAACACTACACAGTGTTAAAAATAAAAAAACAGCTAAAACTTAAAACTAATTTTGATTGTCAAGGTCACTGAAATTCCCCAAGAATGCACTTGAATACTGCCTCTCACAGAATGCACATCAACACACCAAGCTCACACAAATATTTTATGAGGGTGACCAATGCTTAATGCAAAGGACTTTTCATTAAGTGCATGTTAAATGATGTTTTTAAATACAGAATTTGTGTTAATGCTAAATTTTAGCTCCTAAGTGACTACAGTTCCAATGAACCAGGGCACTCCCACAGTCACCAACACCTGGAGATGTGGCCACAGCAGGAAAAATCTCATTAATCATCTCGAGTTGTTTTGCAAAGCCATAACTACATTTAACTTGCTTCAGCCAAAACAAAACCATCTCCAGTCAGTGGGGGGTAGCTGATGTAGGAAAGCACTTTTTCCTGGGAAGCAAATTCCTGCAGGTTGGAGACTCACCCTTTGGTCCACAGGACTCAGGCCTTGTGCTGTCTTCCCCTTCTTGCTGTGCTGGGAATTGTCACAATCATACTCCACTTCAGGTTTGCTCAGGTCTCTGCAGAATGTACATATCCACTCTCCACTAAAGAGAAAAACACAATTATTCCAGACATCCAGGGATAAATTCTCATCAGTGATGACTATAAGTAGTTTTTATTCACTCTTAAAGATTCACATTCTACTGCAGTAAAAACGTGGACACCCAAAGCTAAGGAACGACCCTTAATGCTCACAAGAATTCTCTCAGTCAATGCCATTTTTCCTGCCCTCTTATGATGCCTTAATACCTCATTAACACCTTTCTCACCTTGCCTTAAAATTAATTTCACACAAGAGAATCGCATTGGGAGACCTTACACAAACTACAGATGAACACAACAGGATTCTGCTATTAGATAAACACAGATCAGCTACACACAAACAACTTAGACAAGGCTTTGGGAATGTCATATTTCTGTAGTATAAGAAACCACCCAGAACAAGCTGATTTTGGAGGAAACACCAGTTTAGGTTCTGTGCACAATCTCAGCCCACACGGCAACACTGCTGCTGGTACCTGGGGAAGCTGAGGAGTGTGGGGACGTGGCAGGTGAGGTGGAACACCTTGGGGCACTTCTCACAGCACAGCAGGTCCCCCCCGTTCTGGCACACAGCACACCAGTCCTCATTGGGGTCGTCATCCTTGTTATTCCCTTCTCCTGCCACTCGGGCCGAGCGGTGCATGAGGCTCCGCACCGGCGATTTCCCGTTCACCAGACTGTGCCCAGACTGTTTGCAGCTCTCACTCAGATCTGCTGGCTCTGTCTTCACGTGGTTTTCCAGGCTTCCCAAAGCTTCCAGTTCACTCTCCAGGTGTAAGTTAGTGGACAGTGGTGGTGTCAAGCTGCTCTCGGGGCTGCTGAGCTGGAATGAAAGTAGCACACTGAAAATCAGAGTTGATTTTACGGCAGCATCTTTCTGCCTGTGGTGGAATTCAAAAGCCTCCCACCATTCAAAGGTACCATGCTCATATCCCAAAAAAAACCACTGGAAAACATGAGGAAGAGCTGAGTTGCACACAGTAAAGAAAACTGCTTTTTCACATGTCCTTTCTTAGAAGAACACACTCATTTCTTCTGATATAGAAGATGAGAAATGCTACAAGCCAAACACACTAAGTCATTAAAAGCTGTTAATGGCAACTTCATTGTCATTAGGAAAAATCCTCAACTCCAGCACCCTGCTCCCTGCACACATTCCTGGTCAATCAAGCATCATTGGAAAACACTGAAAAATAGTAATTTGCTAATTATTTAATTTATACTTTGGTCTAAGAACTTCTGACTGACTGGAGGTTTTCTGAATGCAATTACCTATGTTGAAATGTCCACTATCAATGGGTGACTCACAGCTTTTATTAATTAGGGACTAAAAGCAGCAAATACACTCTATAACAGTTCATTTTAATAGGTAAAGATAAAATTTACATTACAGACCATCCTGTGCCTGGCAGAGCATTACCAGGAAGACAATATGTCTTAGAACGAAGCTTTAGAGTAAAAATGCTTTTTTTTCTTTTCCTTTTCTTTTCCAAATTCTTAAACATGCAGCCAGGAAAACCACAACACACTGGGCACAAACTAACTTTACCATGCAAGCACTTCTTCTGCCATCCTCTGTTTTTTCCTGCTTTACTGTTCCTGAGAAACTGCAGATCTCTTCCTCTGTGCCTGGCTCTTGCTTTACTTTCACTTGGTCAGCCTTGAAGCCGATGCCAGTTTTGTCAGCAGTCCTGCCTGAGGAGCCACAGCTGCAAAGACATCAGCATATCATGAGATAAATAAGAGGATAAATCAACAGGGCAAAGAAATTCAGGTAACCTTTCTCAAGAGAAAGGCAAAGGCTGTTAGAACATTTACAACAGCTCCAGTTTACAAGATACAGAAGAATCATAGCACAGGGAAAAAAAATTAAAAATATAAATCTTCACATAAGCATTCTTCCATTCCTCCATCACAGTTATGGCAAAGCACAATTTGCCAACTGCCAATTCCTTTTTGGAATTCTTCATGTCTGACTTTTTTTAGCCTGACAGTGTTAATGTGACACTCACCTTCCTCTGCTGCCTGTGCTGGAGGTGCTGGGGGGCCTCACAGGAGTGTGGGAGTTGGATAAACCTGCAAAGAAGCAGCAGAGAAGCTGATTTGGTACAAGTTTACATTCACTGACTAATGCTGACTAATCCCAGAAGTGTTGCAGGAATATCCTAATTTACTAAGTCACCTAAGGCAGCTGTTCTTTCAGTCTTCTGATCACAACAAATCTAGCACATCACACTAAATAAAAAAGTGACAACAGTTCTTAGAGTCCCAATAATTATTTCACCTAATCCAAACAGTGCTAAAGCCTTCAGACCATTACATCCTCAAATTTTATGCACTGAGAGCCACCAATAAAGTCAAAAAAGCAGCCTCTGCATGGTTTGCAGGCAGGTTTTGAGAAACCCAGGAAGCCCCACTGCTGCACCCATTCCTTTACAGGATCTTACAAGTCTTGTAGAGAAAACCAAGAGAAACATCAAGTCCCAGAATGGTTTGGGTTGGAAGGGACCTTAAAAATAACCCAGTGCCAGCATCTGCCATGGCAGGGATACCTCCCATCATCCCAGGCTGCTCCAAGCCCTGTCCAGCCTGGTCTTGGACACTTAAATGAATCCAGGGGCAGCCCCAGCTCCTCTGGGCACCTGTGCCAGGACATCCTCACCCTCACAGGGAAGGATTTCTTCTTACTAACTGAAATAATCTCTTTACTCATAGAAATAGAGATTTTCAATGTTTAAATAGCTCAGAATTAGGTACTGGTGACTTTGTTCACGTGCATAAGAAAAGCTCTACCATTAATTAGTTATACTCAGAATGACCCTGCCAGGGCCTCTATATGGATCTGCAACACTGCATCCATGTGCTGGCAGTTTGTGTCTATAAAGACATTTTTGAAGGACGGTAAAATTTAAATTTCCAGAAGAATCTATTTCTGAGCAAAACAAACTTTAAATAAAACATCACTTCCCTTCTGGCAGGAAGAGAAGGCAATTATTTTCAACTTAAATATCAGAAATACCCATCACTTTCTGGATCTCTAGAAGAACCCATCAGATTTACCTGATGACCCTGGAGACAGAGCTGAAGGTCCTGGGGAGGGATTCATGGTGCTTGTAGGCTGTGGGGGGAGGTGGCTGCCTGTGATGTATCTACTTAGCAGATTATCTAAACTGCTGGAACCAGCATCTTCCAGCTAAGAAGGAAAACAAAAATCTGAATCAGAGAGGTCTAATTCAACTTTCATACCAGTTCTATCCCTTTAAACTGTGATCAATATCTTTACTAGAATTCCCTCTCCCTTCAACGGTTCAGGACATCAGCAAATACTTTTATCAGTTTCATGCAGAGATCAGGCTTTCAAATCAGAAGCTTCAAGTAATGTTTTTCAAAAGCTCCTAAATCTGAGTTTTTCCAGTATGATCCTGAGCTGACCGACACAAGGTCACTGCAAACTTTCTGGTTCCCAGCTGCTCAGTGCGTTGGTCACACTGGTGTTGTGTTAGTCATGAACTACCAGATTACTGAGGCTGCGAAGGTTATTCCATAATTATGACATTAAGGGAAGCCATAATCTTGTCTTTCCTTAACGAGATGGGAAATCTCCCACTCTCACTTTTCAAACAGATTTTAGTACCTGTTAAAGCCAAAGAAACAGGGACCCTGTTGCTATAACTGATTAAATGTGTTAACTGCAATAATGTGTTTGAAACACTGTGCATTCCAAGTAGGTTTTAATGACTGAGCCAGCAGCCTGAAGGACTAACACTTCCTATCCACTAAAAATCCAACTAAAATCCACAACAGCTATTACATGAATGGGTATAAAAAGAAAAGTATCTTAGCAGAATTCTGCATTTTCAGTGCACCTGGAAGTTGCATGGTAATGCTTTGGACTATCCCACAATTTCTAATCTGGTATCTGATGAGCTTCACACACTCAGCTGAAGCAGCCACAACCACTCACACTGGTGTTTGGTTCTAAAGCCTCAGCACTGCAGATTGCTCACACTGAGATGGGATTCCTCCTTCCCCACCATTCTCACATTAGTAAATGAGCTGCAGCCTCCTGAGAAGGCCCTGAACATTTAGGAACTGCAAAGTTTTCAAAGATATTCCAGCAGATCATCTTGGATGAAATTTATTTTTGTTTCCTGTATCGTGACCAAACCTCCTGGGTTTTACACAAGCATTTCAATGGAAAGATGCTGTTCTCAGGATGAAGCCATCATCCTCCTCCCCTCCTAAACACTCCTGCAGAAAACACATTACTTTTACTTCCTTTGCCTCCACATGAACATCACATTGTGCTTTTCCCCTCTCCAAATGAGCTCGACTTCTACATCTACCTCAGCCTGTTTCCCCTCTGTGGGACAATGGGACATGTCCCCTCTGTGCTTCCTGTTCCTTCTAGGAATATTGAAGAGAAACTCCAGGCAGCTTTAACCCTGAATAAATCACCCTTCAGGGCACTCAAAATAATACATCACTATTAATTATTCTACTGATATCTTCCCACAAGATGGTGTTGCAGAAGAAAAGAAGTAAACACCGTTCATGAGATTAATTAAGGGTTAATTTTAAGGGTTTAATTTTAATTTTTATTTAAGTCTTAATTTTACTACAGGACACATTAAATATTGATTAATCTAAAGGCTACCAGGGAGAGCAGGTCAGCCCTATATGGATAAACCAGCTACATGCCTATTTTAATTATATGTTGGAGTCAGAGGCACAGAGAGTGTGCCCTTATCTCTAATACCTGGCTCTGACATCCAAGAAAGCACTGAATTTCATATAACATTCTGAAAACAACTGTTAAAGTCAAATAGAAAAACTAAGAGTGTAAGTGTGTAGATTAGAAAGTTTTCTTAAGTCACTGGGTGAAAAAGTTAGAGTTTAAAGTAGTTTAAAAAACCGAAGACAAGACGGAGGATTCAGGGTGTTGTCTCTTGTCCTTCTTTCTTCTTCAAGAGGTTTTTGGGTAGTAGTAGGTGATTGGATAGAAAATGCCGCAGCGCAGCACACAGGTGTTGGATCATTGAGTCACTAAGAAAAATCATTTACTTGGCATTTGTTAATTAGGTAAATAGACATAAAAAACCTTGAAGAAGTTGCTTGTTAGCCATTTTGCACCTTTCTATCTTAGTGCATATAGCTCCTTGTACCTTGTGTATATATAATATAGATAAAAGAAGAATAAACAACCAAGTCTGAACAAGAGAAAACTGCCTCTCTCTCATCAATCTCAGTCCAAGGGGAAAAAGAACCCAACCACGAATGTCCTATCAAGACAATTCTCCAACTTGGAATGATAACAACACAATTCCATGGGCGAGTGCTGGTGCTGCTACAAAAGCAGAGAGAGAGAGGGGAGCTGCACTGACCTGGATGGGAGGGATGTCCGGCAGGGAGGGCAGGTTCTCCGGGTTGGTGACGGACGGGATGAGCTCGATGGCCGACACGGACGGGCTGGTGGGGCCGCGGTTGGCGCTGGCCATGGTGGCTGTGGTGGGGCTGGTGGGGTTGATGGTGGTGTTGTGCACGGAGACCACCGGGAAGGGCCCCGCATGGCCGGGGTTGGAGTGCTGGGGAGACACAGACACGGGGCTGGGTCATGGGGCCCTGGGGAGAGACCTCAACCCAAGTGGGGCAAAACTCACAACTAGCATAGCACCTGCCAGCACTGAGGGCAGAGCAACTGCTATTCTTCTTCACTTGGAAAGGAAAAAATACTTTATGTGGCTGGATTTTAAACAGACAGCACTTCTTCCACCAAATTATTTCCTATATAGTTGTGTTTTCTTAAAGCAGTTACTTCCTCCAAAGATAACTTTAGAGTTTACATGTCTAATTCTTTTTTCTAAGATAAAATTAACTGTTTCAAGTAATACAAAGTCACTTTTGGTATTTCAGTCACATTAACGTTCACTGTCAAGGATTTTTATTCTTAATGGCATGCAGAGCTCTGCATCAATGCTTCAGGTGTGAATTTGAAAACACTTCAGCAGCTGATTTAATCAAAACCCCTCAACTACATCCCTTTGAACTTCACTACTCCTCACTGTTCTCTAATAAACCTCTGAACGTTCTTTTTCAGCTGAATGCCACTGAAAAGTGCAAAAGGAAACATTTTCCTTCCCAGAACTAAACTGCAATACAACACTGGCTTTCATTTCCACCCCTAAGGTTTGAATTTCCTTACGTTCAGCAAAACTGTCACAGCACAGTAATGCAACATGGAATAGAAGCATATAAATGTGTGTAGCTGTGAGCTACAGAGGGACAGATAAACACATTTACAGCTGGAGGTACCATCTACTGGAATGAAAGTCTGGCACAATGGCACAAATGAAGCGTGTACACAGGATATACTTGTCTTTGAAGGTGAGGTTGCATCATGGAGTATTGAGGTCCATTGTGGCGTGGGATTCCTGGTATACGAGCAGCATTCTGAGCCATTCTCATCTGATGTGCTTGGAAAGCCCCACAGTTCATGTTACCCCTCTGCATGGTCTGCATGCTGATCAACCTGGGAGGCTGCAAGGGTTTGGGTTTTTTAAAATTTGTACTTTCAACATGGAGAAAAGAAGCCCATCTCTTTCCACAGCAGTAGTAACATAACATCAAGCAATTAAAGTATCTCAAATCTCAAAAAGATTTTAGTTTATAAATTTCTTTGTAAGTTTAGATTTGACAGGGCAAGTTTAAATCTCAGTGTTATGGTGAAAGAAGGTGAAATAAGAACACATAAGGGACTCACCTGCTGCTGCAGGACTTGGGGGCTGCTCTGCCTGGGCACGGATGTAGATGGTTGGGCCATTCTCATCTGCTGCAGCTGCTGGTGTTTTTGGGCATACACTTGCTGCTGCATGTGCTGCAGTCGAAGCTGGGCCAGATTGATTTGTCCTGGAGCTTTGTTGATGTGGTTTGTTCCTGGAGGAGTTTGCCCAACCACTACATTGGGAGTGTAACTAGGGGTTGGTTTATTTTCAATGACCAGGTTACCTAAAAAAAACCCAAAAGCAGCAATCAACAGTTATGTCTCATCATCCTCCAAAGGTTGGCATATGTGGAATATTCAGATGTTTCTAATGCAGTTTTCTCAGCACAATTTAAGTTTGAAATTACCTCTTTATGTCTTCAGTAACCATACACGATAAAAGCAAAAAGAGAATTCAGACTACAAGAACTGCAAAATTAAAAACATGATCTGTGAGGGAAGAGTGCACAGCCTGAAAGCCACAGCAGACAGAAATGACTTCTCTGTGTTCACAAGAAATGGACAAGATGAGAAATAAACAGAAAACAAACATGTTGAACATGAAGTTTCTGTGTCTAAAGACACAAAGCCTGGGAAGAGATATTTGAGTGTCCCACCACGGAATGACTTCAGACAGGTTCCACAAACATGAAACAAAACATTGCTACAAGCAAGTCCTGTCTTGCTCCAAAGTCATGGACCATGTTGCCTCTCCCTGTCCCATTTTTGTATGGAAAAGGCAAAATGTTGATTTTTGACTGTGAATGTGTACTCAGTGGAATCTGCAAGTTCCTTTTTATTAAGGTTGACAACTTCCTTTCTGTTTCCTGTCTGCCCCAGAGAATAAATATCCTTGACTGAAGACAGGAATACCCCAACCTGGATGATGGACTCAGAGCAAGAAGTGAGTGCATACAAAAGTTGGTATTTTTATCAGATTTTCTTTGAGATTTTTATCCAACAGAGAAGTTCACAAGCAGGTGCAAACAGGTACCCGTCTCACTGTATTCTGCCCTCTTCTCTCATTCAAAACCTGTGCTTTGCAAACTCAAAGTGATTATATTTAATATACTAGAAATGACACAGGTCTAATGTCCAGTCCAGAGAAGCTGTGGCTGCCCCAGCCCTGGAAGTCCAACCAAGGCCAGGTTGGACAGGGCTTGGAGCAATCTGGGGTAGTGGAAAGTGTCCCTGCCCATGGCAGGGGGTGGAATGAGATGACTTTTAAGGTCCCTTTCAATGCACACCATTCTGTGATTAGGGCCTTTCCTAGAACCATTCCCACTGGAAAACAATATCCATTTAGAGAAAGCTTTGCTAATAGAAAGAACAGAGCAGATGAGGAGAATCTGGACTGGATGGGTTATGTCAGGAGAATTTTGTCTCCTACATTAAGAGATGTATTGCACTGCACTCACTCCTGCTGGATGAACACCCTCAATTCAAGAGTTTTCCCAATATCACAGAATTAAAAAACCACAGTTTTCTCACCCAAATTGACAACATTCTTAGCCCAGAAGGTGGGGTCACAATGGAAGCGGATGGCTCCATTGGCAGCTGGGACGGGATCGCACCGGGCCTTCAGGATGTGCCGCAGCTGGAACGTTATCTAAGAGAAAACAAAAGCACTCTGCTGCTGACAAAGAAATCAATAATGAGAAACAACAAGTGTGTGTTTGCCCCGAGAGTTTAGGCCATGGAACACCAGCAAGGACTGGCAGCAGCAACTTTGGTTCATAGTCTGGAAAATTCTCAGTTCATTGGGAAAACCCCACATTGCACAACTTCTTTACTTTGAGGATTGCAGAGCAGCACTTCCACCACAACACTACTGCAATGACTCCAGTGAAACACTGAGGTGCCTTCACCGAGCTGACCCCATTCCTTCTACACTAACACTCCCTAAACCCTTATGGTAAAGAGTGAATTTGCTTTGCTCTGTTTTAAGATTTGAAGATACGGTACCACGAAGGGCCATGATGGACCCACATGGCAGAACTGGGTGTATCCTTCGGATTACCAACATTTGACCTCATTTGTGTCTTAATCTCACTATGGATACATTTGATTCCCCTGCCCCTCTGTGTTTGTGGCTCAGGACATGTTCCCAGACTGTGAAAGTTGGTGTGAGAATGACGGTCTACAGTACCAGTGGTGAGCACACCTCTGGGTTTACAGGTGAACGCCCCTGCCCATGCAGAACTGGGTGTATCCATGGCAGGAAAAGTGAATTACTCTTTTGGTTACCAACACTTGACTTCGTGTCTTATCTTGCTCCAGGTATACTGGAATTTTTCTCCTCTCTGGACACAGGGATTGAGACAGAACTGCACAGCCAAGCATGTGCAGCCACACGAGGAGTGGCTGAGAGCACTCTGTTCTGCTGGAGAAGAGGGGCCTGAGGTCAGACCTCACTGAGGGCTGCAGCTTCTTCCTCAGGAGCAGCAGAGGGACAGCTCTGATCTCTGTGAGCAGGGACAGGAGCCAGGAATGGCTGGAGCAACGTCAGAAGAGGGTTAGGTTGGATCTCAAGGAAGTTTCTTCCCCCAGGAAGAAAAAAAGCACTGCCCAGGCTCCCCAGGGAATGGGCACAGCCTGGAGGCTGCCAGAGCTCCAGGAGCGTTTGGACAGTGCTCCAGGGATGCCCAGGGTGGGGTTTGGGGTGTCTGTGCAGGGCCAGGGGTTGGACTGAATGACCCCTGTGAGTGAGTCCCTTCCAGCCCAGGGGATTCTCTGGCTCCCAGCCCCATGGTGCCCTCACCAGGCGCTTGCTGTAGAGCAGGGCAGTGCTGCTGCCGCTCGCGATCGCCCAATTAGTGAAGTTCATCACATGCTTCACTTGTCGTGACAGACCAGTGATGTCATTCTGCTGCTGTATCAACTTCATCTGTCTCTCCTTTGTTACATTCTGCAAAGAAACAAACTTTATTACAACTGGGCTTTCAGATGTAGGAGGAAAACATAAATTGCTGTCAGGTTTTGGATCTAAAGGAAAACAGCCCAAGAAAATTTTAAACAAATGTTTCTTTAAACAAGAAAAGCCAAAATTCATGTAATTTTACATTATTTCTTTTACTAATGATCAAGTTACTCTATTCTTCCAGGAACATTTGATTTCCTTGCCATATAATTGTTCCTTAAGCAGGAAAAATCTATTGTGATTCATCTGATCTTAAATTTTTCATGGCAGCCTGGCCATATGCACTGAACCAACTTCATACAATGGATTTCCTCCTTTCAGATAAAACAAGTAATAAGTTAAATTTTCAAGGATTTTAATAAAAGTCAGAATGCAGTTATTCATAATGTGCCATCTGGAAAGGATGCTTGAACTCATGGTCTCCTTTATTATGCTATATTATACAACTTTAAATACCAGCATTACACCTTCATGTACAAATGAAACTGCTCTGTCTGTTCTTACATGAACCTTAAAAAGCTATTTGAGGAAATAATTAAATTATACACACCTTAGAATTATGTTATAATACAGAAATATGGCAAACAGAGCATGAAAAGGAGATTTTCAGACACTTCTTTACAATGAGTGCAATTTTGAATATGAGGCATAGACACCAAACTGAAGGAGCTATGGGCTTTAATGAGAGGAGAAACAAGAGATTTAATTCCACCATGCCACTCAGAGGCAGTTTCAGTACCACAGCACCTGCAGTCACACCAAACAAACCATTTTCAAATATGAGTCCTCAATAAAGGACTGGAAACTCAACACCACCATTCCTTTTTATTTCAAGTGTACCTCAAGGTGCTGTAGGAGAGATTTTCCCTTTTTATTGATTTCATTGATGAGGGTGAATATAGCCACTTTGATTTCCTGTTCTACTCGTTTGTTGGTTTCATTTACTTCTTTTATCCTAAAAAACAATAACAAAAAAGCAGTGGATTGTCAGGCATTTTACACTTCACTGCCAAATACAAATTCACAACTAGTTTTACTTCAAGTATATGAAAGTCCTTGTAGTTTACATACTTTATATAGAGAAATATAGAGAAATAACCAGCCAAAACCACATGTGTCTGTATGTACATTTACACATTTATATCCAAATTCTGTCACTCACTATGAAAAATTTATATCTGATGCTTTAAACTTTTAAGATAATTTATATTAACCAGAAAAGAAATCAACCTTGAATTTCAAATTAATTCCTCCCTTGTAACAAAAAGGTTATTACAGACCTGTAATTAATACACAATAAAGACATAAACACTTCACTAATTATGTGCCTGGTATTAGTCTAGATTATTCTCTTGTGCTTTACTACTACTGGCTGTCAGATTTTTATACCCTCTTCATCACTGCCATTCTTCCTCCGTTTTAGTGCATTTGCAGCTTCTTCACATTCAAGCAAATCATCTTGAGCTCTGCCCACAGAATTTGAAATAGTGTTTCTTAAACTCATGGAAATTCTGGATTTATTTGATCCTTAATCTAATGAGATTACATTGCTGCAGAACCTTAGCCATGAGCCAATGGAAGATGTAAGTTGTCCTTTTTTTAAGAGCTTTTTTGCTGCCAGATGAAGGATCTGATGTCACTCAGCCACAGGACCAATACTCACTGTCTGATGATGAACATGCTGGGGTCAAAGCCCTTTAAAGCACTGTCTTGGGTTGCAATGCAGGATGTAACCTAAAGTTTGTATTCTATTACCATTTCAAAACCAGGTGGGACAGAGTTCTTTATCTCTTCCATGACCCATCCTCCCTGCAGGGGGATCTCTTCTGTTAATGGGCCATTGAGCCTCACTGCCGGACTGA